>NC_053396.1:54964938-55311617 GCF_905171765.1 Bufo bufo
AGAAGATGGGTGTTGCACCAAGACAACCAGCCAAAGCATAGAAATAAATCAACAACAGAATGGCTTAAACAGAAGAAAATACGCCTTTTGGAGTGGCCCACTCAGAGTCCTGACCTCAACCTGATTGAGATGCTGTGGCATGACCTCAAGAAAGCGATTCACACCAGACATCCCAAGAATATTGCTGAACTGAAACAGTTCTGTAAAGAGGAATGGTCAAGAATTACTCCTGACCGTTGTGCACGTCTGATCTGCAACTACAGGAAACATTTGGTTGAAGTTATTGCTGCAAAGGAGGTTCAACCAGTTACTAAATCCAAGGGTTCACATACTTTTTCCACCTGCACTGTGAAAAACATGGTAACATTTAATTCTTTGTGTGTTATTAGTTTAAGCAGACTGTGATTGTCTATTGTTGTGACTTAGATGAAGATCAGATCACATTTTATAACCAATTTGTGCAGAAATCCATATCATTCCAAAGGGTTCACATACTTTTTCTTGCAACTGTATGCTAATATAATTACATAAATATAAGTAGCTTTATTTGTCATTTATACTATACACAGTGGAATCGGTAAATAGTAAGAAACAAAATGGTGTTTTCTCCCTCAAGACCCACAAGGACAGCATATAACACACGCAAATCATCTGATCCCATTGGAATTCATGAAGGGTCCAGACATTGAGTCTCCACTGATAAAACAACAACATTCCTAACTCTATATAGAAATATAAGTCAATATATATCATAGGATTATGAGTAGTGTTGAGCGAACAGTTCGAGCATAGTTCGGGTCCGTACCGAATTTTGGGGTGTTCGTGACACGGACCCGAACCCGAACTTTTTCGTAAAAGTGCGGGTTCGGGTTCGTCGTTCGGCATGTATTTTGGCGCATTTTGAAAGGCTGCAAAGCAGCCAATCAACATGCATCATACTACTTGCCCTAAGATGCCATCGCAGCCATGCCTACTATTGGCAAGGCTGTGATTGGCCAAGTGCAGCATGTGACTCAGCCTCTTTATAAGCTTGTGCGCACGTCGGGACGTGCTCACTCCCGATGTGAATAGAACAGGGATAGACGCAGCTGATGCTAGGGCGAGAATAGGCAGGGATAATTGAATAACTGGAAGCAAATTTCTCTCCTCCACCTGTGATTCATCTGAACAACTGCAGCTCAGCTGCTTTTTTGATAGGGATTGGCTATTTTTAGAGTGGCCAGAGTGATTTTTCCATCCACATGTACCTGGGCTGACCGCCGGCCGCCATTTTGCGACTTGTAGTGCTGCAGCAGAAGCTGCCACAGTGTGCATTCCAAAGCTCCAAACAAGTCAGACATCTACACCTGGGATTCAGACCAATAGCGATTTAGCAGCACAGTCCAAGGCTATTTTTTTTAAAGGTTGTGCAGACCATTTTGTGGCACATGTTACTAGGCTGATAGGCGGCGGCCATCTTGGGACTAGTGCTGCAGCACAATCTCTCCCAACGTCCATTAATCACTTGTAATAGTGGTCTGTGCCATAGAAATCCTACATCAGGGACTTGGGTGTGCTTGTGTCACCCCTACTAATACCAGTCCATCTGTAATCCATACAGTCAAAAGACTGAAAGTATTCAGTGAGGGGATTTTTTTTATTTAAAAAAGGCCAAGTTAGTTTATCTGGCGTTCAATATACTAGATACAGTTAGGCCTGCGTTTCATACATTTGGAATTAGCAAACTAATGTGCTGGGGTTGGGAAAACATATATGTACCCATACTAGAATCTGTCAAAGAAAGCGGTACTCACATATAACAGTCATTCCATCTGTAATCCATACAGTCAAAAGACTGAAAGTATTCCAGTGAGGGGATTTTTTTTATTTAAAAAAGGCCAAGTTAGTTTATCTGGCGTTCAATATACTAGATACAGTTAGGCCTGCGTTTCATACATCTGGAATTAGCAAACTAATGTGCTGGGGTTGGGAAAACATATATGTACCCATACTAGAATCTGTCAAAGAAAGCGGTACTCACATATAACAGTCATTCCATCTGTAATCCATACAGTCAAAAGACTGAAAGTATTCCAGTGAGGGAATTTTTTTTTTATTTAAAAAAGGCCAAGTTAGTTTATCTGGCGTTCAATATACTAGATACAGTTAGGCCTGCGTTTCATACATCTGGAATTAGCAAACTAATGTGCTGGGGTTGGGAAAACATATATGTACCCATACTAGAATCTGTCAAAGAAAGCGGTACTCACATATAACAGTCATTCCATCTGTAATCCATACAGTCAAAAGACTGAAAGTATTCCAGTGAGGGGATTTTGCTTATAAAAAATAATATATTTCATTGTGGTGCGAGTTGAATTGCAACAATGAAGAAAAATACTATTAAGGGACGAGGACGCGGTCGTGGTGGTGTCCGTGGAGCCTCTGTTGCTGGTAGAGGACGTGGCCGTTCGGCCCCAGGCGCACACAGTAGGGAACGAACTCCCTCAACTAGCCGGCAGAATGTACCGCAATATCTCGTGGGGCCCAATGCCGCTCTTAGGATGGTAAGGCCTGAGCAGGTACAGGCATTAATCGATTGGGTGGCCGACAGTGCTTCCAGCACGTTCACCACATGGTCTTCCACCCAGTCTTCTGCGGAAAGCGCACAGGTGGCACCTGAAAACCAAGCCCATCAGTCTGTCACATCACCCCCAAGCATATCAGGGAAACGGTCTGAGCCACAAGTTATGCAGCAGTCTCTTCTTCTGTTTGAAGACTCTGCTTCCAGGGTTTCCCAGGGGCGTCCACCTAGCACTTCCCCAGTGGAGGAAGACATACCATGCACTGACGCACAACCACTTATGTCTCCAGATGAAGAGGACATGGGAATACCACCACAGCAGAGTCACCGACTCTCTGATGATGACGAAACACAGGTGCCCACTGCCGCGTCTTTTTGCAGTGTGCAGACTGAACAGGAGGAGGTCAGGGAGGGAGACTGGGTGGAAGACGATGCAGAGGACGATGAGGTCTTAGACCCCACATGGACTGAAGGTCGTGGCGATGACTTTCACAGTTCAGAGGAAGAGGTAGTGGTGAGACCGAGACAACAGCGAAGCCAAAGAGGGAGCAGGGGGCCAAAGCAGACGAGCCGCCGCCCCCAGAGTTCGCCTGCTACTGGACATCGCCAACAGGGACCCAGCCCCACAAAGGCAGCTTCAAAGAGTTCCCTGGCATGGCACTTCTTTAAACAATGTCCTACCGACAAGACCCGAGTGACTTGCACGCTCTGCCATCAGAGCCTGAGGCGAGGCATTAACGTTCTGAACCTCAGCACAACCTGCATGACCAGGCATCTACATGCAAAGCATGAACTGCAGTGGGGTACACACCTTAAAAACCAGGCACTCGCTGAGGCTCCCCCTGCTCCCTCTACCGCTGCTGCCTCGGCTTCCGCCTCGAGAGGAATGTTGCCACCTGCCGAGCAGCAAACAGAGGATGTGCCACCGACACCACCACCACCGCCACCGTCAACTAGCGTCTCCACTATATCACACAGCAGCGTTCAGCTCTCAATATCTCAAACCTTAGAGAGGAAGCGCAAATTCCCCCCGAGTCACCCTCGAGCCCTTGGCCTGAACGCCAGCATTTCTAAACTGCTGGCCTTTGAAATGCTGTCATTCCGGCTGGTGGACACAGACAGCTTCAAACAGCTGATGGCCATGGCTGTCCCGCAGTATGTGGTTCCCAGCCGCCACTACTTCTCCAAGACAGCCGTGCCTTCCCTGCACATGCAAGTGTCCGATAAAATCAAGTGTGCACTGCGCAACGCCATTTGTGGCAAGGTCCACCTAACCACAGATACGTGGACCAGTAAGCACGGCCAGAGACGCTATATCTCACTAACTGCACACTGGATGAATGTAGTGGCGGCTGGGCCCCCGGCGGACAGTTCCTTGGCGCACGTCCTTCCGCCCCCTAGGATCGCAGGGCATCATTCTCTGCGTCCTGTAGCCTCCTCCTCCTACTCGGCTTCCTCCTCCACTGCTTCCACCAGCTCATCCGGTCAGCCACACACCTTCACCACCAACTTCAGCACAGCCCGGGGTAAACGTCAGCAGGCCATTCTGAAACTCATATGTTTGGGGGACAGGCCCCACAGCGCAAAGGAGTTGTGGCGGGGTATTGAACAACAGACCGACGAGTGGTTTCTGCCGGTGGGCCTCAAGCCAGGCCTGGTGGTATGCGATAATGGGCGAAATCTCGTGGCAGCTCTGGGACTAGCCGGTTTGACGCACATCCCTTGCCTGGCGCATGTGCTGAACTTGGTGGTGCAGAGGTTCATTCACCACTACCCCAACATGTCAGAGCTGCTGCATAAAGTGCGGGCCGTCTGTGCGCGCTTCCGCCGTTCACATCCTGCCGCTGCTCGCCTGTCTGCGCTACAGCGGAACTTCGGCCTTCCCGCTCACCGCCTCATATGCGACGTGCCCACCCGGTGGAACTCCACCTTGCACATGCTGGAGAGACTGTGCGAGCAGCAGCAGGCCATAGTGGAGTTTCAGCTGCAGCACGCTCGCGTCAGTCGTACTGCCGAACAGCACCACTTCACCACCAATGATTGGGCCTCCATGCGAGACCTGTGTGCCCTGCTGCGCTGTTTCGAGTACTCCACCAACATGGCCAGTGGCGATGACACTGTTATCAGCGTTACAATACCACTTCTATGTCTCCTTGAGAAAACACTTAGGGCAATGATGTTAGAGGAGGTGGCCCAGGTGGAGGAGGAGGAGGAGGATGAGGGCTCGTTTCTAACACTTTCGGGCCAGTCTGTTCGAAGTGGCTCAGAGGGAGGTTTGTTTAAGCAGCAGAGGACAGGTTCACAAGTCGCCAGCCAAGGCACTGTACTGGAGGACGAGGAGGATGAGGAGGAGGAGGTGGAGGGGGACGAGGATGACGCAAGTTCACAGCGGGGTGGCAGCCCAGGCCCATCACTGGTGCGTGGCTGGGGGGATACGGTGGACGATGACGATACGCCTCCCACAGAGGACAGCTTGTCCTTACCCATGGGTAGCCTGGCCCACATGAGCGAATATATGCTCCAATGCCTGCGCAACGACAGCAGAGTTGCCCACGTTTTAACGTGTGCAGACTACTGGGTGGCCACCCTGCTGGATCCCCGGTATAAAGACAATGTGCCCACTTTAATTCCTGAACTGGAGCGCGACCGTAAGATGCGCGAGTACAAGCGCACGCTGATAGAGGCGCTCTTGAGAGCATTCCCACATGTCACAGGGGAACAGGTGGAAGGTGAAGGCAGAGGAGTGGCAAGAGGTCGCCAACGCAGCTGTGTCACGGCCAGCTCATCTGAGGGCAGGGTTAGCATGGCAGAAATGTGGAAAAGTTTTGTCTCCACGCCACAGCTATCTGCACCGACACCTGATACGGAACGTGTTAGCAGGAGGCAGCATTTCACTAACATGGTTGAACAGTATGTCTGCACACCCCTCCACATCCTGACGGATGGTTCGGCCCCATTCAACTACTGGGTTTCGAAATTGTCCACGTGGCCAGAGTTAGCATGTTATGCCTTGGAGGTGCTTTCCTGCCCGGCGGCCAGCGTTTTATCTGAACGCGTATTCAGCACGGCAGGGGGCGTCATTACTGACAAGCGCAGCCGCCTGTCCACAGCCAACGTGGACAAGCTGACCTTCATAAAGATGAACCAGGCATGGATCCCACAGGACCTGTCCCTCCCTTGTGCAGAGTAGTCCTTATTAACTGCCTAAAACATGTCTTGTTGTGCTACGGGCCACTTCTTTATTTGATACAAATTTTATGAAACCCACAGTTGAATGAAACTCTTCTCTGTCTGGGCGCCGGGGCCTAACCAGATGAAAGTGGCCGGTTAAACTAACGGGTGACATGAAGCCATAACCTCTGCCATGCTACCTCTGTCTTCTGTCTGGGTGCTGAGGCCTAAGTCAAATAAAGCGGTCTTCTGCTGTGCTGGGGGATATGAAGCTAATCTCTGACCTCTCTCCTCTGTCTGGGTCCAAAGGCCTAAATCACTGAAAGAGGCCTTCTCCTGTGGTGTGTGATATGATGCCAGAATATGTGCTGTGGGGCCTCTCTCCTCTTCCTGGGTGCAGGGGTCAAATAAACTAAATTGTGGCCTACTCCTGTGGTGGTTGATATGATGCCTGATTCTCTGATGTGGAACCTCTCTCCTCTGTTTGGGTGAAGGGGTCAAAGTAACTAAATGGTGGCTTCTCCTGTGGTGGCTGATATGATGCCAGAATATGTGCTGTGGTGCCTCTCTCCTCTTCCTGGGTGCGGGGGTCAAAGTAACTCAATGGTGGCTTCTCCTGTGGTGGCTGATATGATGCCAGAATATGTGCTGTGGTGCCTCTCTCCTCTTCCTGGGTGCGGGGGTCAAAGTAACTCAATGGTGGCTTCTCCTGTGGTGGCTGATATGATGCCAGAATATGTGCTGTGGTGCCTCTCTCCTCTTCCTGGGTGCAGGGGTCAAAGTAACTAAATGGTGGCTTCTCCTGTGGTGGTTGATATGATGCCTGATTCTCTGCTGTGAAACCTCTCTCCTCCATCTGGGTGTAGGGGTCAAAGTCTTTCAAAGTCGCCTTCTCCTGTGCTGATTGATATGAAGCTGATGGTTGTGCCATCTGACATGGTTGCCGGGGTCCCATTAAATTGGGGCCTACTCCTGTGGTGGGTGATCTAAATGCCTGATTCTCTGCTTTGAAACCTCTCTCCTCCGTCCGGGTGTAGGGGTCAAAGTCTGTCAAAGTCGCCTTCTCCTGTGCTGATTGATATAAAGCTTATGCTTGTGCCATCTGACATGGTTGCCGGGGTCTGATTCAATGGTGGCCTACTCCTGTGGTGGGTGATCTAAATGCCTGATTCTCTGCTGTGTAACCTCTCTCCTCCGTCTGGGTGTAGGGGTCAAAGTAACTAAATGGTGGCCTACTCCTGTGGTGGGTGATATGATGCCTGGTTCTCTGCTGTGGGACCTCTCTCCTTTGTCTCGGTGCTGTGGTCAAAATAATAGTAAGTGACCTTCTCCATTGGTGGGTGACTTGAAGCCTGATTCTGTGCTATGGGACCTCACTCCAATTAATATTGTTTAATTTTTATTTATTTTATGTTAACTCATCATTTCCCTATCTACATTTGTTTGCAGGGGATTTAACTACATTTTGCTGCCTTTTGCAGCCCTCTAGCCCTTTCCGGGTGTGTTTTACAGCCTTTTTAGTGCCCAAAAGTTCGGGTCCCCATTGACTTCTATGGGGTTCGGGTTCGGGTTGAAGTTCGGGTCGAGTTCGGATCCCGAACCCGAACATTTTTCGAAAGTTCGGCCGAACTCGTCGAACCCAAACATCCAGGTGTTCGCTCAACTCTACCGCAAATGTAGTATCTTGCACAAAATGGGTGGTTTTTTTTAAACCAGAATGTAACAACAGTATTTACAGCTTGTATTTGACTGTCACAAATGCAGCAGAGGCCACAAATCTAGTGTCTTGCACAAAATGGGTGTTTTTTTACAACCAGAATATAACAGCAGTATCTTACGCTTGTATTGGACTGTGAGAAATGCAGCAAAGGCCGCAAATGTAGTATCTTGCACAAAATGGGTGTTTTTTTTTTTAAACCAGAATATAACAATATTTAAAGCTTGTATTGGACTGACACAAATGCAGCAAAGGCTGCAAATCTAGTGTCTTGCACAAAATAGGTGTTTTTAAAAAAAAACCTGAATATAACAGCAGTATCTAACGCTTGTATTGTACTGTCAAATATACAGCAAAGGCTGCAAATGTAGTGTCTTGCACAAAATGGGCGTTTTTTTAAAACCACAATATAAAAGCAGTATTTAACGCTTGTATTCGACTCTCAGAAATGCAGCAAAAGCCGCAAATTTAGTACCTTGCAGAAAGTGGGTGTTTTTTTAAACTAGAATACTACAGCAGTATTTAACGCTTGTATTGGACTCTCAGAAATGCAGCAAAGTCCCCAAATGTAGGGTCTTGTACAAAATGGGTGTTTTTTGAAACCCAGAATATAACTGCAGTGTCACGTGGCGGTTCGCAGTGACGTGGTTCGTGCCCCCTCTCAGGCGGTATAGTCTCCCAGTGGGTATTAAGGTCTGTTGTGCCCGTGCGTTCTGGCTGCGGCGTTCCGTGGTTGCTGGTTGCTAGGGGCAACGTCCTGTATCGCAGCTTCTTTGCTGTGGTTTCTTGTTTACTCCTGACCTGATTATGTACCTCCCTGCTTGGTTCTGATGGGGTTAAATTCCCTCTTCGGTTCCTGGGGTAAGTCCTTTCAGGTGCACTTGTTAGGCTGCTACTTCTGTCTTTGAGCGTGGAGGTTCAGGGCTCAGTATGCATAGCTTGTGGTTAGTACTGTTTATTCAGGCTGTTCCTGTTCTTGTGTGCATTCTGGGGGCCAGTTCTGGTAATTCAGGCTGTCCAGTACCCTGCTATGTTTCTGCTCTTGCTATCCATGCCATGCCATGCCATGCCTTGAGGGTGTCTGTACCCTGCTATGTCTTTGTTCATGTCTGTCCTGGTCCATGCCCGGTGGGTGTCATACCCTTTTGGCTTTGTCATATCTGTCTATGTTTTTCTTTGCCAGGTTTTGCCTTTGCCTTTGTCCGGCCACCTATGTCTCGGTATGGGTCGCCTGGTTCTGCATTGTTGTCTTCTATTCCGTTCCGTGTCCTGTACCTCGCTATACCTGTTCATGTTTCCATGCTATGTTCATGTCATGATGGTTGCGTTCCTTGCTCACGACATCATGTTTGCACTCCTAGATGGTTTCAGTCGCTTCCAGGTCCGTCTCCGAAAGGGGGCTCCATGAATTCCCCGGAGGGGGCATTCCCGCTCCAAGCGATGCCTTGTCCACGCCAGGCTTGCAATGCGTCTCGGAGGTGCACGCGGGACCTCCGACACATGACATGCAGTATTTAAAGCTTGTATTTGACTGTCACAAATGCAGTAAAGACCCCAAATGTAGTGTCTTGCACAAAATGGGTGTTTTTTAAAACCCAGAATATAACTGCAGTATTTAAAGCTTGTATTTATCTGTCACAAATGCAACAAAGGCCCCAAATGTAGGATCTTGCACAAAATGGGTGGTTTTTTTTAAACGAGAATATAACAGTGGTATTTAACGCTTGTATTGGACTGTCACCAATGCAGCAAAGGCCACAAATGTAGTGTCTTGCACAAAATGGGTGTTTTTTTAAAACCAGAATATAACAGCGGTATTTAAAGCTTATATTGGACTGTCACTAATGCAGCAAAGGCCCCAATTGTAGGGTCTTGCACAAAATGGGTGGTTTTTTAAACCCAGAATATAACTGCAGTATTTAAAGCTTGTATTGGACTGTCACAAATTTAGCAAAGGCCCCAAATGTAGAGTCTTGCACAAAATGGGTGTTTTTTTAAAAACCAGAATATAGCAGCAGTATCTATCGCTTGTATTGGACTCTCGTAAATGCAGCAAAGGCCCCATATGTAGGGTTTTGCAAAAAATTTGTGTTTTTTTAAACCCAGAATATAACTGCAGTATTTAAAGCTTGTATTTGACTGTCACAAATGCAGCAAAGGCCCCAAATATAGTGTCTTGCACAAAAAGGGTATTTTATTAAATCCAGAATATAACTGCAATATTTAAAGCTTGTATTTGACTGTCACAAATACAGCAAAGGCCCCAAATGTGGTGTCTTGCACAATATAGGTGTTTTTTTAAAACCCAGTATATAACTGTAGTATTTAAAGCTTGTATTTAACTGTCAAAAATGCAGCAAAGGCCCCAAATGTAGTGTCTTGCACAAAATGGTTGTTTTTTTAAACCCATATTATATTTGCAGTATTTTAAAGCTTGTATTTGACTGTCACAAATGCCGCAAAGTCCGCAAATCTAGAGTCTTGCACAAAATGGGTGTTTTTTTTAAACCAGAATATAACAGCAGTATCTACCGCTTGTATTGGACTGTCACAAATGCAGCAAAGGGCCCAAATGTAGTGTCTTGCACAAAATGGGTGTTTTTTTTTTATCCAGATTATAACTGCAGTATTTAAAGCTTGTATTCCACTGTCACAAATGCAGCAAAGGCCCCAAATGTAGTGTCTTGCACAAAAAGGGTGTTTTTTTTAAACCCAGAATATAACTGCAGTATTTAAAGCTTGTATTTGACTGTCACAAATACAGCAAAGGCCCCAAATGTGGTGTCTTGCACAAAATTGGTGTTTTTTTAAACCCAGAATATAACTGCAGTATTTAAAGCTTGTGTTTGACTGTCACAAATGCAGCAAAGGCCCAAAATGTAGTGTCTTGCATAAAATGGTTGTTTTTTTAAACCCATATTATAATTGTATTATTTAAAAGCTTGTATTTGACTGTCACAAATGCCACAAAGCCCGCAAATCTAGAGTCTTGCACAAAATGGGTGTTTTTTTTAAACCAGAATATAACAGCAGTATCTACCGCTTGTATTGGACTGTCACAAATGCAGCAAAGGCCCCAAATGTAGTGTCTTGCACAAAATGGGTGTTTTTTTAAAACCAAAATATAACAGCAGTATTTAAAGCATGTATTTGACTGTGACAAATGCAGCAAAGGCCTCAAATGTAGTGTATTGCACAAAATGGTAGTTTTTTTAAACCCAGAATATAATTGCAATATTTAAAAGCTTGTATTTGACTGTCATAAATGCAGCAAAGGCCGCAAATGTAGAGTCTTGCACAAAATGGGTGTTTTTTTTAAAACCAGAATATAACAGCAGTATCTATCGCTTGTATTGGACTGTCAGAAATGCTTCAAAGGCAGCAAATGTAGTGTCTTGCACAAAATTGGTGTTTTTTGAAAACCACAATATAACAGCAGTATTTAACGCTTGTATTGGACTCTCGGAAATGCAGCAAAGGCCCCAAATTTAGGGATTTGCACAAAATGGGTGTTTTTTTTTAAACCCAGAATATAACTTCAGTATTTAAAGCTTGTATTTGACTGTCACAAATGCAGCAAAGGCCCCAAATGTAGGGTTATTCACAAAACGTGTGTTTTTTTAAACCCAAAATATAACTGCATGATTTAAAGCTTGTATTTGACTGTCACAAATGCTGCAAAGGCCCCAAATATAGTGTCTTGCACAAAATAGGTGTTTTTTTAAACCCAGAATATAATTGCAGTATTTAAAGCTTGTATTTGACTGACACAAATGCAGCAAAGGCCCCAAATGTAGTGTCTTGCACAAAATGGGTGCTTTTTTAAAACCAGAATATAACTGCAGTATTTAACGCTTGTATTGGACTCTCAGAAATGCAGCAAAGCCCACAAATGTAGGGTCTTGCACAAAAAGTTTTTTTTTTAAACCCAGAATATCTTTCACAAAATGGGTGTTATTTTAAACCCAGAATATAACAGCAGTATTTAAAGCTTGTATTTGACTGTCACAAATGCAGTGCAGGGCGCAAATGTATTTTTTAGCAAAAAAAAAAGACTGTCACAAATGCAGCAAAGGCCCCAAACATAGGGTCTTGTACAAAATGGGTGTTTTTTTAAAACAAGAATATAACAACGGTATTTAACGCTTTGGACTGTCACAAATGCAGTGCAGGGCGCCAATGTAATTTTTAGCAAAAAATTAATAAATTTGTCCCCACAGAATCTAACAGATGGATTTACTTGGATTGTGCTTTACAGAAAAAATGTGAATATGTCACCCCCTGGGTCCCTGAACTCGCAGAACGATTCCATATATTATTTAGCCTTCCCCTGGCACATATGCAGTGCAGGTGCACTTTAAAAATGGGTATATGTTGCCCACTGAACAAAAGAACAGGATTAAATTATTGTCCCTGGCACATATGCAGTGCTGGTGCACTGAACTTGCACAAAATGATCGCCGACGCCCACCTAACTAACAGACGGATAAAAGTTATTTTTCTGTGTCACTGGGCTCAGGGCAGGGTAAAAAAAAATTTGCACTGCACCCACAAGACAAAATCGCTGTAGATCGCAGAGATAACAAGTGCTGACAACAGATAGATTATTTCCTATTCTCTCCCTCACAGCAGCAGCATCCTATCCCTACACTAGTAAGATCAGAGTGACATGCAGCGCTACGTGACTCCAGCTTATTTAGAGGCTGGGTCACATGCTGCACTGGCCTATCAGAGCCATGCCATTAGTAGGCATGGCTGTGATGGCTTCTAAGAGCACAAGAGTTAAACGCTTGTTGATTGGCTGCTCTGCAGCCTTTCAAAAACCGCCATTAAATCGGTGAACATTAATTACAGTTTGGGTTCACTCAACCCTAGCTATATGCCAAAAGCCAGGTATGTGCAAGCCAACATGAGACAGGTACAGTCAGCATACCTTTCAATGGCAGCCTTGTGCTCTATGAGACTTACAAGACCAGCTTTCTGTCCAAAATGAGAAAGCCAGCAAGCCTCAAAGTTGCTTGATTTGAGTTGAATGGCTTGGGGGACCTGCGCCACTAGATCATTATCATTAGGGTGACAAAAAATTGCCAGCTGATAGTGATGATCGAGCATGCTCGTCTGAACACCTGTTCGGCTCAAGTATCTCGATGCTCGGCACATGGTGGTACATGGCCGAGTTCCGCATGTGCTCGATCTCCATGCTCGAATCTCCTCCTCGCACTTTTCTTGCCAGCTACGCAGCCAATAAATGTGCATTTAAGTACCGCCCTCACTGCAATGACAGTAGCCATGTTGGCTACTGGCATTTCAGTGATTGGCTGGCCTGAACGCGTCATTGGGTGCTATACAGCAGGGAGAGCTGAGCATAGGAAGGGACATAGAGTGTAGGGACTGTAATTGAATATTTTTTTTGTACAAAAAGTTTCAGAGACCCAAAAGTCCTTGTAAGGACTATTGTGTGTGACAGCAGCAAATATGTTTGTAGCGCAACCTGCGCTAAATTGCTTAATGTTAGGGAGAGCTGTGCATAGTAATGGACAGACAGTGTAGGGAGTGTAATAGGAAGATTTTTATACAAAAAACTTTTCAGAGACCCAAAAGTCCTTTTAAGGACTATTGTCTGTGACAGCAGCAATATATATTTTTAGCGCATATTGCGCTAAATACCGTGTAATAGGCCGCTGCAGACAGTTAAATTATCCGCGCCACATCTCCTGTTTAAAGTGTGCGCATCCCTAAAATATCAGTGACATCCAGTGCACTTTTTCCGTAGACGAATGCATCAAAATTACTTTAAGTGAGATTTATGTTTTCTATTTATGTGACAGAAAACATTTAGGTGTTAGAGCTGCTACATTGTGGAATATTAACATGCGGAATGTGCTTCTTGAGTGACATTTGATAAAATTGTTTGATTGTAAGTTTTTTAGTTTTATAATAAAAGTGTAAAGCTGGTCTTGTATGTCTCATAGTGCACAAGGCTGCCATTGTAAGGTATTCTGACTGTACCTGTCTCATGGATAGGTTGTTAGCTTGCACATACCTAGCTTTTGGCATATAGCCTTTGTGTGATTGTCTTTTATATGTTGTTTATTGTGAGTTATAAGTAATGATTTATTTTAAAAATAAAATAATATAGCATCTATAAAAAAAAATATTAATGATAGGTAGGAAAATATTTACAATAAAAGTTGATTAATGATAGGTAAAATAATAACTATAAAAAATAGGTATGGATGATCGCATAATAAGGATTAAGAGTAGCTATATACAATAAGTGAGAAAAGATTATAGATTTATCTAGTGATAAAAAAATGTAGACTATTCGCTATTACGAAGATATAGCAATATATTCTAGATCTTCGCGCATTCTCGAAGTGTCAATATTTGCAATAAAAATTTGCGATTCGAATATTCGCTCTCAACACTACAGTAGATACCACTTTCAACTGTTTTTAGAATGACAAAAAATAAACAAATATATTATTAAAATGTCTAACCTTTAGCATACATCGCAGGTCGGCGCTGTTGTTATCATACACAGTGCATGATAATGACAACACAGCAAGGGCTGGCACCCTGCAATGTGTATTGGGGCTGGGCCGCCAAATTCCCATGTGAAGAGGTCATGCGCCAGCGGCCCACTTTATATTAAAAGGCATTTGGCCTACTGGGAATTTTCCTGGTGGGTTCCACTGCCAATCCGCCCCTGAGGTCCTTTCACTGTGATGATTGGTGGGAGACCTGCCATTCAGACCTCGATGATCACTATTGATAGCCTACAACAGGGAGCAACCTTCAGCACTCCAGCTCTCCTAAAACTACAACTCCTCCTTTCACTTCTATGGCAGTTACAAGAACAGCCAAGTAAGTGTGCATGCTAGGAGTTGTAGTTTCATAGCAGCTGGAATGCTGAAGGTTGCTGATCCCTAGCCTACAATATTGATATATGGCATGCACAATACAATTCAGCTTGGTGCATTGTTCATGTGTGTTGAGCTGGGGCTGTGAGATGGGGAAACAGCTCTCAGTGTCTGAACATTGTGTTTGTTTAAATGAAGTTAAATGATCTGGACTGACGTTTTGCAATTTGGCCACAAGATGCTGCTGTTTCCTAGGCACAGCTGACTGACTGCATATATATTTCCATATTAATGAGAGGTGTGGTTCTAGAGAGCATGAAGAAGTATCTACAGCCATCTTAGGAGCGAGCTTAGAGCTGAGGAGCTGTGTGTGAGCAGAAAAGCTAATGGATCCAGGAGTGAGAAGACCTCCCCTGTGACCATAGCTGCAGCTGAATGAATATGATTGTTGTCCAAGACCCAGATCCTGTCCAGGAAAAGGAGGATTGTTTCAAGGAAGGCTAACAAGAGCTAAGGAGCAAGCTGCGTACCCTGTGGGACCTCGTGTTTGCTGGAGAGACTGGTTGTTCAGTTCAGAGACATCAGTGGATAAAGAACAGACCTAAGTCGGTAAGATCGTTCATGCATCATGCTGCAGTGTTTGCGCCTACAGACTTAGACCAGGCCTGTAGTTAGATAATTAGGGTCTCTGCTTTGTGTCAGGCCTAAAGTGTTGCTACTGTACTACAAGGACTTAATTACTAAAAGGGACATTGCATATTTGAGAGCTGATAAATACCCCCATGAACTCTATCAAGTTCAGCGTTTTGCTTAGGAGAAGTAATCAGGCACGTGCTAGTGGACTAGTTATGGGAGGGGGAATAATATAGAGCCTGGTAAGATTGTGAACTTCTGTGTTGCACTGCAGGCCAGCCTATACTAAGCACCCAACCAATTGTTCGTGTTTATTTCAGGGTAATTATAGGTACGGCGAGGCAGTTTTAGTTGTGCCCACCAGTTGGTAAATTACCGTGAAATTTCCGCTGGCGTCCATCAGGGGGCGCCGTGCTGTGCAACACAGGGGTCTCTTCATTTGGTCTGGATGTATGTAAACTTATTTTATGTTCTGAGCATTTGTGGTTGTGTTTACTTTCACGTGTAAGTAAAATTCAGTTTTTGCTAAAGCTAGTGTCAGAGTTGCTTTCCTCGTTCTTGACTTCGCTGTATCCTGGGGAGCCCACCCTGGTACATGGCTTACAGGGCTACACATGGGGCACAACAAATGTTGCATTACCAAAGATCACAATGTAGCAGCGCATAAATGAATGGGGTTTTCAGTAAAACTCACAGGGTGCTGCGACAATGACTACCGAAATCGCAAAAATCGTTAAAAAAATTGCCTATGGGGCCCTGTCATTTCTAGTTACAGCCCTGACTGCACAGTCCCTTAAAAACCCGATAACAGATGACTTGTATACCTAGTTGATGTCTTCCAGAGACATAGTAGACAGATTATTTTACATCAGTGGCTGAGTTCGCAATGGCATCTGTGCTTCAGAGCTAGCACAGAGCCTAACAGACCAGCCAATATCCTCCTTTCTGATTGTCTTTCAGACTAACTGCAAGCCCATCAGCTGGGATCCTCACGGGGTATTATGATCATGTGATTTACCTTCCCTGCTCTGTTTATCTCTCTAGTGTCTTGAATTTTAAAGTACAATGGTGGACACTGTTTTGCATGATTTGTCCAAAGAGAATATCCAAAACTTCATTCATTCATTTGGATTCATGGATTCATTTGGAAGAAGAATTGTTATGAAATTAGTGACAAACATGATTTATTTTGAATTGATTCCCTCATCTCTACAGTTAAGGCTACTTTCACACTTGCGTTCGGGGTTCCGCTTGTGAGCTCCGTTTGAAGGCTATCACAAGCGGCCCCGAACGCATCCGTCCAGCCCCAATGCATTCTGAGTGGATGCGGATCCGCTCAGAATGCCTCAGTCTGGCTCCGCTTGGCCTCCGTTCCGCTCAGCAGGCAGACACCCGAACCCAGCTTGCAGTGTTCGGGTGTCCGCCTGGCCGTGCGGAGCCAAATGGATCCGTCCAGACTTACAATGTAAGTCAATGGGGACGGATCCGTTTGAAGTTGACACAATATGGTGCAATTTTCAAACGGGTCCGTCCCCCATTGACTTTCAATGCAAAGTCTGGACGCACGTTCTGAACGGATACCATCGTTTGCATTATAGGAGCGGATCCGTCTGTGCAGACACCAGACGGATCCGCTCTGAACGCAAGTGTGAAAGTAGCCACCCAACATGAACTCAATATCCCTGATGTCCCATACCTCCATTAGTCCCTTCAGAAGTGAATGGGGTGGATTTACATGGACACCACTGCTTTATCCATACAGGTTACTCATGGGATCTCATACTCATTATCGCTGGAGATCCCAGTGGTAGGACAGCCAAGATATTTGTAATTTATTACCCACCCACAATTACACTAATAGCCCAACTATTTAGTAATAACAGTATAGTTTCTAAGAAGGAATATTAGTATCCAAGCACTAAAAAACATTAGCTACAGCAATTGAATGTCCACATTTGTACAGTATTAGATGACATGAAAGATGGTGTGTTCTTCAATAAGTCTTAGGCTACTTTCACACTAGCGGTAATATTTTCCGGTATTGAGATCTGTCATAGGGTCTAAATACCGGAAAAAATGATTCCGTTTCCTTGTTGTGGTTTCCTTTCCGTCTTGGGATGCGGAGCAAGACGGATCCGTCATGACTAGGGTTAAGCGAACCCGAACTGTAACAGTTCGGGTTCGAGTTCGGTGTTCAGCGATTTATTGGCGCTTTTTTAAAAGGCTGCAGAGCAGCCAATCAACAAGTGTTTTACTGTTGTGCCCTTAGAAGCCATCACAGCTATGCCTACTAATGGCATGGCTCTGATTGGCCAGTGCAGCATGTGACCCAACCTCTATATAAGCTGGAGTCACGTAGCGCTGCACGTCACTTTGATCTGATTAGTGTAGGGAGAGGATGCTGCTGCTGTGAGGGAGAGAATAGGAAAGAATCTTTAATCTGAAGTGATTGTTATCTCAGCGATCTACATAGATTTAGTTTTATGGGTGCAGTGCACAATCTTTTTACCCTGCCTTAAGCCCTGTGACACAGAAAAATAACTTTTATACAGTACAGACCAAAAGTTTGGACACACCTTGTCATTCAAAGAGTTTTCTTTCATGACTATGAAAATTGTAGATTCACACTGAAGGCATCAAAACTATGAATTTACACATGTGGAATTATATACATAACAAACAAGTGCGAAACAACTGAAAATATATTCATATTCTAGGTTCTTCAAAGTAGCCACCTTTTGCTTTGATTACTGCTTTGCACACTCTTGGCATTCTCTTGATGAGCTTCAAGAGGTAGTCCCCTGAAATGGTTTTCACTTCACAGGTGAGCTCTGCAGGTTTAATAAGTGGGATTTCTTGCCTTATAAATGGGGTTGGGACCATCAGTTGCATTGAGGAGGTCAGGTGGATACACAGCTGATAGTCCTACTGAATAGACTGTTAGAATTTGTATTATGGCAAGAAAAAAGCAGCTAAGTAAAGAAAAACGAGTGGCCATCATTACTTTAAGAAATGAAGGTCAGTCAGTCAGACGAAAAATTGGGAAAACTTTGAAAGTAAGGGCTATTTGACCATGAAGGAGAGTGATGGGGTGCTGCGCCAGATGACCTGGCCTCCACAGTCACCGGACCTGAACCCAATCGAGATGGTTTGGGGTGAGCTGGACCGCAGAGTGAAGGCAAAAGGGCCAACAAGTGCTAAGCATCTCTGGGAACTCCTTCAAGACTGTTGGAAGACCATTTCAGGGGACTACCTCTTGAAGCTCATCAAGAGAATGCCAAGAGTGTGCAAAGCAGTAATCAAAGCAAAAGGTGGCTACTTTGAAGAACCTAGAATATGACATATTTTCAGTTGTTTCACACTTGTTTGTTATGTATATAATTCCACATGTGTTAATTCATAGTTTTGATTCCTTCATAGTCATGAAAATAAAGAAAACTCTTTGAATGAGCAGGTGTGTCCAAACTTTTGGTCTGTACTGTACATCTGTTAGTTAGGTGAGCGGCGGCAGCCATTTTATGCAAGCTCAGTGCACCAGCACAGCATATGTGCATTTGTGACATTCAAATCCAAGTTTGAAATACTGCAGTTATAATCTGGGTTTAAAAAAACACCCATTTTTGGCAATAGCCTTCATCTGGTGCCTTTGCAGCATTTGTCAGTGTGAAATACAAGCTTGCAATACTTCAATAATTTTTGGGGTTTAAAAAATCACCTAATTTTTGCAAGACCCTACATCTGGGGCCTTTGCAGCATTTGTCAGTGTGAAATCCAAGCTTGAAATACTGCAATAATTTTCTGGGTTTAAAAAACACCCATTTTTGGCAATACCCTACATCTGGGGACTATGCTGCATTTTTTAGTGTGAAAAACAAGTTTGAAATACTGCAATAATTATCTGGGTTTAAAAAAACACCAATTTTTTGCAATATCCTACATCTGGTGCCTTTGTAGCATTTGTCAGTGTGAAATACAAGCTTGCAATACTTCAATAATTTTCTGGGTTTAAAAAAACAATTTTTTTTTGCAATATCCTACATCTGGGGCCTATGCTGCATTTGTCAGTGTGAGATACAAGCTAGAAATACTGCAATAATATTCTGGGTTTAAAAAAACACCCATTTTGGGCAAAAAACTAAATTTGCAGCCTTTGCTGCATCTGTCAGTGTGAGATACACGCATTAGATACTGCTGTTCTATTCTGTTATTAAAAAAACACCCAATGTGGGAAAAAAATAATTTTGCAGCCTTTGCTGCATCTGTCAGTGTGAAATACACGCGTTAGATACTGCTGTTCTATTCTGTTATAAAAAAACACCCATTTTGGGGGGGGAAAATAATTTTGCAGCCTTTGCTGCATCTGTTAGTGTGAGATACAAGCTTGAAATACTGCAATAATATTCAGGGTTTAAAAAAAAACTTTTTTTTTTTGGCAATACCCTACATCTGGGGCCTATGCTGCATTGGTTAGTGTGACATACAAGCTAGAAATACTGCAATAATATTCTGGGTTTAAAAAAAACACCCATTTTGGGCAAAAAATTAAATTTTTAGCCTTTGATGCATCTGTCAGTGTGAGATACACGCGTTAGATACTGCTGTTCTATTCTGTTATTTAAAAAAACACTAATTTTAAGCAAAAAATTTAATTTGCAGCCTTTGCTGAATCTGTCAATGTGAGATACACGCGTTAGATACTGGTGTTCTATTCTTTTATTAAAAAAAACACCCATTTTAGACATAAAAATACATTTGCAGCCTTTGCTGCATCTGTCAGTGTACAAGCTTGAGATACAAGCTTGAAATACTGCAATAATATTCTGGGTTTAAAAAAACACTCATTTTTGGCAATATTCTACATCTGGTGCCTTTGCAGCATTTGTCAGTGTGAGATACACGCGTTAGATACTGGTGTTTTATTCTGTTATTAAAAAAACACCCATTTTGGGCAAAAAACTAAATTTGCAGCCTTTGCTGCATCTGTCAGTGTGAGATACACGCATTATATACTGCTGTTATATTCTTTTATTAAAAAAAAAAAAAAACATTTTGGGCAAGATCCTAATTTTGAGAAATATGAGCGTCAAATAAGGGACGTGGCCCCGGTCGTTGTCCTGCTGGTGGAGCTCCTGTTGCAGACAGACGATGTGGTCGATCTGTGCCAGCTAAAAGCACAAGTAAAACACCTTCCTCAGGTGCGAGTAGGTGACAGAACCTTCAGCGTTATTTGGTCGGGCCTAATGCGGCTCTATGAATGGTGAGGCCAGAACAAGTACAGGCGATAGTAGATTGGGTTGCTTTACGTTGTCTCCCACCCAGTGTCCTGCTGAAAGATCAGAGTTGGCGATGTCCATCCGTCTTTCACCTCACCCCCTTGCAAATAAGCCAAGCAGTCTGAGCCCCAAGTCATGCAGCAGTCTCTTCTGCTTTTTGATGACTTTGCTAGCAGGGTTTCCCAGGGCCATCCACATAGCCCTGCCCCAGAAGTGGAAGAGATTGAGTGCACCGATGACCAACCACTTATGCTTCAGGATGCGTACATGGGAGTACCACCGCAGCACGTCTCGGATCATTACGAAACACAGGTGCCAACTGCTGTGGCTTTCTGCAGTGTGCAGACCGACAAGGAGGGCAAGGGTTAAGACTGGGTGGAAGATGATGTGGAGGACAATGAGGTCCTCGACCCCACATGGAATGAAGGTCATGCGAGTGACCTGTGTAGTTCGGAGGAAGAGGCGGTGGTCGCACAGAGCCACCAGCACAGCAGAAGAAGAAGCAGGGTGCAAAAGCGGAGCGGCCGTCCCCTAGACAGTACGTCTGCTACTGCCCAATGCAGCAAGGGACCGAGCACACCAAAGCCAGCTCCAGGTAGTTCCCTGGCCTGGCAGTTCTTCAGACAATGTGCTGACGACAAGACACGAGTAGTTTGCACGCTGTGCAATCAGAGCCTGAAGCGAGGCATAACCGTTCTCAACCTCAGCACAACCTGCATGACCAGGCATCTAAGTGCAAAGCATGAGCTGCAGTGGAGTAGACACCACGAAAACCAAGAAAGGTCTCTGAATCTGGCTCCTCCTCCTTCCTCTTCTGCTGCAGTCTTGGCCTTTTCATCCACCTCTGGAGTGACAGTGGCACCTGCCACCCTGCAAACAGAGGATCTGCCAGCAACACCACCACCTGGGTCACCAAGCATCTACACAATGTCCCACGGAAGCGTTCAGCTCTCCATCTCCCAAACACTGGAGCGGAAGAGGAAGTACCCCCCTACCGCAATCCTTGGCCATGAATGCCAGAAAATTACTGGCCTTTGAAATGCTGTCAATCTGTCTGGTGTAGACGGAGAGTTTTAAAAGACTTATGGCGGTGGCTGTCCCACAGTACGTCGTGCCCAGCCGCCACTACTTTTCCAGTTGAGCCATCCCTTCCCTGCACAACCAAGAGGGGGACAGGCATGAAACAACAGACCAATGAGTGGTTGGTGCCAGTGAGCCTCATGTCCGGCCTTGTGGTGTGCGATAATGGGCAAAATCTCGTAGCAGCTCTGGGCCTAGGCGTTTGACGCACATCCCTTGCCTGGCACATGTGCTGAATTTGGTGGTGCAGAGGTTCCTTAAAGAGAATCGGTCACCAGGATTTTGAGTATAGAGCTGAGAACATGGGTTGCTAGATGGCCGCTAGCACATCCGTAATACCCAGTCCCCATAGCTCTCTGTGCTTTTATTGTGTAAAAAAAACGATTTGATACATATGAAAATTAACCTGAGATGAGTCCTGTATGTGAGATAAGTCAGGGACAGGACTCATCTGAGGTTAATTTGCATATGTATCAAATCTGTATTTTTACACAATAAAAGCACACAGAGCTATGGGGACTGGGTATTGTGGATGTGCTAGCGGCCATCTAGCAACCCATGTCCTCAGCTCTATACACAAAATCCCGGTGACAGGTTCCCTTTAAAAATTACCCCGATATGTCAGAGTTGCTGCAGAAAGTGCTGGCCGTCTGTGCGCGCTTTCGGCGTTCTCACCCTGCTGCTGCTCACCTGTCTGCGCTGCAAAGTAACTTCGGCCTTCCCGCTTAGCACCTTATATGCGATGTGCCCACAAGGTGGAACTCCACCTTGCACATGCTGGCCAGACTGTACGAGCAACAGCAGGCGATAGTAGAATTTCAGCTGCAGCAAGAACGTGTGAGTCGCTCTGAGGAACAGCACCACTTCACCACCAATGAGTGGGCCTCCATGCGAGACCTGTGTGCCTTGTTGTGCTGTTTCGAGTACTCTACCAACATGGCCAGTGCCGATGACGCAGTTCTCAGCGTTACTATCCCACTTCTATGCCTCCTTGAAAAAACGCTTAGGGCGATGATGGAAGAGGATGTGGCACAGGAGGAGGAGGAGGAGGAAGAGGAATCATTTCCAAGGGTTTCAGGCCAGTCATTCAGAAGTGGCTCCGAGGGTGGATTCCTGCACCCACAAATGCAGGTATACAATTGTCCAGCCAGGGCACAGTTCTGGAGGATTACGAGGTGGAGGAGGAGGAGGAGATGGAGGAGGAGGAACCGTGTTCACAGCAGGGTGGTACCCAAACCAGCTCATGGCCATCACTGGTGCGTGGCTGGGGGAATACAGAGGACACAGACGATACACCTCACCCAGAGGACAGCTTGTCATTGCATCTGTGCAGCCTGGCACACATGAGCGATTACATGCTGCAGTGTCTCCGCAATGACCACCGAGTTGGCCACATTATAACTTGTGCTGATTACTGGGTGGCCACACTGCTGGATCCCCTTTACAAGGGCAACGTACTGTCCTTAATTCCATCACTGGCGCGTGATAGTAAGATGGCGAGTACAAGCGCACGCTGGTAGACGCTCTTCTCGTGGCATTCCCACCTGACAGCGGGGGCACAGTGGAAGCATAAGGCGAAGGCAGAGGAGGAGGAAGAGGTCGCCAACGCAACTGGGGCACCACTAGCACCTCAGAAGGCAGGGTTAGCATGGCCGAAATGTGGGAAAGCTTTGTCAGCACGCCACAACAACCAGCACCACTAGCTGATATGGAACGTCTTAGCAGGAGGAAGCATTTCAGCAACATGATGGAGCAGTATGTGTGCACACGCCTACACGTACTGAATGATGGGTCTGCCCCCTTCAACTTATGTGTCTCCAAATTGGGCACAAGGCCTGAGCTTTCCCTTTACGCCTTGGAGGTGCTGGCCTGCCCTGCAGCCAGTGTATTGTCTGAACGTTTGTTTAGCACGGCAGGGGGCGTTATCACAGACAAGTGCAGCCGCCTGTCCACAGCCAATGTGGACAAGCTCACGTTAATTAAAATGAACCAGGCATGGATCCTACAGGACTTGTCCGTACCTTCTGCAGAATAGACATGTATACCGGCCTTACCCAGCCATCGCAATTGCTCATTGTTGTATTTTTGATGTTATCCACTCTTTTGGGATGTACCCTAATTTAAAAAATAAAATAAAATTAAAACCGAAAACCAGTGTTGGCTACCTCCTCCACCACCGCTTCCACTTACATCGCTACGTCCACTGCCTCCTAAACCTCCTACTCCATATGGACCTCCACCTCATAGAACAAGATTATTATTTTTAATTTGTACGTATTTTATTTTATGTCATTTCACTAATTTGTCTGATACATTGTTGGTTGACATGTCCCAAATTTTTGGCTGTGATATACCCCTGCTCTACATTGTGGACAGGGAAATACATTTTCACTAATTAGTCTGTTACATTGTTGGGTGAAATTTACCAATTTTTGGCTGTGATATACCCCTGCTCTACCTAGTAGACAGGGAAATAAATTTCACTAATTTGTCTGTTATATTGTTGGGTGAAATTCACCAATTTTTGGCTGTGATATACCCCTGCTCTACCTAGTAGACAAGGAAATACTTTTCACTAATTCATCTGTTACATTGTTGGGTGACAAATGCTCATCTTTTCCGCTAGAAAGTACATTTGTGGCCTACACTGCATTTAGCACAGTACGAATGGTGAGGCCAGAACAAGTACAGACTATAGTAGATTGGGGGGCTGACAGTGCCTACAGTTCCTCTTATTGTCTCCCACCCAGTCCCCTGATAAAAGATCAGAGTTGGCACCTACAGCCCATGGCCATTTTTCTTTCAACTCACCCCCTTGCAAATCAGGCAAGCAGTCTGAGCCCCAAGTCATGCAGCAGTCTGTTATGCTTTCTGATGACTCTGCTGGCAGGGTTTCCGTGGACCATCCACATAGCCCTGCACCAGAAGTGGAAGAGATTGAATGCACTGATGCCCAACCACTTATGTTTCAGGATGCGTACATGGGAAGACCACCACAACACGTCTCTGATGATGACAAAACAGAGGTGCCAACTGCTGTGGATTTCTGCAGACTGACAAGGAGGGCAGGGGTAAAGAGTGGGTGGAAGATAATGTGGAGGATGGTGAGGTACTAGACCCCACATGGAATCAAGGTCATGCGAGTGACCTGTCTAGTTTGGAGGAAGAGGTGGTGGTCGCACAGAGGCACCAGCACAGCAAAAGAGGGAGCAGGGTGCAAAAGCGTCTGTTACATTGTCAGGTGACATTTTACCAATTTTGCCATATACAAACCCCTGCTCTGCATAGGTGTCAGGGTCCTAATTTTTGTAAAATCGTCTGTTCAATTGGTGGGTGACATGAACACAGTTTTGCCTTGAATAAACCCCTGCTCTGCATAGTTGAAAGGGACCGAAATATTAAAAAATCGTCTGTTCCATTGTTGGGTGACATTAACCCATTTTTGCCGATGAAAAACCCCTGCTCTGCATAGGTGACAGGGACTTAAACTTCTAAAATTCGTCTTTAATCCTTTCATTCGATCCTTCCGCTTTAATAACTTGTCCCACATTTCCGCTCAATCACATTTCAGCCATTGACCTCCCTTGGATGTGTTATCCCTTTTTCACGCTACCTCTCTGGCGTGGAACCCTGATTCCCCGCTACCCGTGCTCACCATGGTAGGCGCAGAAGAGAACATCGAAAGTTGATAGAGAAGATATCCAATTGGATCGTGGACGTCACAGGGACGTGCCATCAGGCAGAAGTTTTCTAGAGTCAACAAAGCGGCAGCAGGGCCTCTCCTGTCTAACGTTTTCAAATCCAAAATACCGCAGTGACATTCCCTGTAATTTTTTATTAATCACTCCAATTACAGGGCATCTTAAGAGTCCTGTATTGTTATTTATTGTCACTACCTCCCCGAGTCAGGAGTGGGTAATTGCCGCGCTCCCCCTCCTTTACTTGGAAGCTTCTGCTTAAATAATTTGTCCCACATTTCCGCTCGATCAAATTTAATTTCATCCATTGACCTCCCTTGACTGTGGTATCCCTTTCTCAGGTTCCCTCTCCAGCCTGGAACCCTGATTCGCCACTACCCGTGATCACCATGGTAGGCGCAGAAAAGAACATCAAAAGTTGATAGAGAAGATATTCAATTGTATCGTGGACGTCACTGGGATGTGCGACATGGTGGAGCAGTATGTGTGCACACGCCTACACGTACTGACTGATGGGTCTGCCCCCTTCAACTTCTGGGTCTCCAAATTGGGCACATGGCCTGAGCTTGCCCTTTACATAGGACGACAATAAGCCGTACGCTCCATAGAGTTGGGCTTTATGGCAGAGTGGCCAGAAGAAAGCTATTTCTTTCAGCTAAAAACAAAAAGGTACGTTGTGAGTTTGCGAAAAGGCATGTGGGAGACTCCCAAAATGTATAGAGGAAGGTGCTCTGGTCTGATGAGACTAAAATTGAACTTTTCGGCCATCAAAGAAAACGCTATGTCTTGCGCAAACCCAACACATCACATCACCTAAAGAACACCATTCCAACATTGAAACATGGTGGTGGCAGCATCATGCTGTGGGGATGTTTTTCAGCAGCCGGAACTGGGAAACTGGTCACAGTTGGGGGAAAGATGGATGGTGCTAAATACAGGGATATTCTTGAGCAAAACTTGTACCACTCTGTGCGTGATTTGAGGCTAGGACGGAGGTTCACCTTCCAGCAGGACAATGACCCCAAACACACTGCTAAAGCAACACTTGAGTGGTTTAAGGGGAAACAAGTAAATGTGTTGGAATGGCCTGGTCAAAGTCCAGATCTCAATCCAATAGATAATCTGTGGTCAGGCTTAAAGATTGCTGTTTACAAGCGCAAACCATCAAACTTGAAGGAGCTGAAGCAGTTTTGCAAGGAGGAATGGGCAAAAATCCCAGTGGTAAAAGTGGCAAGCTCATAGAGACTTATCCAAAGCGACTTGGAGCTGTGATTGCCGCAAAAGGTGGCTCTACAAAGTATTGACTTTAGGGGGTGAATAGTTATGCACATTGACTATTTCTGTTATTTCGTGCAATTTGTTGTTTGCTTCACAATAAAAAAAATAATAATCTTCAAAGTTGTGTGCATGTACTGTAAATTAAATGATGCAAATCCTCAAACAATCCATGTTAATTCCAGGTTGTGAGGCACCAAAATACGAAAAAAGTCAAGGGGGTGAATACGTTTGCAAGGCACTGTATGTGTCTCTGCTTAAACTTACTTCTATAGAATCATAGTGACATAAAGCTGTCAGTATGATTCTTTAGCAGCAAGGTCAAGCAGAGGCACATAGCATTATAAATCTGTATAATGCAGCTCTCTCCTGGAAGTGCAGAACGGAGGATCACGCTCACACACACAGCATGATTCCCACAATAGACTCGCTTGTGTGAAACAGCCCTTAACCTTATAAGGCAGAGTATTTATCATTTCATCAATCAAAAGCTTAGACTGGGTTTTCACATTTTGACCCCAACGTGATGGCCATAAGCACTTACATCTGTAGGAGCCAATGGTCAACCAAAATTGAGCTTACTAGCTCCCAGATTTGTGCAGCCATTGGCTTCACAGGTTGGTAGGGTTTCCACTGTCTCACGGCAGCGCCCTATGAAAGCTTTAAAGGGAACCTGTCACAATGAACATAGTGTCTGCGCTGCAAGCAGCATGCTATACAGCAGGAGGAGCTGAGCAGACTGATATATTGTTTTTTGGGAAAAAATTAATTTAACTTGTATTTCATTCATTTAACCCCTTAAGGACTCAGCCCTATTTCACCTTAAGTACTTGGCCATTTTTTGCAAATCTGACCAGTGTCACTTTAAGTGCTGATAATGCTTTGACTTATCCAGGCCATTCTGAGAATGTTTTTTCGTCACATATTGTACTTCATGACACTGGTAAAATGAAGTAAAAAACATACCAAATTTACCAAAATTTGTAAAAAATTGCAAATTTCCAAGTTTCAATTTCTCTACTTCTATAATACATAGTAATACCTCCAAAAATAGTTATTACTTTACATTCCCCATATGTCTACTTCATGTTTAGATCATTTTGGGAATGATATTTTATTTTTTGGGGATGTTACAAGGCTTAGAAGTTTAGAAGCAAATTTTTCAGATATTTTCAAAAACCCAATTTTTAGGGACCAGTTCAGGTCTGAAGTCACTTTGCGAGGCTTACATAATAGAAACCACCCAAAAATGACCCCATTCTATAAACTACACCCCTCAAGGTATTCAAAACTGATTTTACAAACTTTGTTAACCCTTTAGGTGTTCCACAAGAATTAATGGAAAATAGAGATACAATTTCAAAATTTCACTTTTTTGGCAGATTTTCCATTTTAATAATTTTTTTCCGGTTACAAAGCAAGGGTTAACAGCCAAACCAAACTCAATATTTATGGACCTGATTGTGTCGTTTACAGAAACACCCCATATGTGGTCGTAAACCGCTGTACGGGCACACGGCAGAGCGCAGAAGGAAAGGAATGCCATACGGTTTTTGGAAGGCAGGTTTTGCTGGACTGGTTTTTTTGACACCATGTCCCAGTTGAAGCCCCCCTGATGCAACCCTAGAGTAGAAACTCCATAAAAGTGATCCCATCTAAGAAACTACACCCCTCAAGGTATTCAAAACTGATTTTTACAAACGTCATTAACCCTTTAGGAGTTATTGGCAAAAGGAGATGAAATTTAAGAATTAAAATTTTTTGGCTCCATTTTAGAAACTACGGGATAGGGTGGCAGTAATTTTGGTACTAGTTTAGGGTACATATGATTATTGGTTGCTCTATATTACACTTTTTGTGAGGCAAGATAGCAAGAAATAGCTGTTTTGGCACTGTTTTTATTTTTGTTATTTACAACATTCATCTGACAGGTTAGATCATGTGATATTTTTATAGACCAGGTTGTCACGGATGCGGCGATACCTAATATGAATACTTTTTTTTATTTATGTAAGTTTTACACAATGATTTCATTTTTGAAGCCAAAAAAATCATGTTTTAGTGTTTCTATAGTCTGAGAGCCATAATTTTGTCAGTTTTTGGGCTATTACCTTGGGTAGGGTATGATTTTTGCAGGATAAGATGACGGTTTTATTGGCACTATTTTGGGGTGCGTGTGACTTTTTGATTGCTTGCTATTACACTTTTTGTGATTTAAGGTGACAAAAAATGGTTTATTTAGCACAGTTTTTATTTAAAATTTTTTACGGTGTTCATCTGAGGGGTTATGTCATGTAATATTTTTGTAGAGCCGGTCTATACGGACCCGTAGATACCTAATAAGTATACTTTTTTTTGATTAATGTAGGTTTTACACAATAATATAATTTTTGAAACAAAAAAATATCATGTTTTAGTGTCTTCATATTCTGAGAGCCATAGTTCTTTCAGTTTTTGGCCGATTATCTTAGCTAGGGTCTCATTTTTTGCGGGATGAGTTGACGGTTTTATTGGTACTATTTTGGGGTGCATATGACGTTTTGATCGCTTGCTATTACACTTTTTGTGATGTAGGGTGACAAAAAATTGTTTATTTAGCACAGTTTTTATTTTTTATTTTATACGGTTTTCATCTGAGAGGTTAGGTCATGTGATATTTTTATAGTGCCGGTCGATACGAACACGGAGATACCAAATATGTATACTTTTTTTTTATTTATGTAAGTTTTACACAATAACAGCTTTTTTTCAAACAAAAAAAATTATGTTTTAGTGTCTTCATATTCTGAGCCATAGTTTTTTTTATTTTTTGGGCGATTGTCTCAGGTAGGGGTTAATTTTTTGCAGGATAAGGTGACAGTTAGATTGGTACTATTTTGCTTGCTGTTGTACTTTTTGTGATGTAAGGTGACAAAAAAATGGTTTATTTAGCACAGTTTTTATTTTTTATTTTTTACGGTGTTCATCTGAGGGGTTAGGTCATGTGATATGTTTATATAGCCGGTCGATACGGACGCGGTGATACCTAATATGTTTACTTTTTTTCCCGCCTATTTTTTACCAATTTTTATTTTACTTTATTTGGGGAAAATGACGTTTTTGTTTATTTTTACTTGAAACTTAATTTTTTTGGGGGGGAAAACTTTATTTTTTAAACTTTTTTTTCACTTTATTTTTTGTCCGACTTTGGGACTTGATCTTTGGGGGGTATATTCCTTTACAATGCATTCCAATACTTCTGTATTGGAATGCATTGGCTGTATGAGTAATACTGTGTGTATTACTCATACAGCTTCCGGCCTGTGAGATCTAGGGGGCTGGATCTCACAGGCTCGTCATCGGAAGGCAGTGCAATGCCTTCCTTAGACATCGCGCTGCCTTCCATGCCATCGGGTCACCCCTACAGCCGCATGGGGACCCGATGGCACTGCCCAATCGCCGCCGCAACTGCAGGTAAAGCCGCAAACCGCAGGTCTGAATTGACCCTCCCCGGCGTTGTCACAGGATGCCCGCTGAATGATTTCAGCGGGCATCCTGTCCCGATTAACCCCCGCCACGGCGCAATCGCGATTTAAACCCATGACGTACCGGTACATCATGGGTCCTTAAGGACTCGGGAAACATGCCGTACCGGTACGTCATGCGTCCCTAAGGGGTTAATTTTCTGTTCATTCTGGGCTTTGAAGTCAAGGAGGAGGTCATATTGGCGATTGACAGCCTTCTCTCCATGACTGTGTATACAGAGATAGCTGTCAATCACTGATAGGACCGCCTCCTTGAATTCAAATTCCCAAATGAGCAGGAATATAAATGAATAAAATACAAGCTATACTGAATGTTTACCCACAAAACTATATATCACTCTGCTCAGCTCCTCCTGCTCTATAGCAGGCTGCCGGCATATTGCATTACATTTTCACAGTGACAGGTTACCTTTAATTCATAAATCAGCTGGCTTAGCGTTTCATGGGTTTACTCATAATTAGCAACGTGCAAAGTATAAAATAATCAAACTAAAGTGTGTAAATGCTTTATCATACATAGGGAGAACATAAAACAGTGGTGATATGGAGGAATTAATCAACATAGTTACAAAACTCATGACCAAAATGATAACATTTTTATAACCCTATTTAATAGATTACTTGCATTCATATTTGTCTTTTGATAGTGGTGCTGCTAAATTGCATTTGGCATAAAGGAATACCTGGATTTGCTTTGCTCAGTGAATTAATTGCCATCTTTATCAAATAAATAGTTATCTATTTTATTATCTGGTGTCAGTTTTTTTGTTATTACTTACAACTCATTGCCCTTGCCACCATTTCTACACAAATAACATGATTAACTAAATATGGTTGTTTTCTCTTATAACAGATGGCAAAGAAGTTTATATTAGTATTGTTAAATATAACCTTTTACATTATTTAAAATTGCACAAGAGTAAGACACAGCAAGTGCAGCAGTAAATTTGAGAGGATACAGAAATGTAATTGTACATGGATAATGCAGTTTAAAACTCTCTCTATATATAAAGAAGGACATATATACAGTTGCAAGAAAAAGTATGTGAACCCTTTGGAATGATATGGATTTCTGCACAAATTGGCCATAACTAGGGATGAGCGAACCCGAACTGTATAGTTCGGGTTCGTACCGAATTTTGGGGTGTCCGTGACACGGACCCGAACCCGAACATTTTCGTAAAAGTCCGGGTTCGGGTTCGGGGTTCGGCGCTTTCTTGGCGCTTTTTGAAAGGCTGCAAAGCAGCCAATCAACAAGCATCATACTACTTGCCCCAAGAGGCCATCATAGCCATGCCTACTATTGGCATGGCTGTGATTGGCCAGTGCAGCATGTGACCCAGCCTCTATTTAAGCTGGAGTCACGTAGCGCCGCACGTCACTCTGCTGATACAAGCGTAGGGAGAGGTTGCTGCTGCGACGTTAGGGCGAGATTAGGCAGTAATTAACTCCTCCAAAAGACTTCATTCAGTGATCGATCTACAGCTGTGGATCATTGAACTGCTGCTATTCAATTGCTCAGTGTTTTTAGGCTGCCCAGAGCGTTTTTCAGTCACTTTTTTCTGGGGTGATCGGCGGCCATTTTGTGGCTTGTGGTGCGCCAGCACAAGCTGCCACCAAGTACATTTAACCATCAATAGTGTGGTTATTTTTTGCTATATCCTACATCAGGGTCAAACTTTCATCAAGTGCATTTAACCATCAATAGTGTGGTTATTTTTTGGCCATATACTACATCAGGGGCAAGCTGAGCCTGTCACCCAAGTGCATTTAACCATCAATAGTGTGGTTATTTTTTGCTATATCCTACATCAGGGTCAAGCTGTCATCAAGTGCATTTAACCATCAATAGTGTGGTTATTTTTTGGCCATATACTACATCAGGGGCAAGTTGAGCCTGTCACAAAGTGCATTTAACCATCAATAGTGTGGTTATTTTTTGGCCATATACTACATCAGGGGCAAGTTGAGCCTGTCACCCAGCGCCTAAAAAATAGGCCTCACATTTATATTCATCCAAATCTGTCATTACTGTTTTAGCTGGTCAAGTTATTTAGTGTCCGTCAAAGCACAGTTTTTGTTCTGGGTTGAAAAACAATTCCCAATTTTGCAATTCTCAAAATTAGTGGTTTCTGCTGTATCAGGCCTACTTTAAATCTATCCCTAAAAGGGTATATTAGATTCAAGGTGCTGATAGGGTAATTCTCAAGAACTTCACACACACGCTACAGTGCAGATCCAAGTCTAATTCTGTGATTAAACGTATAACTGTCACCTAAATAATAGGCCTCAAATTTATATTCAGCTAAATCTGTCATTACTGGTGTGCCTGTAATAGTGTAATATGGTACCTAAATAGATAGCCGGATAGTGTTAGGTGTCTGTAAAAAAAGGCCTGAATTTTAATTCAATACATTGGCCCGAATAATATTTTTCTTATTGTGGTGAACGGTAACAATGAGGAAAACATCTAGTAAGGGACGAGGATGCGGACATGGTCGTGGTGGTGTTAGTGGACCCACTGGTGCTGGGAGAGGACGTGGCCATTCTGCCACAGCCACACGTCCTAGTGAACCAACTACCTCTGGTCCCAGTAGCCAGCAAAATTTATAGCAAATCTTTGTGGGGCCCAATGCCGTTCTAAGGATGGTAAGGCCTGAGCATGTACAGGCATTAGTCAATTGGGTGGCCGACAGTGGATCCAGCACGTTCACATTATCTCCCACCCAGTCTTCTGCAGAAAGCGCACAGATGGCGCATGAAAACCAAGTCCATCAGTCTGTCACATCACCCCCATGCATATCAGGGAAGCTGTCTGATCCTCAAGTTATGCAGCAGTCTCTTATGCTGTTTGAAGACTCTGCTGGCAGGGTTTCCCAAGGGCATCCACCTAGCCCTTCCCCAGGGGTGGAAGAGATAGAATGCACTAACGCACAACCACTTATGTTTCCTGATTATGAGGACATGGGAATACCACCTCAGCACGTCTCTGATGATGACGAAACACAGGTGCCAACTGCTGCGTCTTTCTGCAGTGTGCAGACTGAACAGGAGGTCAGGGGTCAAGACTGGGTGGAAGACGATGCAGGGGACGATGAGGCACTAGACCCCACATGGAATGAAGGTCATGCCACTGACTTTCACAGTTCGGAGGAAGAGGCAGTGGTGAGACCGAGCCAACAGCGTAGCAAAAGAGGGAGCAGTGGGCAAAATCAGAACACCCGCCGCCAAGAGACTCCGCCTGCTACTGACCGCCGCCATCTGGGACCGAGCACCCCAAAGGCAGCTTCAAGGAGTTCCCTGGCATGGCACTTCTTCAAACAATGTGCTGACGACAAGACCCGAGTGGTTTGCACGCTGTGCCATCAGAGCCTGAAGCGAGGCATTAACGTTCTGAACCTTAGCACAACCTGCATGACCAGGCACCTGCATGCAAAGCATGAACTGCAGTGGAGTAAACACCTTAAAAAAAAGGAAGTCACTCAGGCTCCCCCTGCTACCTCTTCTGCTGCTGCCGCCTCGGCCTCTTCTGCTGCTGCCGCCGCCTCGGCCTCTTCCTCTGCCTCTGGAGGAACGTTGGCACCTGCCGCCCAGCAAACATGGGATGTACCACCAACACCACCACCAGCGTCACCAAGCATCTCAGCCATGTCACACTGCAGCGTTCAGCTCTCCATCTCACAAACATTTGAGAGAAAGCGGAAATTCCCACCTAGCCACCCTCGATCCCTGGCCCTGAATGCCAGCATTTCTAAACTACTGGCCTATGAAATGCTGTCATTTAGGCTGGTGGACACAGACAGCTTCAAACAGCTCATGTCGCTTGCTGTCCCACAGTATGTTATTCCCAGCCAGCACTACTTCTCCAAGAGAGCCATGCCTTCCCTGCACAACCAAGTATCCGATAAAATCAAGTGTGCACTGCGCAACGCCATCTGTGGCAAGGTCCACCTAACGACAGATACGTGGACCAGTAAGCACGGCCAGGGACGCTATATCTCCCTAACTGCACACTGGGTAAATGTAGTGGCGGCTGGGCCCAAGGCGGAGAGCTGTTTGGCGCACGTCCTTCCGCCGCCAAGGATCGCAGGGCAACATTATTTGCCTCCTGTCTCCTCCTCCTCCTACTCAGCTTCCTCCTCCTCTTCTTCCACCTGCTCATCCAGTCAGCCACACACCTTCACCACCAACTTCAGCACAGCCCGGGGTAAACTTCAGCAGGCCGTTCTGAAACTCATATGTTTGGGGGACAGGCCCCACACCGCGCAGGAGTTTTGGCGGGGTATAGAACAACAGACCGACGAGTGGTTGCTGCCGGTGAGCCTCAAGCCTGGCCTGGTGGTGTGCGATAATGGGCGAAATCTCGTTGCAGCTCTGGGACTAACCGGTTTGACGCACATCCCTTGCCTGGCGCATGTGCTGAATTTGGTGGTGCAGAAGTTCATTCACAACTACCCCGACATGTCAGAGCTGCTGCATAAAGTGCGGGCCGTCTGTTCGCGCTTCCGGCGTTCACATCCTGCCGCTGCTCGCCTGTCTGCGCTACAGCGTAACTTCGGCCTTCCCGCTCACCGCCTCATATGCGACGTGCCCCGGGTGCCACTCACAAGGGGGGTGCCAGCCGCGACTGAGGAAAAAAAATAAAAAAATGTGGCGAGTGGGCCAGGCGTGGCGCTGTGATATTGGCAGGGCTCCAGATGGTCTCTCCCTCCCCCTGTGCTGCTGCCGTCGCGGCAAATAAGAAGAGGGGCAGGGCGGGGGAGGGGCTGTGGCCACTGCGCCACCAATGAAGATAACTGAGCTGTTAATACAAATGCAGGAGGCGGGTGCCGGAATCAAATAGCCGGCACCCGACCTCTATGACAGGGAGCTGCGATCAGCTGCAGTTAACCACTTAGGTGCCGCTCCCTGTCATAGAGGTCAGGTGCCGCTATTTGATTCCGGCACCCGCCTCCTGTATTTGTATTAACAGCTCAGTTATCTTCAGAGTGCCCCCCCCCCCCAGTATAATAAACATTGATTGCGGCGCCCCCCCCCAGTATAATAAACATTGAGTGCGCCCCCCCCCCAGTATAATAAACATTGGTGGGCAGTGGGCAGTGCCAATGAGGGTTAAAAAATAAAAAATTAACTCACCTTCTCCAATTGATCGCGTAGCTGCTGCCGGGACCTGTGGTGACGTCACTGAGCTCCAGCCTCTATCACATGGTCCATTACCATGGTAATGGATCATGTGATGTATCATGTGATGAGCTCAGTGACATCACCACAGGTCCTGGTTAATGGGTTTTATTAAGGGGGGTTAATGGGTTTATTTCGTTAGTGGGTGTGGGGGGGGTGTGCAGAGGTTTATTTTATTAAGGGGTTTTATTTTTATTTATAAATATTATTGAAAACATTGAAAAAAGTTTGTGCATGTTTTCTTTGTTGCGCTGTTTCGAGTACTCCACCAACATGGCCAGTGGCGATGACGCCGTTATCAGCGTTACAATACCACTTCTATGTCTCCTTGAGAAAACATTTAGGGCGATGATGAAAGAGGAGGTGGCCCAGGAGGAGGAGGAGGAAGAGGGGTCATTTTTAGCACTTTCAGGCCAGTCTCTTCGAAGTGACTCAGAGGGAGTTTTTTTGCAACAGCAGAGGCCAGGTACAAATGTGGCCAGACAGGGCCCACTACTGGAGGACGAGGAGGACGAGGATGAGGAGGAGGTGGAGGAGGATGAGGATGAAGCAGGTTCACAGCGGGCTGGCACCCAAAGCAGCTCGGGCCCATCACTGGTGCGTGGCTGGGGAGAAACGCAGGACGATGACGATACGCCTCCCACAGAGGACAGCTTGTCCTTACCTCTGGGCAGCCTGGCACACATGAGCGACTACATGCTGCAGTGCCTGCGCAAGGACAGCAGAGTTGCCCACATTTTAACGTGTGCGGACTACTGGGTTGCCACCTTGCTGGATCCACAGTACAAAGACAATGTGCCCACCTTACTTCATGCACTGGAGCGTGATAGTAAGATGCGCGAGTACAAGCGCACGTTGGTAGACGCGCTACTGAGAGCATTCCCAAATGTCACAGGGGAACAAGTGGAAGCCCAAGGCGAAGGCAGAGGAGGAGCAAGAGGTCGCCAACGCAGCTGTGTCACGGCCAGCTCCTCTGAGGGCAGGGTTAGCATGGCAGAGATGTGGAAAAGTTTTGTCACCACGCCACAGCTAACTGCACCACCACCTGATACGGAACGTGTTAGCAGGAGGCAACATTTCAATAACATGGTGGAACAGTACCTGTGCACACCCCTCCACGTACTGACTGATGGTTCGGCCCCATTCAACTTCTGGGTCTCCAAATTGTCCACGTGGCCAGAGCTAGCCTTTTATGCCTTGGAGGTGCTGGCCTGCCCGGCAGCCAGCGTTTTGTCTGAACGTGTATTCAGCACGTCCGGGGGCGTCATTACAGACAAACGCAGCCGCCTGTCTACAGCCAATGTGGACAAGCTGACGTTCATAAAAATGAACCAGGCATGGATCCCACAGGACCTGTCCATCCCTTGTGCAGATTAGACATTAACTACCTCCCCTTAACAATATATTATTGTACTCCAGGGCACTTCCTCATTCAATCCTATTTTTATTTTCATTTTACCATTATATTGCGGGGCAACCCAAAGTTGAATGAACCTCTCCTCTGTCTGGGTGCTGGGGCCTAAAACTATCTGACAGTGGTCTGTTCCAGTGGTGGGTGACATGAAGCCTGATTCTCTGCTATGATATGAAGACTGATTCTCTGCTGACATGAAGCCTGAATCTCTGTTATGGGACCTCTCTCCTCTGCCTGGGTGCCTGGGCCTAAATATGTGACAATGGACTGTTCCAGTGGTGAGTGACATGAAGCGTGATTCTCTGCTATGACATGAAGACTGATTCTCTGCTGACACGAAGCCTGAATCTCTGTTATGGGACCTCTCTCCTCTGTCTGGGTGCCGGGGCCTAAAAATATCTGACAGTCGCCTGTTCCAGTGGTGGGTGACGTGAAGCCTGATTCTCTGCTATGACATGAAGACTGATTCTCTGCTGACATGAAGCCTGAATCTCTGTTATAGGACCTCTCTCCTCTGTCTGGGTGCCGGGGCCTAAAAATATCTGATAGTGGTCTATTCCAGTGGTGGGTGACGTGAAGCCTGATTCTCTGCTATGACATGAAGACTGATTCTCTGCTGACATGAAGCCTGAATCTCTGTTATGGGACCTCTCTCCTCTGCCTGGGTGCCTGGGCAAAATATGTGACAGTGGCTTGTTCCAGTGGTGGGTGACGTGAAGCCTGATTCTCTGCTATGACATGAAGACTGATTCTCTGCTGACATGAAGCCTGAATCTCTGTTATGGGACCTCTCTCCTCTGTCTGGTTGCCGGGGCCTAAAAATATCTGACAGTGGTCTGTTCCAGTGGTGGGTGACGTGAAGCCTGATTCTCTGCTATGACATGAAGACTGATTCTCTGCTGACATGAAGCCTGAATCTCTGTTATGGGACCTCTCTCCTCTGTCTGGGTGCAGGGGCCTAAAAATATCTGACAGTGGTCTGTTCCAGTGGTGGGTGACGTGAAGCCTGATTCTCTGCTATGACATGAAGACTGATTCTCTGCTGACATGAAGCCAGATTCTCTGTTACAGGACCTCTCTCCTCTGCCTGGGTGCCTGGGCCTAAATATCTGACAATGGACTGTTCCAGTGTTGGGTGACGTAGAGCATGATTCTCTGCTATGACATGCAGACTGAATCTCTGCTATGACATGAAGCCAGATTCTCTGTTACGGGACCTCTCTCCTCTGCCTAGGTGCCGGGGCCTAAATATATGACAATGGACTGTTACAGTGGTGGGTGACGTGAAGCCAGATTCTCTGCTATGGCATGAAGACTGATTCTCTGCTGACCTGAAGCCAGATTCTCTGCTATGGGACCTCTCTCCAATTAATATTGGTTAATTTTAATTTATTTTATTTTTATTTAAATTCATTTCCCTATCCACATTTGTTTGCAGGGGATTTACCTACATGTTGCTGCCTTTTGCAGCCCTCTAGCTCTTTCCTGGGCTGTTTTACAGCCTTTTTAGTGACGAAAAGTTCGGGTCCCCATTGACTTCAATGGGGTTCGGGTTCGGGACGAAGTTCGGGTCGGGTTCGGATCCCGAACATTTCCGGGAAGTTCGGCCGAACTTCTCGAACCCGAACATCCAGGTGTTCGCTCAACTCTAGTCATAACATGTGATCTGATCTTCATCTAAGTCACAACAATAGACAATCACAGTCTGCTTAAACTAATAAACACACAAATAATTAAATGTTACCATGTTTTTATTGAACCCACCATGTAAACATTCAAAGTGCAGGTGGAAAAAGTATGAAAAAGTATGTGAACCCCTAGACTAATGACATCTCCAAGAGCTAATTGGAGTGAGGTGTCAGCCAACTGGAGTCCAATCAATGAGATGAGATTGGATGTGTTAGTTACAGCTTCCCTGCCCTATAAAACACACACCAGTTCTGGGTTTGCTTTTCACAAGAAGCATTGCCTGATGTGAATGATGCCTCGCACAAAAGAGCTCTCAGAAGACCTACGATTAAGAATTGTTGACTTGCATGAAGCTAGAAAGGGTTATAAAAGTATCTCCAAAAGCCTTGCTGTTCATCAGTCCACGGTAAGACAAATTGTCTATAAATCGAGAAAGTTCAGCACTGGTGCTACTCTCCCTAGGAGTGGCCGTCCTGTAAAGATGACTGCAAGAGCACACCGCAGACTACTCAATGAGGTGAAGAAGAATCCTAGAGTGTGAGCTAAAGACTTACAAAAGTCTTTGGCATATGCTAACATCCCTGTTAGCGAATCTACGATACGTAAAACACTAAACAAGAATGGATTTCATGGGAGGATACCACAGAGGAAGCCACTGATGTCCAAAAAAAACATTGCTGCACGTTTACAGTTTGCACAAGAGCACCTGGATGTTCCACAGCAGTAGTGGCAACATATTCTGTGGACAGATGAAACCAAAGTTGAGTTTTTTGGAAGAAACACACAACACTATGTGTGGAGAAAAAGAGGCACAGCACACCAACATCAAAACCTCATCCCAACTGTGAAGTATGGTGGTGGGGGCATCATGGTTTGAGGCTGCTTTGCTGCGTCATGGCCTGGATGAATTGCTATCATTGAAGGGAAAATGAATTCCCAAGTTTATCAAGACATTTTGCAGGAGAACTTAAGGTCATCTGTCCACCAGCTGAAGCTCAACAGAAGATGGGTGTTGTAACAGGACAACGACCCTAAGCATAGAAGTAAATCAACAACAGAATGGCTTAAACAGAAGAAAATACGCCTTCTGGAGTGGCCCAGTCAGAGTCCTGACCTCAACCCGATTGAGATGCTGTGGCATGACCTCAAGTGATTCACACCAGACATCCCAAGAATATTGCTGAACTGAAACAGTTCTGTAAAGAGGAATGGTCAAGAATTACCCCTGACCGTTGTGCACGTCTGATCTGCAACTACAGGAAACGTTTGGTTTAAGTTATTGCTGCCAAAGGAGGTTCAACCAGTTATTAAATCCAAGGGTTCACATACTTGTTCCACCTGCACTGTGAATGTTTACATGGTGTGTTCAATAAAAACATGGTAATATTTAATTCTTTGTGTGTTATTACTTTAAGCAGACTGTGATTGTCTATTGTTGTGACTTAGATGAAGATCAGATCACATTTTATGACCAATTTGTACAGAAATCCATATCATTCCAAAGGGTTCACATACTTTTTCTTGCAACTGTATGTATGTGTGTATGTGTGTATGTTCCGCAATCACTCAAAAATGCAACCATAGATTTCAATGAAACTTGGTGTACACATTCCTTGCTACCTGGAAAGAGATCTTGTGGGGGTCTCAGCTCTCTAGGACGTACGGTTCCTGAGATATTCCCCAAAAAATTACCTGCATTAGCCAATAAAAGCCTTTCTCTTCATATTCTAACTGCCATACACACAGTCACATGACCCTTATCAGCCAATAGAAGCTCGCAGGTCCTTAGTCTACACATACACACAGTTTTAATCCAGGTTTCCATAACAACCCAACCATTTTTCTTCACTGCTGTAGGTCAGATTTAGGCTAGGGCTACACGACGACATGTGTCACGCGACAATAAGTCACACGACACACAGGGCACAACTACACTGCTACATGCCTCCATCTTGGACAGATTTTTTGTGACTGTCGTGTGGCAGGCGCAGCATGGTACGACAAAATGTCGCGCAGTACATGTCGTCATGTAGCCTTAGCCTTAAAGGGGCAGGGCGCTTTGGAGGTCACTGTTAAGTTGGCAGGGGCCACAATTAAATGGGCAGCTGCTGTGGAGGTCACTGTTAATGAGGCAGGGTCACTATAAAGGGGCAGGCCTCTGTGGAGGTCACTGTTAAAAGGGCGGGCACTGTGGAGTTCACTGTTAAGGGAGCAGGGGCCACTATTGAAGGGGCAACAGCTGTGGAGGTCACTGTTAAGTTGGCAGGGGCCACAATTAAATGGGCAGCTGCTGTGGAGGTCACTGTTAATGAGGCAGGTCCACTATAAAGGTGCAGGCCTCTGTGGATGTCACTGTTAAAGGGACAGGAACTGTGGAGTTCACTGTTAAGGGGGCAGGGGCCACTATTGAAGGGGCAACTGCTGTGGAGGTCACTGTTAAAGGGGTATTCCCATCTCAGACAATGGGGGCATATCGCGGGGAGAGCTGTGGCTGGAGGACCCCCAGATTTCCCTGGGTCCGTCCACCACCAAGCCCTGCTCAAATAGAAGTGAATGGGAGCGGCCCATGCTCCCATTCATTTCTATGGGGCTGACAGAAATAGCTGAGCCAGCACTCGGCTATTTTCCGCGGCTCCATAGAAATGAATGGAGGGCGGCTGCGTATGCGCAGTGCGCTCTCCTTCACTTGCGGGGCCCCGTTCTCAATATAGGTGCAGGTCTTAGCGGTGGGACCCACACCTATCAGACAATGGGGGCATATCCTAGCAATATGCCCCCATTGTCTGAGATGGGACAACCCCTTTAAAGGGGCAGCCACTGTGGAGGTCACTGTTAAAGGGGAGTTCATTGTGGAGGTCACTGGTAAGGGGGCAGGATGCTGTGGAGGTCACTGCTAAAGCGGCGGGCACTGTGGACGTCACTGTTAAAGGTGTGGGCACTGTGGAGGTCACTGATAAAGGGGCGTTCACTGTGGAGGTCACTGTTAAAGGGGTGGGCACTGTGGAGATCACTGTTAAAGGGGCGAGAACTGTGGAGGTCACTGTTAAAGAGGCGTTCACTGTGGAGGTCATTATTAAGGGGGCGGGCACTATGGAGGTCAATGTTAAAATGGCGGGCACTGTGGAGGTCATTGTTAAAGGGGCGGGCACTGTGAAGGTCACTGTTAAAGGGGTGGGCACTGTGGAGGTCACTGATAAGGGGGTGGGCACTGTGGAGGTCACTGCTAAAGAGGAGCGCACTGTGGAGGTCACTGTTAAAGGGGAGGGCACTGTAAAGGTCACTGTTAAAGGAGCGTTCACTATGGAGGTCATTGTTAAGGGCGCGGGCACTATGGAGGTCACTGTTAAAGAGGCGGGCATTGTGGAGGTCACTGTTGAGGGGCGGCACTGTGGAAGTCACTGTTAAGGGGGTGGGAACTGTGGAGGTCACTGCTAAAGGGGCAAGCACTGTGGAGGTCACTGTTAAAAGGGTGGGCATTGTGGAGGTCAATGTTACAAGGGCAGGCACTGTAAAGATCACTGTTAAAGGGGCAGGTACTATGGAGGTCACTGTTAAAGGGGCGTTCATTGTGGAGGTCACTGTTAAAGGGACGGGAACTGTGGAGGTCACTGTTAAAGGGACGGGCACTGTGGAGGTCACTGTTAAAGGGGCGTTCACTTTGGAGGTCACTGTTAAGGGGGTAGGCCGCTGGTGAGGTCACTGTTAAAGGGGCGGGCACTGTGGAATTCACTGTTAAGGGTGCAGGGGCCACTATTGAAGGGGCAACTGCTGTGGAGGTCACTGTTAAAGGGGAGTGCACTGTGGAGGTCACTGTTAAGGGGCGGGCACTATGTAGGTCACTGTTAAAGGGGAGGGCACTGTGGATGTCACTGTTATGTGGGATACTGTCGATATCTTTTAACGACACACAGAAACATTAAATGAAATAGATGAAATATACGCGTGCAAAGCCGGGTCTTTTTGCTAGTGTAATATATATATTTAAGCTAATATACTGCTGATTGTACCTGGGGTATTATTTACAACCATTATGACGGTGTCACAGTTAAGCTTAAAATCACACTTCATCTATGCTACATTGCTACATTGTTGGTATATAACTTTAGTGAACAAACTTTTCAGTTTACCTGTTGCTAAAGAGAACCTGTCACCATGAATATGCAATGTAAACTACAGGCAGCAGCTTATAGAGCGGGGGAAGCTGAGTAGATTAATATATAGTTTATGGGAAAATATTCAATAAAACTTGCATCAAAAAGGGCATAGATGCACATGATGAAAACATAGTCCTGCCACTTTACAAATCACTAGTCAAACCGCCCATTGAATATTGTTTACAATTCTCTGCTCCTAGACTCAGCCAAATTGTGCACCGCACGGCCACAAAATCACAAACTCCTATAAATGCACAGCACGCCAGCGGTGATGTTCATACAAAAATATTTTATTAAACATATATGCAAATAATACAAAACAATGAATACAAAGATTGATTAAAACGCAGAAGGGACATGCAGACAAATGTGGATGAAAATACCCCCCATGGCCAGTATATAAATTAATACATGATTGTAACAAATTGCCACTGTCCGTGTGGTACACCGAAAACCGTAACCAGCATACTATAGATTATAAACAGTCACGTCAAAAGTACATAGACATGGATGTATCCATGACCATGTCAGTGAACGGATCAACAACAAACTCCAACCTGGGTCACCTCAGTGGAAACCATATAATAACCCTGATAGGAAATAAAATCAGGGAGGCTGAGGAGACCCTGGAGCATATAGTATGCGGCAAAGTTAGGGCACCGGTGGCCACACAGACAGAATTACAGGCATATAAAGTACAACATACTGCAGTAACCAACCTGGCTGGGAAGAGCAACCCGACGACCGTTTCGCTCTCTGGCTTCTTCACAGGGCACAATGAACCTGCCCTGTGTCACAGACCTTATATCTAAACCCTCTGCTCTCTAACCCAATCAGGTGCGGACTTCCCATACCTAACATACCGCACCTGTGGGATGCTGACACTATCCCACCGCCGGCCCCCAGCATGCTCGTCACCATGGCCGCGCGCACGCATTGGCTGGACCAACAGTCACCGGGATGGGCCCGCCCCGCCCCCGGCCCGCGTCACACCAGCCCTGCATGAGAGGCCGGGCGCGTAACCGGAAGCGGGCATGATGTCTCCCAGCTGACCGCACGACCCAGGCACGACGTCCACGGTTGCCAGGTACCCACAAGCAAGCGGCCGACGGCGGACACCACCAGCGTAACTCACCTAGCCGGGCATGCGTGTGGAGATCGGGTAAAACCCCCGTACCAGGAGGGGAACTAAGTTCCAATAGAGTCATAGCGACCTACATATGATTGAATCAATGAATGCACATACACTATGATGCATGGAGGAATTCATATATAGTATGGTGTTCAAAAAATTACCGAGGAATAATATCAGTGGTAATGTGATGAACATCCAATCCATTATAAAATATACACATCATTAACTGAAAACGTGATACTCTGTTAATAATATTAAAAATATAAAAAACTCCCAGGCATGGTGTATAAAGATCTATGTAGCCCGGATTGACCAGCCATAATTAGTGTTCCACACATCTACCCGCGGTCCTCAATATATAATACAGAGATCATGATTCCGCCATAATATGTACAGTAAAAAGTGAGAGACATAAATATATATAATATAATATAGTAAAATATATACATATATAATTGATAATGCAAAAATGATACAGACGTGATACGTGATGCAATTATATAAAGCAAATTCAGATAAATAAATAAATCAAGATTACAATTCAGCTATGGTCACACCATTACATACCCATGACCATAATGAAATTACAAAAATCAGGATTCAACCAGTAATTATACACCAAAAACAGACTGAGTATTGATCATTAAAGTGAAGGATCTAATTAAAAACCCATGTATAAATAAACAAACATATAATGATACAATGATACAGTGCAACAAAATATATATATATATATATATTAATATGATACTAATAAAATGTAATCTAGGTGAATGAATTAAGTGCGCAGTGCGAAAGTGACAGTGCCATGCAATAATAAGTGAATTAATAAATCATAAAACAATATATGAATAACTATACCCCATACATACACAGCCATGACATTACACACATCCATGCAAAACACTATAACGCTCATGCATTCTAGGTCAAAGACTCCCTATTACATCAAATAGGAGTCCACATATCCAGTATTGGATTAATCCCTGTTTTGGCATCACCCTCCCAGTGGTCCTAGATCAGAATGGCAAAAAACTGTGTGTGTAATACTGCCCTCACCCTGCATCTTACAGGATCCCATACAGGGCTAGTAGTATATACAGCCTGTACACATACAATAAGGGTTTATGACTCCATATAGACGATCCATGCATCAGGACGGCACAAGATGGTACTACCCCAATGACGCATTGAGTGGGCCACAGAATCTAGAGGGACTAAACAAACAAAAGGTCAGGGACACAGACAGAAAACAGGACATAACACTAGAACTGATAAAAACAGATATTACATGGTGTCATATTCCACCACTAACCAAATTGAAATACACAAAAAAGACTTAGTCATTGTCAAATTTAAATAATAATATATTTTATTTTTTAATAAATTAAATTGTTTTGGTATATAAAGGCCACGGTGTTTTTACATTTCATATTCTTAGACAATCCAAAATATTTGAATTATAATAACCAATTAAATCCAATACCTTGTCTAAGACCCAAACTAGTCCGCTCAAAGAGCGACTATTACCCATGTAAACACCGTGACGATAAAGAAAAAAGGGGGGGAGGGATGGGGGATTCTTTGCTGTCAGCTCCAGAATGCGCAGTAAATAACTGAAATCTTCTTTTATTATAGGTATCTCGTGCTGACCGCTACCCACAGACCAATCACGATCCTCCAGTGTCCTCGAGGTCAAGTTCAGTCCAGCACACATACAGGTAAGTAATTAAACTTAACCCATTCATTACCATATACCTTTTCACATACCAAAAGGGGGTGGGTGTTCACTGACACCATGTCCCCCCTTTTGTATTCGCAAAAGGTTATCTCATGGTGTCATATTCCACCACTAACCAAATTGAAATACACAAAAAAGACTTAGTCATTGTCAAATTTAAATAATAATATATTTTATTTTTTAATAAATTAAATTGTTTTGGTATATAAAGGCCACGGTGTTTTTACATTTCATATTCTTAGACAATCCAAAATATTTGAATTATAATAACCAATTAAATCCAATACCTTGTCTAAGACCCAAACTAGTCCGCTCAAAGAGCGACTATTACCCTTTCGCCATCAGCAACAGCTAGATGGCTAAACCCCCGTAGCCAAATCTATTAAATTTTGAAAACCGACATTAAAAATGTCTAAACCTATTTCTGATAAAGAACTCTTATCAGAATTATATAGCCCAGGAAGAAAGCCCTCTAATTCAGAGTGCCTACAAATAAAACCATTAAAACAATACATTACTTTTTCCATATTTTTGTTGATTCTCTTTTTTATTTTTTCTAGGAAACGCATATGAGTAGAATGCCATTCCCATTTTGAAATTATATCAGAAATTGCCAACTTAGTATACGGCAACATCATTTGCAGGGCTCTCATCTTAAATGTATACTCTTCCAGTAAAATATGAGTCTTAATAATGCCCAAATCACTACCATCTAAATATAGAATTAATAAATATGGAACAGGCCATTTTTTCTTAATTTGAGAACAAATATTAACTACATCTCGCAGTCTAATGTTAGGAATTCCTTTCCAGAATATGTTTAAATTCTTACCAAAACCGAGGTTATCAGATTTAAACCTGAACCTAGAACGGTTACATGCTTCGGATACCAAATCAGACCCCACAATCCATATGTTCTTGGTATCTGAAACAAAAAATTAGTTTTTTAAAAGTAATTCTGGCCTAATATAAAGTTTGAATCTGTCAGAATTCCATCTGCCCAAATTCTTTATTATATTAGTCTGAAGACCCATATTGTTAGCATAAGTAGCCGCACCTATGCGGAAAGAATGAGATGATAATTTTACATTACTTAAATTGAAATGAGACTTACATTTTTTCAACATATAATTAAATTGATATCTAGTTAAAGGGGAATGGTCAACATGCATAAATAATGGCCCACTAGAATTAGAACGAAAAGATAACCACTTTTTTAAAGCCAAAACTGGGCAAATATCCGTATTTTGAATTTTATTTAGTGATACCCAAGTACCAAGACCTTTTTGGTCAGTTTTGGACTTTTTTATAAAGAAACAAACTTTACTATCGAAAATTTTTACATCAGATAAGTATAAAGGTGGTTCTGCATTTCTTTTTTCAGCTGTAAATTCTGAAATACGAAGTGCACCAAAAAAGGCCACTATGAATGCCGTGCTAAAAAGTGAAGACTCATAAGGGGATGAACACAGATCAGGTAAATATTTGACAAATTTAGTAAGATAAACAGTACATAACGGAATAGTCCTTTCCTTAACTGGTGCCAACTTGTCAACTCCCTTAATAAATTGTTTTACACAAAAATTATTAGATATAGGAGTTACATTAAAACATTTTTGAAAGTAAGACAATCCTGTCAAGATTTTTTGAACATATCTTCCTGTCTTACCTGATTTAATGAGTTCTAGCACAAATTGGATACTAGAGACAGGAGTAGAATCCCAAGTATTATAATTATTAATTTTGCAAAAAGTCACCCAAATTTTCCAGGCTGACAAATACGCTTTCCAAGTGTTACTTGCAAGCGCATTTTTTAATAACTCAAAAATTAAGACTGAATTATCTCCCATAACTGCGGTGGACATTGGATCCCTTCTGAATCTGCATCCGGTATTAGCTTCCTGAATATCTGGAATTCCTGCCGAGATAAAGAGTCGGCAATTACATTTTGTTTACCTTCGATATATTTAGCCTTGAGCCAAATATTGTTTTCCAAGCATAATAAGACTATAAATCTTAACGTAGTTGTTACTTCAACCGATTTTGCAGACAGACAATTAATGGAAAAAACAACACCCTTATTATCAGACAATAAAAGTATTCGTTTATTTCTGAAGAAATCTTTCCAGATATTCAAAGAAACTAATACCGGGAATAATTCCAAAAAATTAATATTTTTCATAAACGGCTTATCCTTCCATGACCTAGGCCAAGATTCAGCAGACCATTTTTTATTAAAAAATGCACCGTATCCGACTGAAGCTGCAGCATCAGTGAATAATCTCAATGAATCAGTATCGACAAAATCTTCTTGCCAAACTGAACATCCATTAAAATTTTCCAAAAAATGAATCCAGATAATAATATCTTCTTTTAAAGCTGCAGTAATCCTGATATGATCATGCGCTTTTTTCTTTCCTGCAATGGATGCATATAAACGCTTAGAAAATACCCTACCTAAAGGAATGACTCTAGAAATGAAATTCAGAGAACCCAGAACAGACTGTAAAATCTTTACAGTAGACTTTTTACATTGTAATAAATTTTTTAAATTTTTTAATGAAGAATTAATTTTTTCCTCAGGAATCTTAAACAACATATTAACTGAATCAATTTCAATGCCAAGGAATTTTATGCAGGTAGTTGGATAAACCGTTTTTTCCTCTGCTAAAGGAACATTGAAATATGAGGAGATAAATTTAAATGTTTTTAATAAATTGGCACAATCGTCAGACTGGGCATTACCAATGAATAAAAAATCGTCCAAATAATGTATGGTATAACCTCCTTCATAATGAGTCTCAAGCATCCATTGCAGGAAAGTAGAAAAAGCTTCGAAATATTGGCAAGATAAAGAAAAACCCATGGGTAATGCCATGTCATAAAAATATAAACCATCCAACTAAAAGCCTAATGAATTATAACCAGATGGGTTAATTGGGAGTAACCTGAAAGCCGATTTAATGTCTACTTTGGCTAATAACGCTTTTGGTCCTGCTTTCCTTAAAAAATGCAAAGCTTGATCAAAAGAAGCGTAATGCATTGAAGCAGAGTCCTTATCAATGGAATCATTTAGGGATGAATTAAATGGATAAGATAAATTATGAATTAATCGGAAACTACCTGGCTCCTTTTTGGGAACAAAACCGAGGGGAGAAATCCTAAAATTTTTAAAAGGGGGAGAAGAGAAAGGACCTGCAATTCTATGTTCCACAATTTCATTGTGGATTTTTTCTAAAACCTTATTTTTATTAATAAAAACTGAAAACGCATTTTTAACTAAAACACAACCATGACCTTTAAATTCCGGCACATAGAAGCCAGAAGAAAAACCTTCAATTAGTAGAAGGGCTTTCTCCCTGTCTGGAAAGAATTTTATACATTGAATTAATCTTTCCAGATTCAGAGGAGTCACTTGTTTTATTTCCTTCTTTATTATTGGCATTCTTTTTAAAGCATTTGAAAGAGGGGTGAGCGCCTGCACAAAATGAGCATCCATGCCTATATTTGCAGTTACTTTGCCATTTACAGGAGGATTCATTATAGGCAAAACAGAATCCTTTTCTTGGAGATTGAATACGAAAATTATGAGAGCATTGGGGCAACATTAGATTAAGCCATAAACCAACGTCTTTGAATCCCCAGCGAAGGTCAGGATAAACAGCTAATTTTTGTCTAAACGACTCGTCGTAGTTAAACCAAGCAGAACCTCCAAAACTTCTAAAAGCCTCTAAAACAGATTCTAAATGATGAAAAAGACCGCTACAAAGAGATGGGTGTTTTTCACCTAAAACAGCAGCGAAAATACAAAAAGCCTGGATCCAGGCAAAAATGCTCTTCTGTGTGCTCACTTTCTTTTTATCATCTTCTTCTTTTTTATCTTTGATAGATGGTAAAAGGGTTAATAAATCTATATATTCACGATTCCATATTTTTTCCTTTGTACTTGCGGATAAATGGAATCCTAGTGGAGACATTTCACAAGGTAATGTTTCTTTAAAAGAAATATCTTTTATTCCACTATTTCCGTCAGTACAAGGAAAAAATATTTTGTCATTACCAGCAATCCTAATTTTATCCGGATTAAACTGACTCTCAGGAGTAATAATTTCAACAGGGGGGGACCATGGTATATCTAACCCCTGGACATTATCTTTCTGCTCTAAAAAGGATAAAAATTCCTTAAATAACTGAATATTATTTTTAGAACTCAGTGTGTTCTGTTCCCCAGAAGAAGATATAGGGGTAGATGTATGTAATTTATTACCTTGTGATGATTTACTTGTAGAAGGGATAACATCTTCTAATTGTAAATCGTGCTGTGAGTTAATCACACAGGGAGCACGAGTAGATGCAGTTAAACTGTCAGAGAATAACTGATGTTGCTGCTTGCGATTGTCGTTCCTTCTGCTCGCGCCAGGTGGCGCAGCATTTTTCTTCTGCCTGGCTCCTGTTGAATGCCGAACAGGCGAAAATTGATGTTTCTCTTTGCGGATTCTTTTCCTCCTTGGTGACGAATGCGGCTGTGATGATGCAGGAGGATCGACATCGATGACCTCTGCATTCCTCACTGGCTCTGCGCTCTCAATGTGAAAAGCAGCGCAGCCATTATTATCAGATTGAAGAGCAGGATTACCGGCACTTGTATTAAGCTGTAAGCAGGATCGTAGCCATTCTTCACCGCCCTGTGTAGCGGCTCTCTCCACAAACTGTCTCATGAGGTCCTCCATCACAAAGCTGGTCCGGATTCTTTGCTGTCAGCTCCAGAATGCGCAGTAAATAACTGAAATCTTCTTTTATTATAGGTATCTCGTGCTGACCGTTACCCACAGACCAATCACGATCCTCCAGTGTCCTCGAGGTCAAGTTCAGTCCAGCACACATACAGGTAAGTAATTAAACTTAACCCATTCATTACCATATACCTTTTCACATACCAAAAGGGGGTGGGTGTTCACTGACACCATGTCCCCCCTTTTGTATTCGCAAAAGGTTATTTCAGACCGTAAAAAGATACTGCTAAAAACTCACATAGTGAATGTCCAGAATCCGGTGAGCGCAACACGAGGGAGTCTACAAGAAAGGCACAAAACTATTATAATCATTTAATCCATATGGCCTAATGGAGTTGAGGGTGAAGATCCAACGGGATTCACGTTGTGCGAGAATCCTCTTCCAATCACCTCCTCTAGGGGATATCTTGACGTGGTCAATTCCACTAAACCTCAGCAAAGAGCCATTGCAGCCATGTACTTCTTTAAAGTGTCTAGGTATTGTCGTAAGGAGATCATCATCCGTAATATCAGCGGGCCGGGGGCGGGGCGGGCCCATCCCGGTGACTGTTGGTCCAGCCAATGCGTGCGCGCGGCCATGGTGACGAGCATGCTGGGGGCCGGCGGTGGGATAGTGTCAGCATCCCACAGGTGCGGTATGTTAGGTATGGGAAGTCCGCACCTGATTGGGTTAGAGAGCAGGGGGTTTAGATATAAGGTCTGTGACACAGGGCAGGTTCATTGTGCCCTGTGAAGAAGCCAGAGAGCGAAACGGTCGTCGGGTTGCTCCCCCCAGCCAGGTTGGTTACTGCAGTATGTTGTACTTTATATGCCTGTAATTCTGTCTGTGTGGCCACCGGTGCCCTAACTTTGCCGCATACTATATGCTCCAGGGTCTCCTCAGCCTCCCTGATTTTATTTCCTATCAGGGTTATTATATGGTTTCCACTGAGGTGACCCAGGTTGGAGTTTGTTGTTGATCCGTTCACTGACATGGTCATGGATACATCCATGTCTATGTACTTTTGACGTGACTGTTTATAATCTATAGTATGCTGGTTACGGTTTTCGGTGTACCACACGGACAGTGGCAATTTGTTACAATCATGTATTAATTTATATACTGGCCATGGGGGGTATTTTCATCCACATTTGTCTGCATGTCCCTTCTGCGTTTTAATCAATTCTCTGCTCCTGTCAACAAGACAGATATAGCACAGCTACAGAGGGCTCAGAGGACGGCAACTAAAGTGATAACTGGAATGGGTGGACTACAGGGTTATGTAGTTTATAAAAAAAAATAGCTTTTTATTAAAAAAATTTGGAAGGTGAGGTAGACAAAAAACTCCAATTCTGTTTTTTATTTTATGTGGTGGTTCACTGTGCAGTATAAATGATATGTCAATTTTATTCTATGGATTTACATAATTATGGTGATATCACATACATTCATACACATACAGATAAAAAGACAATCCTTTAATTTTTTACTACTTTAGAATCATAGAATAATTTTTTTGCATGAGAGCTTGTTTTTTACAGGATTAGCTATATTTTTTATTGTTACCATTTTAGGGTAAATTTGACTTTTGTATTGCTTTTTATACTGTATTACTTTTTTGGAGGTGAGGTGAGAAATTCTGCCTTTGTTTCTTATTTTTGTATGGTGGTTATTTTTTTAATAGCTGTATAAATAGCATGGTCATTTTCTAGATCAAGTTTTTATAAATGCAGAAATACTAACTAGGGCAGGTTCACATTGACGTTATTGAATTCCATTATAGGTTCCGTTATAACAAAATTGTAACGGAATTCTAGGACTGAATACAAAATGGAAGCCTTTCAGAGGAATTCTGTTTTGATCCATCCTAATACATGTCTATGGAGCCAAAGGACGGTTTAGTCTGTTTTTGTTATTCATGGTGGAAAAAATAGTCCTGTCTACTGGTCACTCTGCCTAATCATGTTCATCCCACTTGGTGGCCCAATCTGCTTATTGAATCTTGTTCATGCTTATTGCAATTGTCTGTATTATGTATGTATACCCCTTTTCATAATTATAGTACCACGGAATGAATGGCACTTTAATAAAAAAATAAAAAATAAAGTAGTGGAGAAAAGAAATGTTCTTTTAATGCATGTTGTGGCAGTCGAAACACATGCATTTTAATCCCTTCATTTAGCTGTACATTTACTGTGCGTCAGTATTACAGGTAAATGTTAGCAACCTGATATAATTAGCAACTGATCCAATACCAATTTACCCATAAAAGGAATCTTTATTGAATATACAATAAAAAATTATTATGACCAAGTAACCACAATAAATATGGAGATGAAATGCCAACCCGGGGTAAGGACCACACACCGCCCTATTGACATAAGTGCATGACAAGGAAATAAACCATATAATAATGGCACTGTAACTTAGAAAGTACTTCCCAACATAACACATGCTGAAGCCTGCATAACCATGACCAGGAATATATAATATATATTTATTAGTGTTGGTCGAGCACCATAGTGCTCGGGTGCTCGAGTAGAACTACCGAGCAGGGCCGGCCTTAGGTGTTCAGGCGCCCTGTGCGAGCTAACCTTGTGGCGCCCCCCCCTTTACCCCTGGTTTTTTGGGACCCATAATGCTGCTACACGATACGGTATCTGAATTTATGGGACTCCTGTAGATATACCATAAAAGTTTTATCTGCAGTCTTATGTAACATCACAAATAACACCACATAGCTCTCTGAATACAGATAACACAGTGATGGCTCTCTGATTTCCGTAAATGTAGTAGTGTTACCTCCGGTCCTATGTAAAACCACAGATAACACTAGTGCTGCTAATGTGGTAGTGTTACCTGCAGTCCTATGTAAAACCACAGATAACACTAGTGCTGATAATGTGGTAGTGTTACCTGCAGTCCTATGTAAAACCACAGATAACACTAGGGCTGATAATGTGGTAGTGTTACCTGCAGTCCTATGTAAAACCACAGATAACACTAGTGCTGATAATGTGGTAGTGTTACCTGCAGTCCTATGTAAAACCACAGATAACACTAGTGCTGATAATGTGGTAGTGTTACCTGCAGTCCTATGTAAAACCACAGATAACACTAGTGCTGAATCGCTGATAATGTGGTAGTGTTACCTGCAGTCCTATGTAAAACCACAGATAACATTAGTGTAGATCATGTGGAAGTGTTACCTTCGTCGTTAGTGTGCCTCCCTGTGTCTATCGCACGGACTCCATGCTGGCGCTGCCTCCTCTTCCATCTTCTTCTTGCCCCGCACAGAACATTCTGAACTTCTGATGCAGCTGCGTCAAGACATAGGAACACTGTGGGCATGGTGATACACACAGGGAGAGACACACACACACAGGGACGGACAGTCACACACACAGGGACGGACAGTCACACACACAGGGACGGACAGTCACACACACAGGGACGGACACACACACACATACATACATACAATAAATATGATCACCACACGACTCCTGCCTGTCTGCTTTGGTAAAGTAGGGCAAAGCTGGGCTATGCCAGGCTTTAGCAGAGTGGTCACAGGACAGTGGACACAGGGCACGATATGTATGCGAGCACAGCTGAGCGAGTGCAGAGCAAGGAGCCGCATACCCATTGCCCCTTCTGCCTGTCATACCACCCCCCCACCAGGCATTTTGGGGGGCATTAGGGGTTGGATGATGCGGAGTGTGCACATAGCCATCAATCATATCCCCCCCTCCTAAAGGTAACTGATGTGCTGGGGGGAGGGGAATATGATTGGCGGCACACTCAACATCAGCAGCGAGGAGTTAAAGTCCAACCCTTAATGGCCCCTAAAATCCAGGGGGGGGTGATGTAGTAGCAGGAAAGCACACACTGTCCCCCTGTCCTCTATGCCCCCCCCCCCCAATGGCACATTTCTCCCCTCTATGGGCCAGTGGCAGCAGCAGCACATCTCTCCTTCTGTCGCCCCCCCCCCCATTTCTCCCAGTCCATCATAGGCCAGTGGCAGATGAGTTGTTATCTTTGTACTACCAAATACCTGTAAGGCTGTAACTTCTGTTGGAACTTGGCTCAGCCTCAGGCTGTGTCGTGGGCCTTCCCTGGCAGAGACTGAGTCTGCTGTGGCTGCTGGCTGGCGCTCGCCGGCTCTCTCCTTCTTCTCTCTTGGGCCCTGGGGGCGGAGCTCAGTGGCAACATCAAAAGCGAAGAAAGACTCGCTCCAGCAGCCACTGGTCTTCTCTCTTAAAGAGACAGGCAGGCCAGGCAGCAGAGCGGAGCTCAGAGCGGCCGCGGGCCCCGCCCCCTCCTCACTATTTCCAATAGTCCGTGCGCTTTCAGCGCTGTTAGTTAGCCGGCAGCCGCAACAAAATAGTAATAAGTATACTTAGTTTGCGGTGGGCTGTCGGCCACCCGGCGCCCCTGTTGCTATGGCGCCCTGTGCGGCCGCACAGCCCTTACACCCCAAAGGCCGGCCCTGCTACCGAGCACCTGAGCACAATGGAGGTCAATGGGAGAACCTGAGCATTAAACCAGGCACCCCCTGCTCTGAAGAGGGGAGGGTGTCTGGTTCATAGAAAAAAGTTAAAAATTTGATGGAAACACCACTGAAATGGTTTTGGAACAGCATGGGGAGGATGTCTGGATGCATCTTGGACTCACAGGTCGCTGCTGGGAACGATGTTGTCTGAGTAGTACTCCACTTTTACAACCTGACAATAATACGCACACGCACCAAACCGAAGATAAAATCGATTTTAGTGGAAAAATTGTTAGGAAACATTCTTTCCTGTATATGTACTTGTATATAAAGTGCAAGTGCTGCCAAAAATTACAAGGAAGAGGCACTCGGATACAACCTGTATATCACATAAAGGAGGACTTCATTCACATTGTGGTATAATTGTTCAGGTAGTGGGACTCCTACATTCATAAAGCCTATGCACTAAGGGAATGGGCTGCCGAAAATTACAAGGAACCTGCACTCCAATACACCCTTTATTACACAAAAAGGAGAGCATTATACACACCCTTGAAAAATTATGATGGATGGCCTGCTGGTGACCCTCAAAAACATTAGGGGTGAGGGCCTGTTGCTGATCTGACCATCTAAAACATTAGGGATGAGGGCCTGCTGCCAAGCTGACCATCTAAAAAAAATTGCGGCCGAGGGCCTGCTGCCGAGCTGGCCATCTAAAAAATTTTGTGGGTGAGGACCTGCTGCAGAGCTGACCATCTAAAACATTATGGGCGAGGGCCTGCTGTCGAGCTGACCATTTAAAAAAAATTATGGGCAAGGGCCTGCTGCCGAGCTGGCCATCTAAAAAATGTTGTGGGCGATGGCTTGCTGCCGAGATGACCATCTAAAAATTTAGGTGTGAGGGTCTGCTGCTGAGCTGACCCTCAAAAACATTATGGGTAAGGGCCTGCTGGTGACCCTCTAAAACATTATGGGCGAGGGCCTGCTGTCGAGCTGACCATTTAAAAAAAATTATGGGCAAGGGCCTGCTGCCGAGCTGGCCATCTAAAAAATGTTGTGGGCGATGGCTTGCTGCCGAGATGACCATCTAAAAATTTAGGTGTGAGGGTCTGCTGCTGAGCTGACCCTCAAAAACATTATGGGTAAGGGCCTGCTGGTGACCCTCTAAAACATTATGGGTGAGGGCACACTGCTGAGCTGACCCTCTAAAACATTAGCAGCAAGGGCAGCCTAATAAGCATGTTGACATGATGGAGGAGGAGGAGGACGAGATAAGGGAGATTGAACCATATACCCTTTTTAGTGATGGAAGGGGTGCATGGGAATACAGTGTATTCAATACACCATAAAAGCCACATTTAGAGTGCCTTTATGTTCAGCCGCTTTCCTCCGGTGGAGTAGGGAAGTCAGGGACAATCCAGGCCTTATTCATTTTTATAAAAGTCAACCGGTCAGCATTTCCAGTTGACAGGCGGATGTGCTTATCAGTTATTATTCCCCCAGAAGCACTAAATACACACTTTGACAAAACACTGGCGGCGGGACAGGCCAGCTCCTCCAAGGCATAGAGCGCCAGTTCGTGCCACGTGTCCAGCTTGGACACCCAATAGTTGTAAGGCACACAGGGATCATTGAGGATGCTAACACGGTCTGCTATGTAATCCTTCACATCTTCCAAAATGTTTCCCTCCTTGTGACACTAGGCCACGCATCAGGTTGAGGGTGCTGGCGGGGTGTGATCAAACTGTTCCAGGCCTTGGAGAGTGTTTCCCTGCCTCTATTGGAACTGCTGTGTGTTCCCCTCATCTCCCCTCCTTGGTTGGCCAAGGAACTACGTACTCTGCAGCCAGCGTTGTCAGCTTGAAATTTTTGGAGCAACTTTTCCACAAGGACCTTCTGGTATTGCACCATTTTGCTCATCCTCTCCACCACAGGAATGAGAGATGAGAAGTTCTCTTTGTAGCGGGGGTCGAGAAGTCTGAACAACCAGTAATTGGTGTTGGCCAAAATGCAAACAACGCAAGGGTCACGAGAAAGGAAGCCTAACATAAAGTCAGCCATGTGTGCCAGAGTCCCAACAGACAAGACTTCGCTGTCCTCATCAGGAGAATGACTCCTCTCATCTTTTTCCTACTCTTCTACCCATCCACGCTGAACAGATGTAATAAAACTTCCATGGGTACTACCCTCTGTAGCGGAGGCAACCGTCTCCTGCTCCTCCTCCTCCTCCTCATCATCATCATCCAATTCGTGCTGAGAAGACGAACTGAGGGTGGTCTGGCTATCACCCTGTGTACTTTCTTCCATTTCCACCTATTCCCCATCCAAAGAGTCCACCTTAATTGTGAGCAGCGAGCGTTTGAGTAGACACAGAAGTGGAATGGTTACACTGATAATAGTGTTATCGCCGCTCATCATCTGTGTTAATTCCTCAAAGTTGCGTAAACCCTCACAGAGGTCAGATATCATTGCCCACTCGTCGCTTGTGAAGAGCGGAGGCTGACTGGAAAGGCGACAACCATGTTACAGCTGGTATTCCACTACTGCCCTCTGCTGGTCACAAAGCCTGGCCAACATGTGGAACGTCGGTGAGCGGCAAATTGCAAGCGCTGCTGCAGCGTTGCCAGATTGGTGGAAGCTGTCGAAGACTTGTGGAAATGGCCACACACGCGGCGAACCTTCACCAGTAGCTCAGGCAAATTGGGGTAGATTTGGGGTAGATTTTGAGAAACCGCTGAACCACTAGGTTGAACACGTGGGCTAGGCATAGTATGTGTGTGAGCTTGCTGAGCCCCAAAGCCACCACCAAGTTACAGACATTATCAGACACAACCATGCCTGGTTGTAGGTAGAGTGGCGAGAGCCACAGCTCAGTCTGGTCCCTTGTCCCCTGCCACAGCTCTGTTGCGGTGTGCTGTTTATCACCTAAGCAGATCAGTTTAAGCTTGGCCTGTTGCCGCTTCCCCACTTCAGTGCTACACTGCTTCCAGCTACTGACTGATGGCTGACTGGTGCTGCAAGATGATAATTCAGAGGTGGAAGTGGAAGAGGAGGCGAAGAAGGAGAAGGGGGGGTTGCAGCCACTAACGTAGGTGGTGGCGGAAACCCTGATGGAAGTAGCGCCCGCAATCCTTGGCGTCGGTAGCACCTGTGCCATCCCAGGGTACGACTCGCTCCCAGCCTCTACAACGTTCACCCAGTGTACCATCAGGGAAATGTAGCGTCCCTGGCCAAAAGCACTTGTCCATGTGTCAGTGATTAAGTGGACCTTCCCAATAACTGCATTGGTCAGGGCACTAGTGATGTTACGGGACACATGCTGGTGTAAGGCTGGGACTGCACACCATGAAAAATATTGACGGCTACGGACAGAGTACCACGGGACAGACGCCACCATCAGGCCGCGGAAATCCTCAGTGTCCACAAGCCTAAATGGCAACATTTCCAGGGACAGCAATTTGGAAAGGTGCGCACTTAGTGCTGTGGTCTGTGGGTGAGTGGCTGGGTATTTGCGCTTTCGTTCAAAGGCCTGGGGCATAGACATGTGTACCCTGCAATGGGACACAGGAGTGGATTTGCTAGCTGATGGTGCTTGTGAAGGTGCAGGTGCATGGTGGGAGGCATCCGGGCCTGTGTCTTGGACAGAGGATTGGCCAGCAAATAACACAGGGGAAGAGGAGGCAGTGGTCTGACCCGCAGATACTGGTTGTGGACCCAGGCGTTCGGCCCACCTATTAGGGTGCTTTGATGCCATGTGGCGAATCATGCCATGTGTGCGGAGGTTGTTAGTGTTCACGCCCCTGCTCATTTTGGTACGGCACAGGTTGCAAATGACAATTCTTTTATAGTACACACTGTTACGCTGAGCGCTCCGGTTCCCCTGCTGGCCTCGGAGCGCTCACAGCGTATGCCCCCAGGCAGCACTCCAGCGTCTCGGCGTGTACGTCCTCGCTCTCTAGGGGGCGCGCGCGCCGGGACTCTTAGATTCAAAGGACCAGTGCACAGGTGATTGGTGCCTGGTCCAAAGGGGTTATTAAGGGATAAGGTTGTGAGAGGCAGTGCTGACTTAATTAGGCTGCACCTGTGCACTGCCCATTTATACCTTCTCCTCCCACAGCTTTCTGCCGGATCTTTGTGCCTTGTGCCTCAGAGAAAGCGTTCCTTTCTATGTTAGTTTGCCTTACCTGTTGCCGTACCAGTTGCTACCGTCCACTCGCCTTTGAACCTTTGCCGCCTGCCCTGACCGCTGCTACGTCCGACTTCGCTCTTGCCTTCTCCCTGTGTACCACGCCATATCACTAGCCAGAGAGGTCGAGTTGTTACTAGGGGACACGACCTGGTAGTTACCGCCGCAGCAAATCCATCCCGCTTTGCGGCGGGCTCTGGTGAAGACCAGTAACTGCTTAGAACCGGTCCTCTAGTACAACCCGCGCCATCGCCTCTCTGGTCCAGAGGATCCACTACCTGTCCTGCCGGTACGTGACACACACTTTCCTCAAAAAAGCGCCAGACTGCGGAACACCTACCCCTTGGCAAGGGAGATTGCTGCAAGGGGCTGCTCCGGGGAACAGTTGAGGGCCTGTTTGAGTGTGGCTCGCCTTATCCCTTTTGCCACCCTACTGCCTCTTCCAGCCTGTTGCGGTGCTGCGGATCCCTCCCCCTCTGTACTGCTGTCCTCGCTTAGCTTGCCACCTTCCCAGGTTGGGTCAATGACTTCATCGTCCACCATCTCCTCTTCCACTTACCACTCTGCTCATCCTCCTGACTTGTTGACCAAACAACAATCTTAGTTATTGACAACTGTGTCTCATCCTCATCATCCACGTCGTGAAATACTAATTGCCGTTCCCCACCGTCATCTTCTTCTGACTGTGGATGCTCCAGAGTTTGGGAATCAGGGCACAAGATCTTCTCATGTCCCTCTTCAAGCGGCCTTGGCGAGAGGTCCAAATTAAGGACTGGCGATGAAAACAGCTCCTCAGAAAATCAGAGTGTGGGATCACTTGTTTGCCAAGACTCTCCATGGTGGGTGGAAGGAGTATCAGGGTGAGGATTCTGTTGACCAGACTCTTGGCTACTGAGACTGGACTTTGTGGAAGACAGGGTGGTGCTTAACCGACTGGAAGCATTATCTTCTGCAATCCAACCGACCACCTGGTCGCACTGGTCTTCGTAAGCGAAAGCCGGGTCGGGCAGGAATACGAGGGTGATTTTATTGATGATATGCTTTTAACCTTACCATGTTTGGGAGTATAAATAAAACCCTTTATACAGTCAGGTCCATAAATATTGGGACAGTGACACAATTATTTTTTTTTTGGCTATATACACCACCACAATGGATTTGAAATGAAACAAACAAGATGTGCTTTAACTGCAGACTGTCAGCTTTAATTTGAGGGTATTTACATGCAAATTAGGTGAACGGTGTAGGAATTACAACAGTTTGCATATGTGCCTCCCACTTGTTATGGAACCAAAAGTAATGGGATAATTGGCTTCTCAGCTGTTCCATGGCCAGGTGTGTGTTATTCCCTCATTATCCCAATTACAATAAGCAGATAAAAGGTCCAGAGTTCATTTCAAGTGTGCTATTTGCATTTGGAATCTGTTGCTGACAACTCTCAAGATGAGATCCAAAGAGCTATCACTATCAGTGAAGTAAGCCATCATTAGGCTGAAAAAAATAAATAAAAATCAGAGAGATAGCAAAAACATTAGGCGTGGCTAAAACAACTGTTTGGAATATTCTTAAAAAGAAGGAACGAACCGTTGAGCTCAGCAACACCAAAAGACCCGGAAGACCACGGAAAACAGCTGTGGTGGATGACCGAAGAATTCTTTCCCTGGTGAAGAAAACACCCTTCACAACAGTTGACCAGATCAAGAACACTCTCCAGGAGGTAGGTGTATGTGTGTCAAAGTCAACAATCAAGAGAAGACTTCACCAGAGTGAAGACAGAGGGTTCACCAGAAGATGTAAACCATTGGTGAGCCTCAAAAACAGGAAGGCCAGATTAGAGTTTGCCAAACGACATCTAAAAAAGCCTTCACAGTTCTGGAACAAAATCCTATGGACAGATGAGACCAAGATCAACTTGTACCAGAGTAATGGAAAGAGAAAAGTATAAAGAAGGAAAGGAACTGCTCATAATCCTAATCATGCTACCTCATCAGTGAAGCATGGTGGTGGTAGTGTCATGGCGTGGGCATGTATGGCTGCCAATGGAACTGGTTCTCTTGTATTTATGATGAATTCTGAAGTGTTTCGGGCAATATTATCTCCTCATATTCAGCCAAATGCTTCAGAACTCATTGGACGGCGCTTCACAGTGCAGATGGACAATGACCCAAAGCATACTGCAAAAGCAACCAAAGAGCTTTTTTAAGGGAAAGAAGTGGAATGTTATGCAATGGCCAACTCAATCACCTGACCTGAGTCCGATTTGAGCATGCATTTCACTTGTTGAAGACTAAACTGAAGGGAAAATGTGCCAAGAACAAGCAGGAACTGAAGACAGTTGCAGTAGAGGCCTGGCAGAGCATCACCAGGGATGAAACCCAGTGTCTGGTGATGTCTATGTGTTCCAGACTTCAGGCTGTAATTAACTGCAAAGGCTTTGCAACCAAGTATTAAAAAGTGAAAGTTTGATTTATGATTATTATTCTGTCCCATTAGTTTTGGTTCCTTAACAAGTGGGAGGCACATATGCAAACTGTTGTAATTCCTACACCGTTCAGCTGATTTGGATGTAAATACCCTCAAATTAAAGCTGACAGTCTGCAGTTAAAGCACGTCTTGTTCGTTTCATTTAAAATCCATTGTGGTGGTGTATAGAGCCAAAAAAATTTAATTGTGTCACTGTCCCAATATTTATGGACCTGACTGTATGTGATTTTGTCGATGGTGCTTCACTATATATGCGACCTTCTGATACTTCACAGAGCGACTTACCCAGAGGGACAGTGTCTCGTGTGAAGATTGATGTTCTTTTCCCTGAGTCTGCAATACGCCTATGACCCTAACATAGGAGGAATCCTTCCTGAAATTTGATAAGTAGCGTGGTCCTATATAACGTATATGTTATACAGGAGATGTAGTGCAGGTAATGTCACTGCCACCAGCAGCAAAAAGAATAGACTGAATAGTAATGTAACTGTCCGCAGCGGACACCGTCTACAGAAAACATACACTGGATGTCACAGATATTTTTAGGCTGCGCACATGTTACACAGGAGATGTAGCACAGATAATGTCGCTGTCACCAGCGGTGAAAAAAAATTTCACTGAATGTCACTGATATTTCGGATACGCAAACGTTATACAGGAGATGTAGTGTAGGTAATGTCGCTGCCACCAGCAGCAAAAATTTTTGACTGAATGTCACTGATATTTCGGATACGCAAACTGTAACGAAACGCCTAGCACCCCGACCGGGTACCTCCATTGATAGATGCTCCTAGTGCTTCCAGAGGACTCCAAGCACTCCACTTGACACCGTCAGCACTGCAGACTTCACGACCGCCGAAGTTTGGTGGAGGTCTCGCCATTTCCTACCCACCCTGGACCTATGACAAGGCTCCAGGCTCCAGTGAGGGAACCTCTCCTAAATGCAGAGAGCAGGAACCATGAACAAGCTCTTACAAGAGCTTATACTCAGGGGAGTATTGTGATATAGCAATCCCCAAGAATGTAGTTATCCCATTCCCCAAACATGAGCCAAAACTTCATGAAGGTATAAAAACAGGAACTCCCTTTATTTGAACACACAAGCATTGATTTATACACATCTTCCAACAAGGTTACCACCCACAAGGTTTTGTAAAAACAGCCAATCACATGCATTTACAGTATTCAAACCTTCCCAGCAATTGTACACAAAATCCCCTTCCCTCTGTCTGTAACACAATCAACAAAATACAATGAGCATTGTCTGAGACGCAATTAACTAACATACTGGCATTGTCTAAAATGCAATCAACAAAATACAATTACCAAACGTAATGGGCTAACTTAATCACTCACAGACAGAAAACACACATTTTTCCCCAAAACACAGAAAACACCTCAAAACCCCACACATCCCCATAATGTATACATCCATGGATAGCTCTGATCTGGGTGAACAACATATCCAAAAATCACCCAGATCCGAGCAGGGGTTCCCGAATTCCATGGAAGTCAGTAGTATGGGCCATAATCCTGGGGCAGGAGGCTGGCAAACAGCCCCCTCCAAAACACCGTGGCGAGGTTGGTTTCGCCACACATCTCCCCCTCCCAGGGAAGACTAACCAGATACCTCACCTCACGCCGGTCAGTACCTGAGTTAGTCTGGCAGTCCACCCACAACCCAATACTGGACCTGTTGAATTTTGGGGCCTGACTCTGTTCTGTATGTCCCCAGCTGTTGAGTAGGCATCTGCTACTCCTTGCTTCCTTGTGGTTCGCTAGCTTGGAGCTGTAGGTACTTGGTGGGCAGAGGCCGACTGCGCTCTGCCCAGATGCCAGCTCTTCCGCTGGGGTAGCCAGTGGGGAGTCAGCCTCTGGACGAGAGGATAGGGGAGGGCAGAGGCCGACTGCGCTCTGCCCAGATGCCAGCTCTTCCGCTGGGGTAGCCTGTGCGAAGTCCGGCTCTGGAGAAGAGGATAGGGTAGGGCAGAGGCCGACTGCGCTCTGCCCAGATGCCAGCTCTTCCGCTGGGGTAGCCTGTGGGAAGTCCGGCTCTGGAGAAGAGGATAGGGGAGGGCAGAGGCCGACTGCGCTCTGCCCAGAGGCCAGCTCTTCCGCTGGAGTAGCCTGTGGGAAGTCCGGCTCTGGAGAAGAGGATAGGGGAGGGCAGAGACCAACTGCGCTCTGCCCAGATGCCAGCTCTTCCGCTGGGATGGGGTCAGGGAATCCTGCCCCCAGGACCTTGTTGCGGATCAGCTGTGGAGAGGAGGGATCGTTTACCTCCTCCTCCTTGCATTCCTGCAGGGTTGGTGGGGGATCCGTACCAGCCGTCCAGCATCCCAGTAGGCCTGGTGCAGAGACTGCGGTCTTATCGGCACCATCGGAGTTAGGGTTGCTGTCCCCCTGTGGTTGGGGAGAGATCGGTTGTCTCCACTCCCTTCAAAGTACACTGCCACTGGGGAGTGAGACCGACTGTCTCCACTACCCGTGATGCTGGTTGTTGCAGGGGTGAGGGACCGACCATCTCCTCCCCCTGGATTCCCAGTGGCAGTTGGGGATCTGGGCCACCTCTCCAGCCACCCTGTTGGGCCGGTGGAGTGACTACGGTCCCATCTCCACCTGCCGACTGGGGTTCCTCCCAGTACCAGTCTATGAAGTCCCCTACCTCCACAGTTGGTGAGTAAGTAGGGGATACCTCAGCTGTGACTTGCCAGGGGTAGGGCTGCAGGTCTGGGCCTAATATCCAACGGTCTTGTATCTTGCACTGGGCTTGAATGGAGCGAAACAACTGTTGATAATCTTGCTCCAGCTCCCACTCCCTTTGGACCAGAAAGGTCAGATCTGCCCTCACCCCACTAGTTGTAGGCCAATTGTGCAAGTCTCCCCTGTAGTCAGTAATGTTCCAAAATCTAGATTCTTCTGTGCTCCCAAAGTCAATGTCTTCAAAAGTCTCCCACAATAACCCAGGGCAATTATATTCCTCACCTTCGGGCTTGGCGTACTCCTCCATCCATGGAGACTGTCGTACTGTGTCCCACCATAGTGCTTTGTAAGCATCATCCAGCCAGGTTTCCTGCCATACCAGTGTCTCAAGCTCTGACACCCACTCCGTCAATGGTTGCTCTCCCAGTAGAGGTAGTCGCAGCGCCAATCGCATTCGTAATCTCTGCTCCTCACTGGGAAGACTATCACCCCTCCGACGCTGCACGTCCTCCAGGGCCTGGTGCCATACGCCTTTCCGCTCGGCATCCCTGTAATCCGGGTGATCTTCCTCATGGAATGCTGTGCAGGAACCAACGGCATCCATATTGCTGTAGCCAGGGGCGCTGTACGGATACTAGCGTTGCCCTCAATTTTGTAAATCCACGAACAGTGTCTCCGAGCTGCTTTTCCTCACACTAGGATGCCATCCCACTGCTTGCCACCAATGTAACGGAACTCCTAGCACCCCGACTGGGTACCTCCATTGATAGATGCTCCTAGTGCTTCCAGAGGACTCCAAGCACTCCACTTGACACCGTCAGCACTGCAGACCCCACGAACCGCCGAAGCTTGGTGGAGGTCTCGCCGTCTCCTACCCACCCTGGACTTACGACAAGGCTCCAGTGGGTGAACCTCTCCTAAATGCAGAGAGCAGGAACCATGAACAAGCTCTTACAAGAGCTTATACTCAGGGGAGTATTGTGATATAGCAATCCCCAAGAGTGTAATTATCCCATTCCCCAAACATGAGCCAAAACTTCATGAAGGTATAAAAACAGGAACTCCCTTTATTTGAACACACAAGCATTGATTTATACACATCTTCCAACAAGGTTACTACCCACAGGGTTTTGTAAAAACAGCCAATCACATGCATTTACAGTATTCAAACCTTCCCGGCAATTGTACACAAAATCCCCTTCCCTCAGCAATCAACAAAATACAATGAGCATTGTCTGAGACGCAATTAACTAACACACTAGCATTGTCTGAGACGCAATCAACAAAATACAATTACCAAACGTAATGGGCTAACTTAATCACTCACAGACAGAAAACACACATTTTTCCCCAAAACACAGAAAACATCTCAAAACCCCACACATCCCCATAATGTATACATCCATGGATAGCTCTGATCTGGGTGAACAACATATCCAAAAATCACCCAGATCCGAGCAGGGGTTCCCGAATTCCATGGAAGTCACATTTGGCCGGCCGCAAGCATGGCTTTCCTGCCCAAAACAGTTCCACAGATTTAAGCTGTGCGGCCGGTCTGTCTTCTCCTTCAAAGTTAGTATGGGCCATAATCCTGGGGCAGGAGGCTGGCAAACAGCCCCCTCCAAAACACTGTGGCGAGGTTGGTTTCGCCACACAAACGTTATACAGGATATGTAGTGCAGGTAATGTAAATGTCTGCAGCGGACACAGTCTACGGAAAATGTACACTGGATGTCACAGATATTTTTCGGCTGCGCACACGTTAGACAGGAGATGTAGACTTTTGGGTCTCTAACAAGTTTTAGCAATTTAGTGCAGGTTGCACTAAAAATATATATTGCTGCCACAAACAATACTCCTTAAAAGGACTTTTGGGTCTCTAACAAGTTTTAGCAATTTAGTGCAGGTTGCGCTAAAAATATATATTGCTGCCACACACAACAATAGTCCTTAAAAGGACTTCTGGGTCTATAACAAGTATAAAAGCTAAAATATTCTTATTTCACTCCCCACACTATCTCTCCCTTCTGCTCTCCAGCTCTCCCTGACTAAGACTGAGCCGAACACGTGTCCTCGGGGGCTATATAGCACCCGATGACGCATTCCGGAGAGCCAATCACTGTAATGCCATTAGCCAACATGGCTACAGCATTACAGTGAAGGACAGTACTTACCTGAACGTTTAATGGCTGTATAGCAGCCAACAAACGTGCAGGGAGGAGACTCGAGAATCGCGCTCGAGCACACTTGGTATTCGGCCGTACACCGCGATGTGCCGATCATCACGATGCTCGAGTAAAATTAGTGTTCAGCCGAGCATGCTCGCCCAACACTAATATTTATGCTAAAGTCTACTCCAGAATAAGAATAAGTAAAACAAACAATACTCAGAAAGAATGCCATACCGAAATTGAGCCCCTGTGCCTCGACACACGTTCCGCGTGTTACCTCTTCAACAGGAGAATTGGGCTGGACTACCTAATGCTTCTAAAGAAGGGGAAATCAACCAATCCGATGACTAGACATCTATCATGGGATGCTAAAATGACTTACCTAGATCACAATAACTGTGCATAGCCAATCATTTCATGCCTCATCATGGAGTCTCTGCGATCAACCCTGTCCACCTCACTAACAAGAAGAACGCATGACAGGGCAACGAGGCCCGCTGAGGCAGATGGCAGCTATTATATAATATGTAGTGATTTTTAAAAAACAATTTTTTTTTAATTACATATCAGTTTGTCATTTTCAATTGAAATTTGTAAATCTAAAAATTCTATAAATTCTAAAGATGTTTCCGTTACTGTAGCTGAAAAATTTTGATTCTATTGATTGATATTAATTTCATCCAAGAAAATTTGGATTCTATCTTGACTACCTTGCCATATAAATATTACATTATCTATATAGCGCCGCCAGAGCACCAGGTCCGCCCCCAGTTTTGGGGTGGTGACTTCTTGTTCCCATTGTGCCATATATAAATTGGCATAGCTGGGGGCAAACCTAGTGCCTATGGCGGTACCACTTATCTGCACATAAAAATCGGGCTCAAAGTAAAAGTAGTTGTGATTTAATATGAACTGTACTGATTCCATTATGTAATCTATTTGATCAGTGGATACATTTCTGTCCTTTATCAGCAGTTTTTTCATAGCTTTAACACCTTGATTGTGGTCGATCACTGTATACAATGTACGTCTAGTGTGCGTATAGTCCACTGTGTATCAAATTGTAGGTTTTCAATAATTTGGATTATCTGGGTGGTGTCTTTAATATATGACTGAGTTTTCTTAACTATAGGTTGAAGGAGCTTATCAATATATTGAGATAGATTTGAAGTGAGTGAGTTAATTCCAGAAATAATAGGGCGTCCCGGCGGATCTGATGCATTTTTATGTAATTTGGGAATGCAATAAAAAACTGGTAGTCTCCGTTGTGCATTTAATATGTATTTGCTTTCTTGCTCTGGTATAATTCCCTGTTCCAAACCTTTATTGCAATGATGGGTTAACTTACCAACATACCAAACTGTATAGAAGATGTGAAGAATAACTACACACTAGTTATCATAGGGAGTATAAGGAGGCCTCGTAATAATTAGAATAGAATAACTATGCTCTAGTGTCATGGTCTTACCTTCTTGCTGTTCTCTCTCGTTTGACATGTGCTGGCGGCCATCTTGGTTTCTGGGTTTCTTGTAGCCTTCCACCCCGCGGCTCCTCCTTCCCAACTGGGAGGAGCTGGATGCCTAGCTCATATATATAGGAGGTCTGTGGCGTCAGTTCCTTGCTTGGTCCTCCTGTGTTCACATGCTTCTAAGACTGCTGCTGCTTCTGATTCCTAATCCTGGCTTCGTCTGACTTCCCTGCTGGTTCCTGATCCTGGCTTCGTCTGACTACCCTGCTGGTCCCTGATCCTGGCTTCGTCTGACTACCCTTCCGGTTTCCTGACCTCTGGCTACGCAAAGACTCTGCTTCGGTTTCACCATCCGTTTGGACTTTTGCTTTATAGCTTGATTTGCAATAAAGCCTTCTTATTTTCACTTATCTCTTGTTGTACGTCTGGTTCATGGTTCCGTGACATTAGGACCAAGCCATGAATTCTGACGGTACAGGGCCATCCTCGCTACCCACGCTGGTTGCCAGACTTGATCAGCAGGATCACCTGTTGGGTCGGTTCGCTGTGGCGTTGCAAACCCTGCTTGAATGCACGGCTCATTTCGCTCCTACTGCCGCTCCGGTTGTTGCGCCAGAGTCTACCCCGACACCTGTTGTTGCGCCTGCGGTGTTTCGGGGTATGTCCGGTTCTGCCCCTCTTCCACAGCGCTTTGGGGGAGAGCCAACTCAGTGCCGAGTTTTCCGGTTTCGTTGCTTCTCTTCGGAAGGTATTCGAGGTGCCGGCTCGTGCTGCCTCTGCTGCGAAGCTCCTTATGTCCATCAGACAGGGTTCACGATCCGTAGCCGAATACGCCATTGAGTTTCGTACCCTGGCAGCAGAGGTGGGCTGGAATAATGAGGCTCTGGTCGCTGCTTTCTCTCATGGTCTCTCGGATGCCTTGAAGGATGAGGTTGCAGCTAAGGACCTACCAGTGGAGCTCGAGGCTCTTATTTCTTTCCTGATTTTGATTGACACCAGACTCAGGGAGAGACCTTCCTTTAAGGAGAGCCTGCGGAGGTCTTCTAACAGATTGGCGCCTACGTTTGCTATCCCACCCGTGTCTCCCTCTCCTCCCACGCCTCCTGGGGATGACTTGTCTGGGGGTGAACCCATGCAGCTGGGGTATGCTCGCCTGTCCGAGGGGGAGAGGGCACTCCGGAGACGCGAGGGCCGATGCATGTACTGTGGTCTCGGTGGGCATTTTCGGTTGGCATGTCCGAACCGTCCGGGAAAACGCTCGTACCTGAGATCCTGTCGGGGGCAGATCTTGGGTGGAGTCTCCTCGTCCCCGGTTTCCCGTGTTGACAAACCACTGATCACTGTTGTCCTCTCCTGGGTCGGGGGCTCGGTGACGACCCAGGCGTTGGTGGACTCTGGTGCTGGTGGTTTGTTCATTGATAGTATGTTCGCTGCCGCCAATTCCATTCCTCTGCAAGCTCGAGGTTCCCCACTGGCTCTTGAGGCGATAGACGGCATACCCCTTCTGCCGCCACACGTGACTCATGAGACCCTTCCAGTGGGGATAGCCATTGGTGCCGTTCACAGAGAGTCGGTCTGCCTCCAGGTTATTTCGTCTCCACACTACTCGGTGGTCTTGGGGTACCCCTGGCTCCAGAAGCATAATCCGACTTTCGATTGGAGATCGGCCGAGATCCTCTCGTGGTCACCGCAGTGTGGGGCTAGTTGCATCCATGGGCCTGCCAAGTTGCTGTGTACTTCCTCTTTGTTGCCTCCTGAATACGAGGAGTACCGGGATGTATTCGATAAGGTGCGTGCGGTTGCCCTACCTCCGCACCGCCCATACGATTGTGCCATAGAGTTACAATCTGGTGCCGTTCCTCCCCGTGGCAAGGTCTATCCACTGTCGGTAGCGGAGAATGAGGCCATGGAGGAGTACGTGAGGGAGGCGCTTTCACGCGGACACATTCGCAAATCCTCGTCCCCGGCAGGGGCTGGATTTTTCTTTGTGAAAAAGAGGGGCGGTGAGTTGAGGCCTTGCATCGATTACAGGGGTCTCAATCGCATCACGATCAAGAACGCTTACCCGATACCCTTGATTTCCGAGCTGTTCGATCGCCTTAAAGGGGCCACGGTCTTTACCAAACTCGACCTGAGGGCGGCATATAACCTGGTAAGGATCAAGGCGGGCGATGAGTGGAAGACCGCGTTTAACACTAGGACCGGTCATTATGAATCCTTGGTTATGCCCTTTGGGTTGTGCAATGCGCCCGCAGTCTTTCAGGAATTCATCAACGATGTTTTCCGTGACCTGTTGCAGCAGTGTGTGGTGGTCTATTTGGATGACATCTTGGTATATTCTGAATCCATGGAGGCCCACATTCTGGATGTCAGACGAGTGTTGCAACGGTTACGAGAGAACAAGCTGTTCGGTAAGCTTGAGAAATGCGAATTTCACCGATCCCAGGTAACCTTCTTAGGGTACATCATTTCCGCTGAGGGGTTCTCCATGGATCCTGAGAGGGTTTCGGCTGTCTTACAGTGGCCCCAGCCCAGTGGTCTTCGTTCCCTGCAGCGCTTTTTGGGCTTCGCCAATTATTATCGGAAGTTCATCAGGGACTTTTCCATGCTGGCCAAGCCTCTCACGGATCTGACCAGGAAGGGCAGTAATTCCCAGGTCTGGCCGCTCGAGGCCATCCGAGCTTTTGAGACCCTAAAATCCGCCTTTGTGTCGGCTCCCATTCTGTCGCATCCCAACCCTGGGTTGCCCTTTGTCCTCGAGGTGGACGCGTCTGAGACGGGAGTAGGCGCCCTTCTGTCTCAGCGTAGAACACCAGAGGGTCCTCTGCTTCCTTGTGGGTTTTACTCCCGGAAACTGTCTCCCGTGGAGTGCAACTATCAGATTGGTGACAGGGAGTTATTGGCCATCGTGCAGGCCCTTAAAGAATGGAGGCACTTGCTCGAGGGTTCTGTGGTTCCGGTTCTCATCCTGACGGACCACAAGAATCTGAACTACCTTTCTGAGGCCAAGAGATTGACACCACGTCAGGCCAGATGGGCTCTGTTCTTGTCACGTTTTAATTACGTGGTCTCCTACCTACCCGGTTCCAAGAACATCAGGGCGGATGCCTTATCACGGCAGTACTCCGAGCTGTCCAGGGAGGAGTCGATTCCGACCTCGGTCATACCTCCGAATCAGATCTTGGCCGCCATTCGCACCAGCCTGACCTCTCCTCTGGGTGAGCAGATTTTGGCGGCTCAATCTGGTGCTCCCTCTGGGAGACCCAACGGCAGATGTTTTGTGCCTGAGGAGTTGCGCACTCGGTTGTTGCGAACCTACCATAACTCCAAGACCGCGGGGCATCCTGGAAAGAATCAGCTGTCCTGGGCTGTTTCACGTCTGTTCTGGTGGCCTTCCCTACGTTCCGACATCGCCGCATATGTAGCGGCATGCTCCGTTTGTGCCCAGAGTAAGTCCCCTCGGCACCTTCCGTTGGGGCTTCTGCAACCCATAGCTACCGGGGAGCGCCCATGGTCACACCTGGGGATGGATTTCATTGTGGACCTCCCTGCATCCCGAGGCCATACGGTCATTCTCATGATTGTGGATCGGTTTTCCAAAATGTGCCACTGTGTTCCTCTCAAGAAGTTACCCTCTGCACAAGAGTTGGCCACGATTTTTGCCAGGGAGGTCTTCCGGTTGCACGGTTTGCCCAAGGAGATTGTGTCGGATCGGGGGAGTCAGTTTGTGTCCAGGTTCTGGCGCGCCTTTTGCTCCCAGTTGGGGATTCATCTCTCCTTCTCCTCGGCCTACCACCCTCAGTCCAATGGGGCCGCAGAACGATCCAATCAGGCCTTGGAGCAATTCCTTCGTTGCTATGTCTCCGATCACCAAGACAATTGGGTTGACCTCCTGCCTTGGGCTGAGTTTGCCAGGAACACGGCGGTGAACTCTTCCTCTGGGACGTCTCCCTTCTTGGCCAATTATGGGTTCCAACCTGCCGTCTTACCGGAGGTATTCTCTCCCCAGGATATTCCTGCTGTGGAGGATCACCTTTCCGTCCTACGTGCTTCTTGGGTACAGATCCAGAAGTCCCTTGAGGTCTCTGCGCAGCGCCAGAAACTCCAGGCTGATCACAGACGAGCGCCTGCTCCTTCCTACCAGGTCGGAGACCGTGTATGGTTGTCCACCCGCAACCTCAACCTTCGAGTGCCCACTCCCAAGCTGGCTCCTCGCTTTGTTGGTCCCTTCCGAGTGCTTCGCAGGGTAAACCCGGTAGCCTATGCCCTTGCGCTTCCTCCTGGCATGCGGATCTCCAACGTGTTTCATGTCTCCCTGTTGAAGCCACTGGTGTGTAATCGTTTCACTTCCTCGGTTCCTCGGCCTCGTCCGGTCCAAGTGGGCAATCGTGAGGAGTATGAGGTGAGCAATATCCTGGACTCACGCCTGGTCCGCGGTCGGGTGCAGTTTTTGGTCCATTGGCGTGGTTATGGTCCAGAGGAGCGTTCCTGGGTTCCCTCCGCAGATGTCCATGCTCCTGCCTTGCTCCGAGCCTTCCACGCACGCTTCCCTCAGAAACCGTTTTTTGCTCCGCGGAGGAGGGGCCCTTGAGGGGGAGGTGCTGTCATGGTCTTACCTTCTTGCTGTTCTCCCTCGTTTGACATGTGCTGGCGGCCATCTTGGTTTCTGGGTTTCTTGTAGCCTTCCACCCCGCGGCTCCTCCTTCCCACTGGGAGGAGCTGGATGCCTAGCTCATATATATAGGAGGTCTGTGGCGTCAGTTCCTTGCTTGGTCCTCCTGTGTTCACATGCTTCTAAGACTGCTGCTGCTTCTGATTCCTAATCCTGGCTTCGTCTGACTTCCCTGCTGGTTCCTGATCCTGGCTTCGTCTGACTACCCTGCTGGTCCCTGATCCTGGCTTCGTCTGACTACCCTTCCGGTTTCCTGACCTCTGGCTACGCAAAGACTCTGCTTCGGTTTCACCATCCGTTTGGACTTTTGCTTTATAGCTTGATTTGCAATAAAGCCTTCTTATTTTCACTTATCTCTTGTTGTACGTCTGGTTCATGGTTCCGTGACATCTAGCTAATAAAGATAAAAAAACACATATAGTACAAATTCGCACTAGAATGCAAGTTGTATGCATATGTCACAGCCAGACAGCTGAGAAGCGCTCACAGGAGCTTCTCAGATACTCCTCTTTGAATTTCTTTGTTTTGGTTTAGTTTCTCATCTCGTTAGTCTATCTCAGCTGTCATGCAGTTGGACTGATTGCTACCCTTTAAGTTTCTCCCCATAATGCAGTAGTGTGCGGCTGATACAACTTCCTGGAGTGTGTGTGCATGCTGTTCCCAGTTCCCAGTTCCCAGTCGTCAGTCGTCTGCAAGATAAGTGCTGTTTATGTATTTATGATTTTGTCTTTTCTGGATCCAGGTGACCCTGACTCCCTCTGTGTCAGTGTAGGGAGCCGGTGGTCGTGTCCCTTCACTATTGTAGGGTCTTCAGGTAATAGATAGCAGAGGAACGTGGATATGCGGCCATCCACCTTTGGGGTGTTCGCATAGGCTGAGCAGTGAGGGAGAGCGGCAGGTCTATTGCAGGGGTCTCCCTTTGTTCCTTAGTTGTGGATCCAGAGAGACATTGTTTATATGGTATTGTCTTGTTTCCTGTACACCATCCGTGACATTATCAGCCGCCAAAACCTTCTCAAGCATGGATCCGGTTTCACTTTTGGCTGAACGCTTTCAGGGTCTTTCTTTGGAGGTAGCTGATCTCCGTAAGACTTTTTCTCAGTTTCAAGTGACCGGTTCAGCTTGCGTTCATGGAGTTTGTGCTGAGCCTAAGATCTCGCTCCCGGATACGTTCTCCGGGGGTAGTGAGAATTTTGTGCGTTTTAGAGAGGCTTGCAAACTCCATTTTCGCCTTCTTCCCCATTCTTCTGGTGATGAAGAACGGAGGGTGGGGATCATTATATCGCTGCTCAGGGGTAACGCTCAGTCCTGGGCCTTTTCGCTGCCGGAGGGGGCACGGCCCCTTCGTTCAGTGGATGAATTCTTTTTAGCCCTGGGTCAGATATATGATGATCCGGATCGTATTGCTCTGGCTGAGTCTAGACTACGTCTGTTATGCCAGGGTAAACAATCCGCAGAGATATACTGTTCAGAATTTCGGAGATGGGCAGCAGATACGGGTTGGAATGATGCTGCACTCCGAAGTCAATTTTGCTATGGTCTTTCAGAGGGATTGAAAGATGCATTTGCCTTTCATGAAAGACCTACCTCCTTGGATTCTGCTATGTCTCAGGCTGTTCGTATTGACAGGCGTCTTAGAGAGAGAGGAGAGATCTCTCCTTCCTGTCATACTCAGTCCCGGGACAGTGCAGTGGCCTCATTCTGTTCACAGGGGTCTCAGTCGCTGTCAGCCCCTTCTGAGCAGGAGTCCATGCAGCTGGGGTTGATTGCCTCTGACAATAGAAGATTCAGCCCGCAGGGGAGGGTTTGTTTTTGTTGTGGAGGTATAAATCATCTGGCAAATGTTTGTCCCTCTAGGAGATTCAGGCAGTTTTCTGGGAGTAATAAAGAGACAAAAAGGAAAAAATCTTTTAAAAATGTTCAGTCTGTTACTATTGGCAGGGTTGAGGCTGAAATTGAAGGTTTTCCGTTTGCTTGTAGTTCCCGTTTTGTCCTGCCTGCTAGGGTGGCGCTAGAGAGCAAGAGCATTTTTTGTGAGATTTTTGTGGATAGTGGAGCAGCTGTCAACCTCATTGATAATCAATTTGCAATAACTCATGGTTTCCAGGTATGCACTTTGGGAAAGGATATTCCTGTTTTTGCTATTGATTCAGCTCCACTTTCTCAGAAATCATTAAAGGGCATAGTTCACAATATCCGTTTAATTGTGAGTGATGCTCATGTTGAGGATGTGTCATGTTTCGTCCTTAGCGGTTTGCCTACTCCTCTAGTGTTGGGGCTACCCTGGCTCACTAAACATAACCCCACCATTGATTGGCAAGCGAGGCAAATAAATGGTTGGAGTAACTTTTGCAGAGAGGATTGCCTCATAACATCTGTTTCTGAGGTTTCTACTAAGACTGTACCACCTTTCCTCTCTGAATTTTTGGATGTCTTCTCTGAGAGTGGAGTTCAGGGTTTACCTCCGCACAGGGAGTATGATTGCCCTATTAATCTCATCCCAGGCGCCAAGCTGCCTAAATCTCGTTTATACAATCTCTCCCAACCTGAGAGGGTCGCTATGCGGGCTTATATCTCTGAGAGTCTGAGAAAAGGACACATACGACCCTCGAAGTCACCTGTTGCCGCTGGTTTTTTCTTTGTTAAGAAAAAAGATGGTTCTTTAAGACCTTGTCTGGATTTCAGGGAGCTGAACAGTATCACTATTCGTGATCCTTATCTGCTTCCTCTGATCCCGGACCTGTTTAACCAGGTTGTTGGGGCTAAAGTCTTTTCCAAATTAGACCTAAGAGGGGCATACAACCTGGTTAGGGTCAGAGAAGGAGACGAATGGAAGACTGCTTTCAATACCCCTGAGGGCCATTTTGAGAATTTGGTTATGCCTTTTGGTTTGATGAATGCCCCAGCCGTTTTTCAGCATTTCGTCAACAGCATTTTTAATCATTTAATGGGAAAATTTGTATTAGTATATTTGGATGAAATTTTGATTTTTTCTCCTGATTTCAAGACTCATAAGGAACACTTACGTCAGGTCTTGCTCATCCTGCGCGAGAATAAATTATACGCGAAACTGGAAAAATGTGTGTTTGCGGTTCCAGAAATCCAATTTCTGGGGTTTCTTGTCTCCGCTTCTGGTTTTCGCATGGACCCCGAGAAGGTCCGCGCTGTGCTTGAGTGGGAGCTTCCTGAGAATCAGAAGGCGCTGATGCGTTTTTTGGGCTTTGCCAATTATTACAGGAAATTTATTTTGAATTATTCCTCTGTTGTTAAACCACTCACTAATATGACCAGAAAGGGGGTAGATTTTTCTTCCTGGTCGGTAGAGGCGCGTAAGGCCTTTTCTAATATCAAGGAGAGTTTTGCTTCCGCTCCCATCCTAGTACAACCTGATATTTCGTTACCCTTCATAGTTGAGGTTGATGCTTCTGAGGTAGGGGTGGGTGCGGTCTTGTCTCAGGGTTCCTCTCCTGCCAAATGGCAACCGTGTGCCTTTTTCTCAAAGAAACTCTCCTCCGCAGAGAGAAATTATGATGTGGGAGATAGGGAATTGTTGGCCATCAAGTTGGCTTTTGAGGAATGGCGCCATTGGCTAGAGGGAGCCAGACACCCTATTACCGTGTTTACTGACCATAAAAATCTGGCCTACTTGGAGTCAGCCAAGCGTCTGAACCCGAGACAGGCCAGATGGTCTTTGTTCTTTTCAAGGTTTAATTTTGTTGTTACGTTCCGCCCTGGGGTTAAGAATGTGAAGGCAGATGCCCTGTCACGTTGTTTTCCGGGAGGTGGGAATTTTGAAGACCCGGGTCCCATTTTGGCTGAAGGTGTGGTGGTCTCTGCTCTTTTTCCTGAATTGGAGGCAGAGGTGCAGGCAGCCCAGTCAGAAGCTCCTGATCTTTGTCCTCCTGGGAGGTTGTTTGTGCCTCTCGCTTTGAGACACAAGATTTTTAAAGAACACCACGACACGGTCCTTGCTGGGCACCCGGGGGCAAGAGCCACACTGGATCTCATCGCTCGGAGATTCTGGTGGCCTGCGCTTCGTAAGTCGGTTGAGGGTTTTGTGGCAGCTTGCGAGACTTGCGCTCGTGCCAAGGTCCCTCATTCACGGCCATCAGGTCCTCTCCTTCCCTTACCCATTCCTTCCCGTCCTTGGACACATCTGTCCATGGACTTCATAACGGACTTGCCTCGTTCCTCGGGGAAGTCTGTGATTCTGGTGGTGGTGGACCGTTTTAGCAAAATGGTGCATTTTATCCCTTTTCCTGGTTTGCCCAATGCTAAGACGCTGGCGCAGGCATTTATTGACCACATTGTCAAATTGCATGGGATTCCTTCAGACATAGTCTCTGATAGGGGCACGCAGTTTGTTTCCAGATTCTGGAAGGCTTTCTGTTCTCGCTTGGGGGTTTGGTTGTCATTCTCTTCTGCTTTCCATCCGCAGTCGAATGGCCAGACAGAGCGCGTCAATCAGAATCTGGAGACATATCTGCGCTGTTTTGTGGCGGAGAATCAGGAGGATTGGTGTTCTTTTTTGTCCCTTGCTGAGTTTGCTTTAAATAACCGTCGTCAGGAGTCCTCTGATAAGTCACCATTTTTTGGTGCATATGGGTTCCATCTGCAGTTTGGGACTTTCTCGGGAGAGGGCTCTTCTGGTTTGCCTGATGAGGACAGATTCTCCTTGTCTTTGTCATCTATTTGGCAAAAGATTCAGGATAATCTAAAGAGCATGAGTGAGAGATATAAACGTGTGGCGGATAAGAGACGTGTGCCTGGTCCGGATCTGAATGTTGGTGATCTGGTGTGGTTGTCTACCAAGAATATCAAATTGAAGGTTCCCTCCTGGAAGTTGGGTCCTAGGTTTATTGGGCCTTACAAGATCCTGTCTGTCATCAATCCTGTTGCCTACCGTCTTGATCTTCCTCAGACTTGGAAGATCGATAATGTTTTTCATAAGTCCTTATTGAAACCTTATGTTCAACCTATTGTACCCTCGCCTTTGCCTCCTCCTCCGATTATGGTTGATGGAAATCTTGAATTTCAGGTCTCTAGGATTGTGGATTCTCGTCTTGTCCGCGGTTCCCTCCAGTACCTCGTTCATTGGGAGGGTTATGGTCCTGAGGAGAGGATGTGGGTCCCAGTGACGGACATTAAGGCCTCTCGTCTCATCAGGGCTTTCCATAGGTCCCATCCTGAGAAGGTGGGCTCTGAGTGTCCGGAGTCCACTCCTAGAGGGAGGGGTACTGTCACAGCCAGACAGCTGAGAAGCGCTCACAGGAGCTTCTCAGATCCTCCTCTTTGAATTTCTTTGTTTTGGTTTAGTTTCTCATCTCGTTAGTCTATCTCAGCTGTCATGCAGTTGGACTGATTGCTACCCTTTAAGTTCCTCCCCATAATGCAGTAGTGTGTGGCTGATACAACTTCCTGGAGTGTGTGTGCATGCTGTTCCCAGTTCCCAGTTCCCATTTCCCAGTCGTCAGTCGTCAGTCGTCTGCAAGATAAGTGCTGTTTATGTATTTATGATTTTGTCTTTTCTGGATCCAGGTGACCCTGACTCCCTCCGTGTCAGTGTAGGGAGCCGGTGGTCGTGTCCCTTCACTATTGTAGGGTCTTCAGGTAATAGATAGCCGAGGAACGTGGATATGCGGCCATCCACCTTTGGGGTGTTCGCATAGGCTGAGCAGTGAGGGAGAGCGGCAGGTCTATTGCAGTGGTCTCCCTTTGTTCCTTAGTTGTGGATCCAGAGAGACATTGTTTATATGGTATTGTCTTGTTTCCTGTACACCATCCGTGACAGCATAGTGTAGAATTAAACTACTTTTATATTTTTATACTTTTATATTAGCATATGTTTATTTTATTATTATACTATTTACATTTGGCTATTAATTAATATAACAAAATCAGTCCTTGATTAAATTATATTATATTTTGAATTACACCACATGGGTAGAGCTATGTAAAACTGCCTTCGAGCAAAACAGCAGAGAAATTGCAATGGAACCTCACAGAAACCACAACACAATTGAGAATATGGATTTTTGAACAATATGTTTATAATTGAATATATGAGCTGATGACATGATGTATTTAACAAATATATATTTGATAATATTTCATGAGATTGCGAGAGTATATGAATACAAATCCACTCCAGGATTTTGATACACCTTACAGCTAGAAATCCTGGATAAGGTATTTAAGCAAGCAGAAAACGTAGTGAACTTAACCACTGGAGAAGGAGTATGCCATTAACTCCTAAACACGTTTGGTACGAATAAGCCCCCCTGACAATATAGTTAATTGGAAGTCTGCTTGTTATACATACAGAATTTGCAGCCCTCCTGGACAACTACAGAAGTTTCATTAGCAAATCGAGTTTCGCCACGACAGAGCTAAAACACGTAGGACGCCGACGTTGCCAACACTCCGTACAGAGAGTTCGCCGGCTCGATCCTGCGGCCATACAACCAGGAAGTTTAGCGCAGCAAAACTCACGAGAGAAAGAAGGTGGAGGTAAGGAGGTAAGATCCAGCCTCAGGCTGGGTCTCCTAGGCAACCTGTTAGTGTATGACTCAGTGTCATACACTAACAGGCAATGCAATACAATACAGATGTATTGTAATGCATTGCAGAGAGGATCAGACCCCCAAAAGTGAACATCATAAATAAAGTAAAGAAAAAAAAGTTAAAAAAGTGTTTTTAATAGAATTAATAAAGAAATAAAATTCATAAAGTAAAGGAAAAAAAAACGCCCCTTTCCCCCTATTTTATAATAAAAAACAGAAAAAACAAAACAAAACCCACACATATTAGGTATCGCCGCATCCATAATGACCGGCTCTATAAATATATCACATGATCCACCCTGTCCGATAAACACCATAAAAAAAATATTTTAAAAAAACCTCACATCACAAAAAGTGCAACACCAAGCGATCAAAATGGTGTATGTCCCACAAAATGGTATCAATAAAACCGTCACCTCATCCAGCAAAAAATGAGCCCCTACCTAAGACAATCTCCCAAAAAAAAAATATAGCTCTCAGAACATGGAGACACTAAACTATAATTCTTTTTGATTCAAAACTGCTATTATTGTGCTAAAGTAAAATACATAAAAAAATATACATATTAGGTATAGTCACAACCGTAACAACCAGCTCTATAAAAATATCACATGACCTAACCCCTCAGATGAACACCGTAAAAAAAAAAAAAAAAAAAAACTGTGTAAAAAAAATAAGCCATTTTTGGCACATTACACCACAAAAATTGCAACAGCAAGTGATCAAAAAGGCGTATGCCCCGCAAAATAGTACCAATCAGACCGTCACCTCATCCCGCAAAAAATGAGACCCTACCTAAGAGAATCGGTCAAAAAATAAAAAAGCTATCACTTTCAGACAATAGAATATATACAGAGGTTTGTCAGCACTCCTGTCCCAAATTAGGGAAAGCCATTAGGAAATACCTTTGGGGTAACGGTGGTGCACGCAGATGAGGATCCTGGCTGATGATCCCGGCGTCAGACAAAAAATCTAAAATCCGCAGCACTCGTCAGTGTAGTAAATCCAATAGTGGTTTATTCAATAAACAGCATGGTGATGCGACGTTTCGACCTTCAATGCTTGAGAAAGACCTAGGAAGGTTGAAACGTCGAATCACCATGCTGTTTATTGAATAAACCACTATTGGATTTACTACACTGACGAGTGCTGCGGATTTTTGGATTTTTTTCCGACAATGAAGACACTAAAATATGATTATTTTTTGGTTCAAAACTGCTATCATTGTGCTAAAGTGAAATACATAAAAAAATATATACATATTAGGTATCATCACATCCGTAACAACCAGCTCTATAAAAATATCACATTACCTAACCCCTCAAGTGAACACCGTAATAAAAAAAAAAACTTAAAAAAAAAAATAAATTGCAACAGCAAGTGATCAAAAAGGCGTATGCCCCCAAAAATAGTACCAATCAGACCGTCACCTCATTCCGCAAAAAATTAGACCCTACCTAAGAGAATCATTTGAATAATAAAAAAGCTATCACTCTCAGACAATGGAGACACCAAAATATTATTATTTATTGCTTCAAAACTGCTAGTATTGTGCTAAAGTGAAAAAAATAAAAAGTATACATATTAGGTATTGCCATGTCCGTAACAATCAGCTATATAAAAATATCACATGACCTAACCACTCAGGTGAATACCGTAAAATAAAATTAAAATTTGTGAAATAAAGCCATTTTTGTCACATTATAGCACAAAAATTGCAACAGCAAGTGATAAAAAAGGTGTATGCCCCCCAAAATAGTACCAATCAGACAGTCACCTCATCCCGCAAAAAATGAGACCCTACCTAAGAGAATCGGTCAAAAAATAAAAAAGCTATGGCTCTCAGACTATGGATACACTAAAATATCATTATTTTGGTTTCAAAAATGCTATTATTGTGTAAAACTTTAATAAATTTTATAAAAAAGTAGACATATTAGGTATTGCCACGTCCATAACGATCTGCTCTATAAAAAAGTCACATGACCTAATCCCTCAGGAAAATGCTGTAAAAATAAAAACCGTGCCAAAACATAAATTTTTTGGTTACCTTGCCTAACAAAAAACTTAATATAGAGCAATTAAAAATCATATGTACCCCAAAATAGTACCAATAAAACTGGCACCTTACCCAGAAGTTTCCAAAATGTGGTCACTTTTTGGAGTTTCTACTGTAGGGGTACATCAGGGGGGCTTCAAATGTGACATGGCATCTAAAAACCAGTTCAGCTAAATATGCCTTCCAAAAACCATATGCGTTCCTTTCCTACTGCGCCCTGCCGTGTGCCCATACAGCAGTTTACGATCATATGTGGGGTGTTTCTGTAAACTGCAGAATCAGGGTAATAAATATTGAGTTTTATTTGGCTGTTAACCCTTGCTTTTCTACTGGAAAAAATGGATTAAAATGAAATATCTGCCAAAACAAGTGAAATTCTGAAATTTTATCTCCATTTTCCATTAATTCTTGTGAAACACCTAAAGGGTTAACAAAAGTTTTTAAAATAAGTTTTGTATATCTTGAGGGGTGTAGTTTCTAAAATGGGGTCATTTTTGGATGTTTTCTATTATGTAAGCCTCACAAAGTGACTTCAGACCTGAACTGGTCCTTAAAAAGTGTGTTTTGGAAATTTTTCAAAAAATTTCAAGATTTTTTTCCAAACTTCTAAGCCTTCTAACGTCCCCAAAAAATAAAATGTCATTTTCAAAATGATCCAAACATGAAGTAGACATATGGGGAATGTAAAGTAATTACTATTTTTGGAGGTATTATTATCTATTATAAAAGTAGAGAAATTGAAATTTGCTAATTTTTCCAAATTTTTTGTAAATTTGGTATTTTTATATGAATAAAAAAGATTTTTTTTACTAATTTTTTTACCACTGTTATGAAGTACGATATGTGATGACAAAACAATCTCAGAATAGCCTGTATAAGTAAAAGCGTTTTCAAAGTTATTACCACATAAAGTGACAAAGTGATTTGCAAAAAATGGCCTGGGCAGGAAGGTCAAAACAGGCCCGGGGTTGAAGGGGTTAATATAGAATATTATCAATAAAAACAAGTTTTACTAACATCATTGAATCCATAGTGTGTCCAGATGTAGGTGTACCTAACTATACTAGAATATATGTACAAATAAAATAGACTGGGTGAGTCGAACAGTTAGAGCACCCATTCTGAAATAATTAACAGGTGAGCCACCTCATAATTTAAATATTTTGTTGCAATCTTCATCACCCTTTTGTGGTTGAGCTCCCTGATAATTCATCATGGACATCTGGAACCATATGGAAAATAAACGCCTGAAAGTAGAATCCTATATTTTTGATGAAACTAATGAATTGTATACTGGCCAGTCAGAAAAAAGAATAATGGCAGATATATTTATGGAGCTAGAAAGAATCCCTCATACAAAAACAATTAAAACAAAGGTGGGAGATTAGAGTATTAAGCCAATATATACAACAAAGAAAAGTGACAAAAGGATTACTTTTATCTAGGACCCCAGCCCAAGATCTTTTTAACCCAGAATTTGAAAAAGAGTGGGAATCCTTTTTGCGAATACAATCCACCGCATTAGTGGAGTTGATCATAAAAAGGAGATCCCAAATTCTGCAACAATTAACTTTACAAATCGATCAATTGAGGGAAACCATTGACAATTTACCTAAAAATTATGAATACAAAATCTGGTGAGAAAAATTCTTTAAAAGCTTGGATAAAATTGAACACGAAATTATAACAAAAAAAAACTAAGAAAATCCAGAATACTCCAAAAAACAAACAAAGGGACGAACTGCATAAAAACCAAGCTAGAAAACGACACTCAGATAAAAATCAAGAGACACATACTGAGACTCAAAATAAGTTTCCAGTACGGGTCACTAATAGGTATGAAAGTTTGGCCGAAAAACAATTTTTAGACCAAACGCCGCCTCAGCACAATTTACGACCACGACAGAAAACCCCACAATCACCCATACGATCAAGACAATTAATATCCCCAACAACGAAACACTACAATTTGAGACACAGACACAAGAGCCAAGAACACAATCGCAGACCACATCGTCAGTACAGAACAAACGATGCCGCATCCAACAGAGCATCGCTCACAGAGATATCAACACAGGACACAACTACACGAAGGAAGAAAAAACTTTGTAGGGGAAGAAAGAAAAAATCACAACAAATAGAAATATCACAAAAGGAGGAGACCACGGCCATAGTCAATTTGAGTTCTATGGCTCTCACACAGTCACAAATGAGTTTATTAAATAAAAGCCTTAAATTTGCGCCTACGAACAAATTCAATAAATTTGATACGTATATGGGAGTTGAGAAATGTATTAGAGGATTGTGTCTCAAATAATACCACATAAAAAATCCAATCATTAGAGAAGAACATCTGAAAAGTGTAGATAAATATCAACATCCAGATCTAAAAAACAAATCTAAGAAATATCCCAGACAGGAGATTAGTTACGAAATAGCCACATTCCGTCAGTCAGCAGAACATGATACAAGAAGGATAAATGATAAACATGTTAAAAACAACAATTTATCTAAACAAGAAATACAAGCTATCAAACAACTACAGAAAGAGAAAAACATAGTGATACGCCCTGCTGATAAAGGCAGCGCCATCGTGATCCTGAAAGGTAGTAATTACAATAAGGAGTGCATGCGACAATTAGCAGATGAGACTACCTATAAAAAATTGAACAAAGATCCAACAGAGGAATATTTTTTAAAGTTAACCCATCATTGCAATAAAGGTTTGGAACAGGGAATTATATCAGAGCAAGAAAGCAAATACATATTAAACACACAACGGAGATTACCAATTTTTTATTGTATTCCCAAATTACATAAAAATGCATCAGATCCGCGGAGACGCCTTATTATTTCTGGAATTAACTCACTCACTTCAAATCTATCTCAATATATCGATAAGCTCCTTCAACCTATAGTTAAGAAAACTCAGTCATACATTAAAGACACCACCCAGATAATCCAAATTATTGAAAACCTACAATTTAATACACAGTGGACTATAGGCACACTAGACGTACAATAATTGTATACAGTGATCGACCACAATCAAGGTGTTAAAGCCATGAAAACCAGCTAATAAAGAACGGAAATTTATCCACTGAACAAATAGATTACATGATGGAATCAGTACAGTTCATATTAAATCACAACTACTTTTACTTTGAGCCTGATTTTTATGTGCAGATAAGTGGTACCCTCCAGGTTTGCCCCCAGCTATGCCAATTTATTTATGGCGCAATGAGAACAAGAAGTCATCAACCCAAAACTGGGGGCGGACCTGGTGCTCTGGGGGCGCTATATAGATGATGTAATATTTATATGGCAAGGTAGTCAAAATAGACTCCAAATTTTCTTGGATGAAATCAATACCAATCAATACAATCTAAATTTTTCAGCTACATTGTAGGATAAACCATGTATTTAGATTATGATTCCATCCTCTCTTTTCTATTTTTGTACAAGGACATATAAAGGTTGAGCATGCCTGGTATAGGAGACAGAATCTATAATTGTAAAAGTAACAGGATCCTATTTTCATAGGTCTTGAGTAGAGACATTTCTCTCTAAACCATAGGAGGTCAGAGAATAGAAGAATAAGATTTTTATTTTTATTTTTTTTATACAGATAATATTGCTGGGAAATATGATGAAATCTGTTGTATCTAATATTTTATATTTTTATATTTTCTCCAGTAGAAATTTTCTTAAAAAGGAGCATTTGACCGAAATGAGTAAAAATCTTCCTTCCATAGCAATTTTCTCCACATTACTAAATAACTTTCATAATTGCATGGAATGTCTAGTATTGAAACTGTGAAATCTATGTAACAATGTTTGACCAACAGAATAATACTAAATGTAAGATATTAAAGCTGTAACTTACTTTAGGGAAAGCATGAAGCATGGTTTGTGTTGTGTCCAGCTATGGTGGAAAGCATGTGATTAGTTGATTGATAGGAACACATGATGATATTTGTGTTGTCTAAGAATAGGTTAATGGTATGGAAAGACCAAAATTCTAGAAATTTAAGGATCTTAAGTTTATGCAAAATATTGAATTGATTGTTTATTTGTGGTCCATAAATGGAGTATTTCAGGTTTATAACTGAAATGTCTTTTATAATGCGCAATACAAAATATACATATGTATGGGTTCTATTACATGATTTGATTAATTGAAGTTAATTGGCTATATGAGCATGTGATGATGTAAGCGTGATGTGAGCAGCTGTTGTGTTATGTGAGTATGTGCCATGTGAGTATGTATGAAAGCTGTTCTAAGACTGAGCATAAAATATGAGTTAGAAATGAATAAACAATTATTAGTTAAAAGATGGTAATATTATTTATAATGACTTGTCAGATATATTGTAGGAATATACAACATATTTCATTATTTGTGTTGACAATTATATATCTAACATTTATACGGGAAATGAGATAAAGGAAATTTGTCTAAATTGTGCTAAGAAAATGGATAATATTGAGGCCTTATAAAAGTAATGCGACACATATGTCCAAAAAGACACTTGTTCCCAGGTTAAATGTTCTATAACATTATAAGTTACTGTATATTAAGTTAAATTTTTGATGATCCAGTATATAGAATGATAAAGATTCATAGTTAATTTTTTTAATTTAATTTACAAATGTTTCATGGCAATATTTTTTATTACTTTCTATAAGCGTGTTTGTTTTATTTTGGTTTTCAAAAGTGGTTTTATTTATTTATAGTGATGATTTATTATTGATATTACACACATAACTACCGTATATCATTATATACAGAACTATATCCTCATATATAGGAAGATATGATATATTTTATGCATGATAGTAATATATTGGTCTTAACTCCTTAAGGATCGGGCTCATATTCACTTTAAGGACCAGGCCATTTTTTGCAAATCTGACTAGTGTCACTTTATGTGGTGATAACTTTAAAACGCTTTGACTTTTCCAGGCCATTCTGAGAATGTTTTTTCGTCACATATTGTACTTCATGACAAAAAAATGCATTTTTATTTATAAAAAAATACCAAATTTACCACAAATTTTGAAAAATTTGCAAATTTCCAAGTATCAATTTTTCTTTCTTCTATAATACATAGTAATACCTACAAAAATAGTTATTACTTTACATTCCCCATATGTCTACTTCATGTTTGGATCATTTTGGGAATAACATTTTATTTTTTGGGGGCGTAAGAAGGCTTAGAAGTTTCGAAGCAAATCTTGAAATTTTTTTGAAATTTTCAAAAACCCACTTTTTATGGACCAGTTCAGGTCTGAAGTCACTTTGTGAGGCTTACATAATAGAAACCACCCACAAATGACCCCATTCTATAAACTTCACCCCTCAAGGTATTTAAAACGGATTTTACAAACGTCGTTAACCCTTTAGGTGTTCCACAAGAGTTAATGGCAAATGGAGATAAAATTTCAGAATTTTGATTTTTGGGCACATTTTCCATTTTAATCCAGTTTTTCCAATAACAAAGCAAGGGTTAACAGCCAAACAAAACTCAATATTTATTGCCCTGATTCTGTAGTTTGCAGAAACACCCCATATGTGGCTGTAAACTACTGTACGGGCACACGGTAGGGCGTAGAGGGAAAGGTGCGCCGTGTGGTTTTTGGAAGGCAGATTTTGCTGGACTAGTTTTTTTTTTACACCATGTCCCATTTGAAGCCCCCTGATGCACCCCTAGAGTAGAAACTCCATAAAAGTGACAGAATTTAAATTTTTGGGCAAATTTTCCATTTTAATCCATTTTTTCCAGTAACAAGGTTTAACAGCCAAACAAAACTCAATAATTATTGCCCTGATTCTGTAGTTTTCAGAAACACCCCATAAAAAAAAACATTTTAGTATCTCCATAGTCTAAGAGTCAGTTTTTTTTTAGTTTTTAGCCGATAATCTTAGTTAGGGGCACATTTTTTGCAGGATGAGAGGACTGTTTTATTGGCACTATTTTGGGGGGCATATGACTTTTTGATCGCTTGCTATTACACTTTTTGTGATGTAAGGTGACAAAAAATACCTTTTTTGCACCGTTTTTATTTAATTTTTTTGACTGTGTTCATATGAGGCGTATTTTTATAGAGCAGATTCTTACGGACGTGGCGATACCTAATATGTCTACTTTTTTATTTATTTTAGTTTTACAAAATAATATTTTTGAAAAATTTTTTTTGGGGTTTTAGTGTCTCAAGTCTGAGAACCATAGATTTTTTTTCGATTGTCAGTGGTTAAATGGAATCAAATTTGGGGAAGAGGATTATAAATGTAGTACTCCATGGAAGTGTTGTACTCCCTGAAGCAACCGTCAATGCAGAGGCCCAGATGATCGGGGCACGTGTCACACTGAGTGGTGGTGTCCTTCCGTATACCACTACTGTTACACACTGTGCACATTTTTTGGGACCGTCCCTTTTTTTCCAGTATGGGGGACCATACCTTGAAAGTGTTGTCCAGGGACGATCCGGGCGCCTCCAGTTCCTGAGGTACTCCGGCCTGCTTTTCCTGGTCAAAAAAGATCAGGGCCTTGAGGACTGCCTCATAGAACTGCAGGAATTTCCCTGTGTTGCCAGCACTCCGGGACAGCACAAAAGAGTTGTACAAGGCAACCTGTACCAAGTAGACTGCAACTTTTTTGTACCATGCCCGGGTTTTATGGCATGGCATTATATGGCTTGAGGATTTGATCAGAAAGATTAACTCCTCCCGTATACCGATTGTAGTCGACGATACAATCGGGCTTGAGGACTGTTGCAGAGGTACCTCGCACAGGGACAGGGGTGATGCAGTTACCGTAAATTGTGGACAGTACAAGGACATCCCTTTTGTCCTTATATCTGACCAGCAACAGGTTTCCACTGGTAAGGGCACGGGTCTCACCCCTGGGGATAGTTACCTGGAGGGGGTGGGTAGGGAGGTCGCGTGGATTTTTCCACACGGTCCCACAAGCGGACGTGGATCTGGCGGCGAGGGACTGGAACAAGGGGATACTAGTTAAAAGTTATCCACGTACAGGTGGTAACCTTTATCTAGCAGTGGGTGCATAAGGTCCCACACAAGTTTCCCGCTAACACTCAGAGTGGGGGGACATTCTGGGGATTGAATACAGGAATCTCGTCCCTCGTACACACAAAACTTGTAAGTGTACCCGGAGGTACTCTCAGAAAGTTTGTACAGCTTCACGCCATACCTCGCCCACTTAGAGGGAAGATACTGGCGGAATATGGGTCTGCTCTTGAAAGCAATGAGAGAATTATCACCCGCGACCTCCATTCCAGGTACATAGGCCTCCAAAAATTTCGCCCCAAAGTGATCGATGACCGGCCTGATTTTGTACAGGCGGTCGTAGGCAGGATCACCTTGGGGGGACCTGCTGCATTATCTGCATAATGCAGGCATTTCCGTATGGCCTCAAACCGGGTACGTGTCATGGCCGTACTGTAAAGTGGGGTCTGGTAGAGGACGTCCCCACTCCAGTAATGCCTGACACTGGGTTTTTTGACTAGGCCTATGTGCAGCAAGAGACCCCAAAACTTCCTCATCTCGGCTGCACTGACCAGAGTCCAGCCACCGGCCCTAGCCAGAAAGGAGCCCGGGTGTTGAGCAATGAACTTTTAGGCATACAGGTTTGTTTGCTCCACCATCAGATTCACACAAGTGGTCACTGAAAAAAAGACTAAAATTGTCATATTCAGTGAAGCCCACTGTGGGAATCTGGATTCCTGCTTGGCCAACAAAATCAGGAATCACAGGCTCAAAATGCTCTGGGGTACACCAGACAAGTTCACCGGTAGGGGGCTCAGGTGGACTTATCTGGTGGGCCGGAAAACTAGTACGAACCCCAGAGCTGCTTGTACTAATGTGGGCCACAGGTGGCATGGCGGGCCCCTTGCTCCGCCTGGCGGCGTCTCCGCCACCTTGGGGGCTCATCATCATCGCTAGATTGTGATGAGGACGCGGATAACAAGAGGAAAGTGGGGTCATCCTGGTCTTCAATGGGACTCTAGGATTCGGAGGCAAGCAGGGCGTATGCCTCCTTGGCCGAGAACATCTGGCGGGCCATAGGGGAGTGTGTGTGTGTGTGTGGGGGGGGGGTGTTCATGTTCTTACCCTAAACCTAACAGAAAAAAAAATATTTGAAAATCCCAGAAAGTGTAAAAGAAAAAGAAAAAAAAAAAGATTCAAATGCGCTGATCAGCGGTACGAAGCTGATAAGCGGTGGGGTGGGCGATGCGCTAACAGTGGCTGGACGCTAAGAGTGCTGGCCACAGTCAGCGCATGCAAAAAAAAACACTTGCGCCCAAAAAAATGGTGTGTGTGGGGGCGGCAGGGCAAGCTGCAGCACCCCTGGGGGGTCTATGGTCACACAGCTGAAACACAATTGAGTGAATTTCATGAATACCTAAATGGCGTGGACCCGGATCTTCAGTACACAGTTTCTTACTCTAAAACAAATCTGTCATTTTTGGATACTAATGTTAAACTGGTTAATGGTTCAATATGCACGGGTTTATTTGTCAAGCCGACAGATAAAAATACGATCTTACAGTTCGAAAGCAACCATCCACGCAGTTTAATTAAACACCTCCCTCATTCACAATTTTTGAGGGCAAAATGCATTGTATCCAATCGGGCTGAGTTGTCTGCAACATTGGATACGATGGAAGGTAAATTTAACCACTTCAGCCCCCCTACCTTAAACACCCTTAATGACCAGGCCACTTTTTACACTTCTGACCTACACTACTTTCACAGTTTATTTTCTCGGTCATGCAACTTACCACCCAAATGAATTTTACCTCCTTTTCTTCTCACTAATAGAGCTTTCATTTGGTGGTATTTCATTGCTGCTGACATTTTTACTTTTTTTGTTATTTATCGAAATTTCACGATTTTTTAGCAAAAAAATGAAATTTTTCACTTTCAGTTGTAAAATTTTGCAAAAAAAAACGACATCCATATATAAAATTTTCTCTAAATTTATTGTTCTACATGTCTTTGATAAAAAAAAATGTTTGGGTAAAAAAAAAAATGGTTTGGGTAAAAGTTAGAGCGTTTACAAACTATGGTACAAAAATGTGAATTTCCGCTTTTTGAAGCAGCTCTGACTTTCTGAGCACCTGTCATGTTTCCTGAGGTTCTACAATGGCCAGACAGTAGAAAAACCCCACAAATTACCACATTTCGGAAAGTAGACACCCTAAGGTATTCGCTGATGGGCATAGTGAGTTCATAGAACTTTTTATTTTTTGTCACAAGTTAGCGGAAAATGATGATTTATTTATTTATTTATTTTTTTCTTACAAAGTCTCATATTCCACTAAGTTATAACAAAAAATTAAAACTTCTATGAACTCACTATGCCCATCACAAAATACCTTGGGGTGTCTTCTTTCCAAAATGGGGTCACTTGTGGGGTAGTTATACTGGCATTCTAGGGGCCCTAATGTGTGGTAAGTAGTTTGAAATCCAAATCTGTAAAAAATGGCCGGTGAAATCTGAAAGGTGTTCTTTGGAATGTGGGCCCCTTTGCCCACCTAGGCTGCAAAAAAGTGTCACACATGTGGTATCGCCGTACTCAGGAGAAGTTGGGGAATGTGTTTTGGTGTGTCATTTTACATATACCCATGCTGGGTGAGAGAAATATATCGGTCAAATGCCAACTTTGTATAAAAAAGTGGGAAAAGTTGTCTTTTGCCAAGATATTTCTCTCACCCAGCATGGGTATATGTAAAATGACACCCCAAAACACATTGCCCAACTTCTCTTTAGTACGGAGATACCACATGTGTGACACTTTTTTGCAGCCTAGGTGGGCAAAGGGGCCCACATTCCAAAGAGAACCTTTCGGATTTCACCGGCCATTTTTTGCAGATTTTGATTTCAAACTACTTTGCACGCATTAGGGCCCCTAGAATGCCAGGGCAGTATAACTACCCCACAAGTGACCCCATTTTGGAAAGAAGACATCCCAAGGTATTCGCTGATGGGCATAGTGAGTTCATGGAAGTTTTTATTTTTTGTCACAAGTTAGTGGAATATGAGACTTTGTAAGAAAAAAAAATTTAAAATAAAAATCATCATTTTCCGCTAACTTGGGACAAAAAATAAAAAATTCTAGGAACTCGCCATGCCCCTCACGGAATACCTTGGGGTGTCTTCTTTCCAAAATGGGGTCACTTGTGGGGTAGTTATACTGCCCTGGCATTCTAGGGGCCCTAATGTGTGGTAAGTAGTTTGAAATCAAAATCTGTAAAAAATGGCCGGTGAAATCCGAAAGGTTCTCTTTGGAATGTGGGCCCCTTTGCCCACCTAGGCTGCAAAAAAGTGTCACACATGTGGTATCTCCGTACTCAGGAGAAGTTGGGCAATGTGTTTTGGGGTGTCATTTTACATATACCCATGCTGGGTGAGAGAAATATCTCGGCAAAAGACATCTTTTCCCACTTTTTTATACAAAGTTGGCATTTGACCGAGATATTTCTCTCACCCAGCATGGGTATATGTAAAATGACACCCCAAAACACATTCCCCAACTCCTCCTGAGTACGGCGATACCACATGTGTGACACTTTTTTGCAGCCTAGATTTGCAAAGGGGCCCACATTCCTTTTAGGGGGGCATTTTTAGACATTTGGATCCCAGACTTCTTCTCACTCTTTAGGGCCCCTAAAATGCCAGGGCAGTATAAATACCCCACATGTGACCCCATTTTGGAAAGAAGACACCCCAAGGTATTCAATGAGGGGCATGACGAGTTCATAGAATGTTTTTTTTTTTTTGCCACAAGTTAGCGGAAATAGATTTTTTTTTGTTTTTTTCTCACAAAGTCTCCCTTTCCGCTAACTTGGGACAAAAATTTCAATCTTTCATGGACTCAATATGCTCCTCACGGAATACCTTGGGGTGTCTTCTTTCCAAAATGGGGTCATTTGTTGGGTGTTTGTACTGCCCTGGCATTTGAGGGTCTCCGCAATCATTACATGTATGGCCAGCATTAGGAGTTTCTGCTATTCTCCTTATATTGAGCATACAGGTAATGAGATATTTTTTTTTTCGTTCAGCCTCTGGGCTGAAAGAAAAAATGAACGGCACAGATTTCTTCATTCGCATCGATCAATGTGGATGAAAAAATCTCTGCCAAAAAAAAAAAAGGAGGGGAAAGGCGTCTGCCAGGACATAGGAGCTCCGCCCAACATCCATACCCACTTAGTTCGTATGCCCTGGCAAACCAGATTACTCCATTCACATCAATCGATGTGAATGAATAAATCATTGCCGGGAATTTTTTTTATTTTTATATACAAAGTGTTTGCCAAAGCATATAAACACCGCCGCCTCCTCAGCTCATATGCCTCGGCAAACGTATCTTTTACTGCAGAGGAGAAATCTCGTCTTGCAGCGCCGCATACACTGACTTTTGTGCATTCTGACAGCAGCGCAATGCTTCTGTCAGAATGCACATCAGTGCTGCAGCTAGTCGATCGGTTGGTCCACCTGGAAGGTAAAAAAAACAAAAAAGAAAAAGCCAGGCCGCAACACAATAAATTTATTAACTTTATAATAACTTTTGAACAGAACATATAAACTTTTGAACTGAACGTTAAATTTTTTGCTTGCCGGTGATTTTTTTAATTTTTATTTATTTTTACCTTTATAGGACAAACCTCTCCTTCCCAATGGGACAATGTGCAAAGCACAAATCGCCCAAAGATGTGGCGAAGTACATTATGCACTTTATCCCAGGTGAAAGGAGAGGTTTGCAGTAGCTGTGAGTGTAAGTGCCCTAATAGCACTGTGTGCCTGTCCTGTGAGATGCAATCCCTATGCTAAGTGTACCTGTGTGTGGTACTTCCGGAAACACTCTCCAAAGCATAGGGCAGGGTGTTTACCAACGTCAGGACTAAGCAAAATGAATAGCCTTTCTAAAAATAAACAATAGGGACAAACCCAATAAGGAGTAAAGCTATTCGCTAAAAGACCATCGCGTCATACTAATAGGAGGTTTTAAATACATCCAGCATCGTCATTCTCTGCACAGACTGCCCGATCCCCTGAGAACGCCATGTACATGGCGAAACATGTCGGGGGGCAGCGTTTAAGATTTTAGGCTACAGCGGCCCGAGATAGAGTGTGCAAGCTACCGAGTAGCGAGTAGGTAGAAAAGCAAGTGACTGCGCCGCCATAAAAAGGTAGCATAGCGAGTGACTGCGCCGCCATCAGAGTAAAAATTGAATGAATAAATGAAAGCAGACAGGTAGCAGGCAGCCAGCACAGCAAACGCATCACTACCAACAAAAGTTAGAATACCACAATACAGTGCTAAAATGTATTAACACTGTATAGCCTGCAGGCAATATAGCAAGCAACTGCTACAATATTAGCAGACACTAAGTATCTACTTAAGTAGACAGCAAAAATAAATAGCTAGCTAATTAAAGCAACAGTTGCTACTGCCAAACGGCTGTTACAAGAGAAAATACACCTAACTAAGCACACCAACAGTCCACTGCAGAGAGTTTTAAATTAATTTAAGTAGGTTAGTTATAAGTTTTCACCATTTATTAAATATAGGAATATTAAAAGTTAATTATTACAAAAAAATATCACAAAACAAAAAATGCGCACGTCAAGAGTAGGCAACCAGTAGTCTCAGACTAAATGTAAAATACGTCTAAGTGCCTCTACATGTGCAGGGTATACACAAGTGTAATATTGATTCTAAATATAGGGGAAAACCCTAAAAAGTAATACCCCCCCCCCCCCGAAAAAGGAACAGAAGTGCAACAGATGCAACAAATAAAGTGAGAAATGGCTGGTTTTTTATCTAGCCACCCCTCAACACAAATATCACTAGCAGAGGCAAACCAAGTGTTCTCCACAGAAAGTTTACCAATAAACATCTTGTATATAAATCAAGCGTTTAAGGAACTGAACAAAACTTACAAAAGCTATGTGCGGTCAATCTGGGAAGTAAGAAGCTTAGACACCTATATACAACAGAAGATTGTATACAGAGGGATACGTATTAATATTACGCCCAACAGGAATCAAGAAGACCCTGAATTTATAAAAGGGTGGAAAACCCTATTAACGGAAAATTCATTGCGCATGCAAGTGTACCTGTTAGAGTACGAAAAGAAACAAATGTTAAAAATCTCCCAACAACTAGAAAAGGAAGTAAGAGATATAAAAATATTTCAAACTCATCCTGAGTATACTCAGCTAGAGACCAATTTACTGAAAAATATAGAAAGCCTACAAGGGGAGATCAAAGAGAGAAAGCATCGCAAATATAACCGAGACAGGAAAGACTTTGAGTCTGGCAATATATATACTAAAAAGAATACCACCTATAGAAGCGGTAATTTCAACTACCGTAAACCCATTCAGTATACAGATATCTCAGAATCAGAAGTTTCTGAATCTGATTCAGGGTCTAACACTTCTAAACCAGGCATTAAGAGGAAAGCAAAAAATAAATTTGGCCAGTATCAAAAGAGATACAATCATAACAGTGCACCAAAATGGGCAGGCAACCCACAAAACAAATCTGGAGGACAAACTGCACAGAATATGGAGAGAGGGCCAGCCCTAAGTGCAGAAAGAACAATCGAAACAGCTCCATCACTTTTCTCCTCAGCCCCATCCTTTCCATTTGTGGCAGCACAAGCCCCAATAGGAACACCAAATATAGGCTTACACTTACCCTCTTCGTCTCCAGCCTCTTCGTCTTCTTTTTTAGGGTCAGGAACACAGTTAAGGGACCGGGACAAGTGGGGATATCAACCCAAGACATAGCACTCCCTCTAAAAACAAATGAGATGCAAGTTATCAATCTATCAAACATCATTCTAGATTCGGAACATGAAAAACTCATACAAAAGGGTCTTTCATACACACCAGCACCATATTTTGACTGCTTCACATGGGTAAAAGATATAAACCTCTTTGCAAGGAAACTGGCTTTGCATAAAGAGTTTAAAAATAAAGATAAAGATACCCAAGAAATAATGAGACGCGAACGTGAAGCTGTCCAAATATTAGAGGAATTACAGCAAGAACATCTGGGACAAATTCCAGTACCTAAACCACCATTCTCCTCTATGACCCCCCAGTCTAAATTCACGCCACCCTTTACAAAATATAATAATATCCAGACATTCGTAGATCTAGTGACCATAGAACTACAGAAAATTAAAGGTAAAAAGTCACAAATTGGCAGTAACCTAAGCAATAAAGAAAAGAAAGCCTTGCAGGAATTGACAGAAAATAAAAGCTTGGAAATTAAACCGTCAGACAAAGGGGGGAACATAAAGGGGGGAAAAGAATGGTGATGGATCTTCTAAAAGACACAAATACATATAAAAAATTACAGACTAACCCTACCATCAAATTTGTACAAGAACTGAAGAGCATGCTACAACAAGCAAAAGAAAATAACCTGATCACTAAAGAAGAGTTCAAAGTCATGTACAAACCGAATCCAGTGCTTGCAAAGTTTTAGGCTATCCCCAAGATACACAAAAAACGACACCCAGTCCCTGGAAGACCTATAGTATCCGGAAATGAGAGTTTGTGTGAGGGGATAAGTGGCTATGTCGATGAGGTGATATCCCCATTTGTCCCTAGTCTGACATCATATTTAAGAGACACTAAAGACGTACTGACCAAATTGCAGAATATACATGTAGAAAGGGGAACCTCACTAGCAAGCCTAGACGTAGAGGCGTTATATACCAGCATACAGCATTCCAAAGGCATAGATGCAGTCAAATACTATCTAGATACAAGAGGCACCCAGTATAAAGATCACAATGAGTTTGTTTTGTCACTTCTAAGTTTTTTACTCACTCACAATTATTTTGTTTTTGATGGGGATTATTATTTACAGATCACTGGCACCGCAATGGGCACGAAATGCGCACCAAATTTCGCAAATCTTTTTTTAGGGTGGTGGGAGGATAGAATTGTGTTCACTGAAGCACACAGTCATTACACCAAATATATCACATATTGGGGTCGTTATATTGACGACGTCATAATATTATGGGAAGGTGCACAAGAAGACTTCTATGAATTTATTAAAATTCTCAACATAAACACCATTGGTCTAAAATTCACAGGTGAAATAGATAAAAACAGACTCAACTTTCTGGATGTAGCCCTCAGCCTTTCAGAGAATGGAACTATAACAACGGAAATCTACAGAAAGCCCACGTCAAGCAATAGTCTCCTCCACTGGTCAAGTTACCACCCAATACCTCTGAAAAGAGGAATTCCAGTAGGCCAGTACTATAGAGCGAGAAGAAATTGCTCAACAGAGGATGGCTTTGAACGTGAAAGCAAAATCCTGTATCAGAAATTTCTAGAACGAGGCTACCCAAAAAAAATTCTACATAAAGCGTATCGGAAGGCGAAAGAAAAGGACAGAAATGATCTCTTATCAGATCAGGAAAAAGCAAGCAGTGACAAAATAGTACGCTGTATTGGTACTTTTGACATTAAACATCAAGAAGTCAGCAATATTCTAAAAAAAATACTGGAATATTTTAAGACTGGACGAAGATATTAAAAGTGTTATTACAAAATACCCCTCAATTACATATAGAAGGGGATAAAACCTTAAAGAACAGCTTGTACATAGCCATTGTCGGAATAACTCCCAACAAAAAGAAAAAACCACATGGCTAACTACAAAAGGGTCCTACCCATGTGGAGATTGCCAATTCTGCAGCAGAATGCCAGTATGCAAAGAATTTGAAAATCCAGTTGATCACAAAAAATACAAAATTGCCCACTACATAAATTGCAAAACAACAGGAGTGGTGTACAGTATGTGATACAATGCAGCTGCCCCAAAATTTATGTAGGCAAAACTGTACAAGCACTCCGAAGAAGAATATCAAAACACCTGAGTGATATTAATCTAAAAACAGACACCACCCTTTCTAGACATATTCAAGCAGAACATGGCGGCAAAAGTGATAGTTTGAAAATATGGGGGATAACCAAAATCAAACTAGGCCCGAGACAGGGTGACATAGACAAAAAACTACAGCAGAAAGAAACCCGCTAGATATACAGGCTCAAAAGGCTTTCACTTCAGGGCCTAAATGAAGGTTTCACTTATGCATCTTTCCTGTAAAAATTAGAATAATAAAACCTAATAGGAAAAAGGAGAAAATCCAAATGAAATAAATGACATCTGACCTCCTTGAATAAAATAACAGAGAAGTGGCGAAAAACAAAATAAAATAAAATAAGACCTTCAAAATATAAATATATATAAATAAGAACAAAATATACCAAGTATTTACCTCCTAATGGATCCGTAGGTGTGGACGGACCTGTAAGATAAACGAGAGAAATAATAATCAAAACTAATATTTAATCAAAAAGAAATCATATCAAGTTTATTACCTCTTAATGTATTCGGAAATGTAGATCAATCTGTAAGATAAATAAGAGAAATAATAATCAAAACATAATCAAACATATATATAAAACCAATCAGAATAATAACACAAGTAATAACAATACAGTTAAAAATAGGAAAATAGAATATCTAAATAATACTAAGGTAAATTAGTCTAGTACTAGAATAAGTGTGAATAGGCACTATACATACCAACCCATAAAGAAAAAAGAGGAAGCAAAATCATCTAAGTACAGAGACATGCGCAAAAAGAGAGAAAAGAGGAATAAGAAAAAGGTAAAAAATGTCTAAGTATAGAGACATGCGCAGTCCCCTGTCGCCCCAATCCCACAGTTTCTAAAACAACAAAAAATATGAAAGGATCAGCCAGCAGGAAAGTGTTGACCTGCTAATTAAAGATAAGAGCACTATATCAATTATTCAAATCAATAAAGAAATAAGATTATACCGCTCTCGGTATTTGCAGATCAGTCCACAGATCGGAACCAGTCAAAAGTTCTAAGTATGAAGACATGCGCGAGATCAGAGCAAGATCGCGTGAATACTGACGTCAGGACTAAGCGAAATAAATAGCCTATCAAGAAATAAACAATAGGGACAAACCCAATAAGGAGTAAAGCTATTCGCTAAAAGACCATCGCGTCATACTAATAGGAGGTTTTAAATACATCCAGCATCGTCATTCTCTGCACAGACTGCCCGATCCCCTGAGGACGCCATGTACATGGTGAAACATGTCGGGGGGCAGCGTTTAAGATTTTAGGCTACAGCGGCCCGAGATAGAGTGTGCAAGCTACCGAGTAGCGAGTAGGTAGAAAAGCAAGTGACTGTGCCGCCATAAAAAGGTAGCATAGCGAGTGACTGCGCCGCCATCAGAGTAAAAATTGAATGAATAAATGAAAGCAGACAGGTAGCAGGCAGCCAGCACAGCAAACGCATCACTACCAACAAAAGTTAGAATACCACAATACAGTGCTAAAATGTATTAACACTGTATAGCCTGCAGGCAATATAGCAAGCAACTGCTACAATATTAGCAGACACTAAGTATCTACTTAAGTAGACAGCAAAAATAAATAGCTAGCTAATTAAAGCAACAGTTGCTACTGCCAAATGGCTGTTACAAGAGAAGATACACCTAACTAAGCACACCAACGGTCCACTGCAGAGAGTTTTAAATTAATTTAAGTAGGTTAGTTATAAGTTTTCACCATTTATTAAATATAGGAATATTAAAAGTTAATTTTTACAAAAAAATATCACAAAACAAAAAATGCGCACGTCAAGAGTAGGCAACCAGTAGTCTCAGACTAAATGTAAAATACGTCTAAGTGCCTCTACGTGTGCAGGGTATACACAAGTGTAAAGTTAAGGGCCCTAATAGCCCTGTGTGCCTGTCCTGTGAGATGCAATCCCTATGCTAAGTGTACCTGTGTGTGGTACTTCCGGAAAGACTCTCCAAAGCATAGGGCAGGGTGTTTAGGGCAGTCAGGACAGAAATAGCGGGTGTCATGCCTTATTCCACTCCTGCTACAGACACAACATCTTTTTCGGGGTGACGGTTGGGTTGAGGTACCAGGAACGACATTGGGGAAATGTCGCTCGTGTAGATGGCTAGCTACACTGGTGGATGGGGCCACGGAACCTCCTGGATACAGGAGGTTCACGATGATCTCTTCCTGAAATTTGAGGAAGGATCCCGTTCTCCCAGCCTTACTGTAGAGAACAAAACTATTGTACATCGCCAATTGAATCAAATATACACTGCGTGCAGAATTATTAGGCAAATGAGTATTTTGACCACATCCTCCTCTTTATGCATGTTGTCTTACTCCAAGCTGTATAGGCTCGAAAGCCTACTACCAATTAAGCATATTAGGTGATGTGCATCTCTGTAATGAGAAGGGGTGTGGTCTAATGACATCAACACCCTATATTAGGTGTGCATAATTATTAGGCAACTTCCTTTCCTTTGGCAAAATGGGTCAAAAGAAGGACTTGACAGGCTCAGAAAAGTAAAAAATAGTGAGATATCTTGCAGAGGGATGCAGCACTCTTAAAATTGCAAAGCTTCTGAAGCGTGATCATCGAACAATCAAGCGTTTCATTCAAAATAGTCAACAGGGTCGCAAGAAGCGTGTGGAAAAACCAAGGCGCAAAATAACTGCCCATGAACTGAGAAAAGTCAAGCGTGCAGCTGCCAAGATGCCACTTGCCACCAGTTTGGCCATATTTCAGAGCTGCAACATCACTGGAGTGCCCAAAAGCACAAGGTGTGCAATACTCAGAGACATGGCCAAGGTAAGAAAGGCTGAAAGACGACCACCACTGAACAAGACACACAAGCTGAAACGTCAAGACTGGGCCAAGAAATATCTCAAGACTGATTTTTCTAAGGTTTTATGGACTGATGAAATGAGAGTGAGTCTTGATGGGCCAGATGGATGGGCCCATGGCTGGATTGGTAAAGGGCAGAGAGCTCCAGTCCGACTCAGACGCGAGCAAGGTGGAGGTGGAGTACTGGTTTGGGCTGGTATCATCAAAGATGAGCTTGTGGGGCCTTTTCGGGTTGAGGATGGAGTGAAGCTCAACTCCCAGTCCTACTGCCAGTTTCTGGAAGACACCTTCTTCAAGCAGTGGTACAGGAAGAAGTCTGCATCCTTCAAGAAAAACATGATTTTCATGCAGGACAATGCTCCATCACACGCGTCCAAGTACTCCACATCGTGGCTGGCAAGAAAGGGTATAAAAGAAGAAAATCTAATGACATGGCCTCCTTGTTCACCTGATCTGAACCCCATTGAGAACCTGTGGTCCATCATCAAATGTGAGATTTACAAGGAGGGAAAACAGTACACCTCTCTGAACAGTGTCTGGGAGGCTGTGGTTGCTGCTTCACGCAATGTTGATGGTGAACAGATCAAAACACTGACAGAATCCATGGATGGCAGGCTTTTGAGTGTCCTTGCAAAGAAAGGTGGCTATGTTAGTCACTGATTTGTTTTTGTTTTGTTTTTGAATGTCAGAAATGTATATTTGTGAACGTTGAGATGTTATATTGGTTTCACTGGTAAAAATAAATAATTGAAATGGGTATATATTTGTTTTTTGTTAAGTTGCCTAATAATTATGCACAGTAATAGTCACCTGCACACACAGATATCCCCCTAAAATAGCTAAAACTAAAAACAAACTAAAAACTACTTCCAAAAATATTCAGCTTTGATATTAATTAGTTTTTTGGGTTCATTGAGAACATGGTTGTTGTTCAATAATAAAATGAATCCTCAAAAATACAACTTGCCTAATAATTCTGCACTCCCTGTACAGACACCTTCTTATACCAGCGTATGGTGCGTCGGGAAACTAAATTGGGAGCCAACATCTGGTCATTGAAGTCCACCCCTCCCATGAGCGCATTATAGTCGTGGACTGAGAGGGGCTTTTCAATGACACGGCTTGCTCTTTCAATTTGTATTGTTGTGTCTGCGTGAATGGAGGAGAGCATGTAAACGTCGTGCTTGTCTTTCCATTTCACCGCGAGCAGTTCTTCGTAACACAAGGCAGCCCTCTTCCCCCTTGCAAGATGGGTGGTAACGAGCCGTTGGGGGAAGCCCCGGCGACTAGGTCACACGGTGCCACAGCAGCCAATCTGTTCTAGGAACAAATGCCTGAAGAGGGGCACACTTGTGTAAAAATTGTCCACATAAAGATGGTACCCCTTGCCAAATAAGGGTGACACCAAGTCCCAGACTGTCTTCCCACTGCTCCCCAGGTAGTCAGGGCAACCGACCGGCTCCAGGGTCTGATCTTTTCCCTCATAGATCTGAAATTTGTGGGTATAGCCTGTGGCCCTTTCACAGAGCTTATACAATTTGACCCCATACCGGGTGCGCTTGCTTGGGATGTGTTGTTTGAAGCCAAGGCGCCCGGTAAAATGTATTAGGGACTCGTCTACGCAGATGTTTTGCTCAGGGGTATACAAATCTTCAAATTTCTGGTTGAAGTGGTCTATGAGGGGCCGAATTTTGTGGAAATCTGGGTGGCCTCTGGGACAGGAGGTGGTGTTGTCGCTAAAGTGCAGGAAACGCAGGATGGTCTCAAAACGTGCCCTGGACATAGCAGAGAACATGGGCATGTGATGAATCGGGTTCGTGGACCAATATGACCGCAATTCATGCTTTTTAGTTAGACCCATGTTGAGGAGAAGGCCCAGAAAAATTTTAATTTCGGAAACTTGGACTGGTTTCCACCGGAAAGGCTGGGCATAATAGCTTCCCGGGTTGGCGGCTATAAATTGAGTGGCATACCGATTTGTTTCTGCCACGACTAAGTCCAAGAGCTCCGCAGTCAAGAACAGCTCAAAAAATCCCAGGGCCGAACCGATCTGAGCTGTCTCAACCCGAACTCCAGACTGGGCGGTGAAAGGGGGAACTACAGGTGCGGCTGAAGTTGGTGACTGCCAATCAGGGTTTGCCAGCACCTCAGGGATTCTAGGGGCTCTAAGGGCCTGTCTTTGCTTTGGCTGCGACGGTGTAACTACTGCACGTGCCACCGTATCAGCTTCAACTGCCCTTCTGGTGCTCGCCACTTCACCATATTGTACGGCAGTGCTGGTACTAGGTCCAGGGAGGGCTGCGCTGCTGGTGTATGCCTCACCACGTAATCCGACAGCGCCAGCCCCACTCTGCTGCTCTTGAAATGGATCCTGCACAACCTGTGGTCTAGCGACACGGGGCCGGGTACGCCTGGTGCTATCAGGGACCTCGACCTCCTCGTCCGAACTTTGGGTCAGACTGGCACTGCTTTCTACAGGTTCATATTCTGACCCGCTAGTTTCGTCAGATGAGGGTTCCCATTCCTCATCCGACTGGGTCAGAATCCTGTAGGCCTCTTCAGAAGACTACCCCCTGTTTGACATTTGGACTACTAAATTTAGGGGTATTCCCTGAGACTACCCAAGAAAAAAAGCAAGCTTGTCTTACAAAGGGGAGGCTAGCGAAGTACCGGAGGCCGCTGCGATTGATAAAAAATATCAAAACTGATTTTTTTTATCGCCGCAGCGCTTGTAAAGTGATTGTGCAGTGATCAAAATAAAATAATTTTTTTGTCACTGCGGCGGGGCAGGCGTGGGTGAACGCACGTGTGGGCGACCGATCAGGCCTGATCGGGCAAACACTGCGTTTTGGGTGGAGGGTGAGCTAAGGTGACACTAATACAATTATAGATCTGACTGTGATCAGTTTTGATCACTTACAGATACTATAAAAGTACAAATGCTGATTAGCGATACGCTAATCAGCGAATAAGTGACTGCGGTGCGGTGGGCTGGGCGCTAAACAATCGCTAAACTACCTAACCAAGGGGCCTAAACTAACCTAAAACCTATCAGTCAATACCAGTGAAAAAAAAAAGTGACAGTTTACACTGATCACTTTTTTCCTTTCACTAGGTGATTGACAGGCGCGATCAAGGGGTGATCAAGGGGTTAATTCGGGTGATGGGGGGTGATCTGGGGCTAAGTGAAATGTTTGGTGCTACTCACTGTGATGTCTGCTCCTCTGCTGGGACCAACCGACGAAAAGGACCAGCAGAGGAGCAGAGAAGCCATTTAACACATCATATTTACAAATATAATGTGTTATCTGGCTTTTGATTCGATTTTTTAAAAATCATCAGCTTGCCAGCCACGATCATTGGCTGGCAAGCTGATGACGTGACCCCCCTCTAACTTTTGCCGGCCCGCGATGCGCATGCGCGGGCCGGCTTTGAGCGAAATCTCGCGTCTCGTGAGATGACGCGTATATGGGTGACTCTGCGCAGGGCTGCCGCCTACGGAACGCGATCCTGCGTTAGGCGGTCCGGAGGCGGTTAAAGAACGTGGCTACCCTCGTAAATTGTTGAATGAGCAAAAAAGTAAAATCCTTTACACAAATACAGAAAGGGCACAACCTATCTCTCAAAAAATTCAAAGGATACCGTTCATGTCCACATACTCTGATTGTAGTTTGGAGATAGGACAGATTCTGAAAAACAATTGGAGTATTCTCAGTAGATGCATTAAAGATGTTCCTGAGTTTAAAATTCCTCCTCTTTTATCATATCGAAAGAATAAAAACATCAGAGACCATTTGGTCAGAGCAGATGTAGGTTCCAAATGAAGTAGTGTACAGCGATCATTGACGCAGTCGGGGCTGGGATGTTTCCCGTGCCTCGGCTGCGTAAATTGTCGCTATATTTGTAAATCTAAATCCTTTGTACATCCATATACAGGAAAAGAGTATCCCATTAAATTCCATCCTACTTGTTCTTCATCATATGTGATTTATGTGCTGGCATGTCCGTGCAATTTAATATACGTTGGAATTGAAACTTAGGTTAAACAATCATAGAAACTCAATAAGGAAAAAGCGTATCGATTTACCAGTCTCTAGACATTTTGGATCCCTTCATCATACTGAACGGGATCTAAGATGCTGGATTATCGATCATATTGCGCTACCCAGATGAGGTGGCGAGCGTTTAGCAATTTAAAAAAAAAGAGAACTACGATGGATATATGCCTTGGATAGCTTGCACCCTAGAGGGCTCAATGCTGAGTTTAGGTGAGAGACCATTGATTTGGGGTTGATCCGGATTTCCTTGTATCTGTGGTTTTCCTGTCTCAATTATGTATGATAGTGCAAAGAAATGGTGAAAGTACAATTTGTAATTCACATGAAACATACTATCTAATTTGAAACTAATGTGTAAATTTCTCTTTGCCTTCTAGTTATTTTAACCCTCACATGATCGGATGTGGATCCCTGAACTAGATCTCCTCGAAGGTGGTGACGCCCAGCAGTAGTATCAATGTTCTCCTTCTTTTGCGCAATTCCAGACATGTAATTTTAGTGTTATGCTCTCCTTAGAATTTTTGGGAGGACCCCCCTATGGCTGCGTTATTGCCAGCAATTAGGTTGACAGTGTCAGCGGGGTTCATTGAGGTGTCCCCTTCTGACATAGGCGACCTATTGGGTTGGGGTCCATCTCGGCCGAGTTGGAGCTCTCCCCATATGCTGGACAAGTAGGAGTCACCTACCGCGTCTGGATACATTGTTGAGGAGGCATCTTGTATAATAAGTACATCTGCAACGAACACTAATGGAACCGTAGGGCAGTTTGCCTTTAAGTAAAATGGCGGTCTGAGTATAACTGTGAAGAGCGCATGCGTCACATTGAAGCGCTATGACACACATGATGACGCTCGTCTGGATATGCGCAATGAACTGTTGGAGACGCTCAATGGAGCGCGATGGTCTCTGCGGGCGCCATAGCTTTCAGAGGTGTGATTTCTATGATCCTCATCCGCTACACTAAGTCACTTTTTATTATAATCTTACTAAAGATGTAACATATATATTTGATGTCTTGTATATTTTATGGTTACTTGTTCCACATGCAGGGATATAGTTCTCGTATTGTGGATCTCATGGCACATGTCACTTTATGCACATGCACTTTGTTTATTTTTAGAACATGTATCAGATGTAATTAATTTCACTATGATTGCAATTATACTGTGATTGGTAGGTCACATACGATATGTCCTTATATGCTCTCACTTTTTCACGGTTTCTATGCTTGAGGAAGGCTCTTGTGAGCCGAAACGTCGCAAGTTTGCCATACAATGGGTGAATAAAAGCCTTTTGATTTCACTACATTTCAGGAGTGCAGTCCCACTTTTTCGCTTTTATATTATTGGGGATTGCCATTGCCCCTTGTTGGATGTTGCACCCGCTTCCTGGGTGGTGCTCCCGCTGGACATTTTTCTTCAATATATATATATATATATATATATATATATATATATATATATAAGGAAAAGGAAAGAGCAGCACTCTGTATAAGGCGAGTGAAAATCCGGCAGAGACCAGCAACCAAAGTCAAATATAATATATGAAGAAAAGCACGGCAGCACTCCAATGTAGCACATCAAACTGTGATTTATTCAACCCAGTGTCAGCAATGTTTCAACTGCTTATTGCAGTCTTTTTCAAGCCATACAAACATGTGTAACAATGTGGTGTATATAGGTGTATTCAATTACATCAATACTAATACAATTAATACAATAAATAATACAAAATTAGATAAAAAACATATACACAAGTATACAAGTGATACAGTGATACGTGAATGGGTAACACAATCCAAAAATGCAATGGTTATCTAATATAAAAATGTGTATTTCATATAATAATTAATAAATCAAAGAACATTCTCACATGCTGAGATGGACGACAAGACCACAACGGCGTACAGACTGGGTAAGTACGCATGCGCGTGGTTTTGATCCCAATGCAATACTTGCATCTCACTCGAGACGCGATCATGCGCTGCACCAAAATCCTGCGAGAGATGCGATTACATGCTAAGACTGAGAAACCATAACAAAAATGTATGCTGTCCTCAAATACCCTCACTGTGCATGCTCCTGCCCATATCACAAGCAGCACCCAGAGGCGTCACATGATATAAAGGCTAATTCTCTAAGAGGATGTAATTATTAAATAAAATACTAATATAAACATACAATCGGCCTAGGATGTGTGACATTAACAATGGTACCTTTGTGTCTGGTTCACGACAAGCACGTCCCCACAATCACTGTGGTATACGACACCGTTGTTACCCATCGCAACCATCATCGGCCAACTAATGTTCCAACTACTAATCCAGGGGGTATTGTGAAACATTGGGTGGTCACCCCAATTATTTACATCTTTCCAATCAGGACAGAGGAGCACGCATGACCTGTAAGTGACACTTGACCTCATTCCCAACTCTGGACATAGTTATGAAAAAATGTATCGTACCAACTTTGTACCAAACATAAAAACACCTTCAAAAGGGCAATGTATCTACAGGGCCTCAGTAGAGGAACATGTGTCCGTAAAACACAGACACGTGGGCCTCCAAATGAGAGCCCGTGATCACATCATCAATAAATACAAGAGAACCAGTTCCATTGGCAGCCATACATGCCCACACCATGACACTACCACCACCATGCTTCACTGATGAGGTGGTATGCTTAGGATCATGAGCAGTTCCTTTCCTTCACCATACTCTTCTCTTCCCATCACTCTGGTACAAGTTGATCTTGGTCTCATCTGTCCATAGGATGTTGTTCCAGAACTGTGAAGGCTTTTTTAGATGTCGTTTGGCAAACTCTAATCTGGCCTTCCTGTTTTTTAAGGCTCACCAATGGTTTACATCTTGTGGTGAACCCTCTGTATTCACTCTGGTGAAGTCTTCTCTTGATTGTTGACTTTGACACACATACACCTACCTCCTGGAGAGTGTTCTTGATCTGGCAAACAGTTGTAAAGGGTAGGGATGAGCGAACCCGAACTGTAAAGTTACAATTTTGGGGTGTCCGTGACACGGACCCGAACATTTTCGTAAAAGTCCGGGTTCGGGTTCGGTGTTCGGCGCTTTCTTGGCGCTTTTTGAAAGGCTGCAAAGCAGACAATCAACAAGCGTCATACTACTTGGCCCAAGAGGCCATCACAGCCATGCCTACTATTGGCATGGCTGTGATTGGCCAGTGCAGCATGTGACCCAGCCTCTATATAAGCTTGGGTCACGTAGCGCTGCACGTCACTCTGCTGATACAAGCATAGGGAGAGGTTGCAGCTGCGACGTTAGGGCGAGATTAGGCATATTAACTCCTCCAAAAGACTTCATTCAGTGATCGATCTACAGCTGTGGATCATTGAACTGCTTCTATTCAATTGCTCAGTGTTTTTAGGCTGCCCAGAGCGTTTTTCAGTCACTTTTTTCTGGGGTGATCGGCGGCCATTTTGTGGCTTGTGGTGCGCCAGCACAAGCTACCACCAAGTGCATTTAACCATCAATAGTGTGGTTATTTTTTGCTATATCCTACATCAGGGTGAAGCTTTCATCAAGTGCATTTAACCATCAATAGTGTGGTTATTTTTTGGCCATATAATACATCAGGTGCAGGCTGAGCCTGTGTCACCCAATTGCATTTAACCATCAATAGTGTGGTTATTTTTTGCTATATCCTGCATCAGGGTCAAGCTTTAATCAAGTGCATTTAACCATCAATAGTGTGGTTATTTTTTGGCCATATACTACATCAGGTGCAGGCTGAGCCTGTGTCACCCAAGTGCATTTAACCATCAATAGTGTGGTTATTTTTTGCTATATCCTACATCAGGGTCAAGCTTTCATCAAGTGCATTTAACCATCAATAGTGTGGTTATTTTTTGGCCATATACTACATCAGGTGCAGGCTGAGCCTGTGTCACCCAAGTGCATTTAACCATCAATAGTGTGGTTATTTTTTGGCCATATACTACATCAGGGGCAAGTTGAGCCTGACATTTATATTCATCCAAATCAGTACTGTTTTAGCTAGTCAAGTTATTTTTAGTGACCGTAAAAGCACAGATTTTGTTCTGGGTTGAAAAACAATTCCCAAATTTGCAATTCTCAAAATTAGTGGTTTCTGCTGTATCAGGCCTACTTTAAATCTATACCTAAAAGGGTATATTAGATTCAAGGTGCTGATAGGGTCATTCTGAAAAACTTAACACACACGCTACAGTGCAGATACAAGTCTAATTCTGTGATTAAACGTATACCTGTCACACAGCGCCTAAAAAATAGGCCTCACATTTATATTCAGCTAAATCTGTCATTACTGGTGTGCCTGTATTAGTGTAATACGGTACCTAAATAGATAGCCAGACAGTGTTAGGGGTCTGTAAAAAAAGGCCTGAATTTTAATTCAATACATTGGCCCGAATAATATTTTTATTATTGTGGTGAACGGTAACAATGAGGAAAACATCTAGTAAGGGACGCGGACGCGGACGTGGACATGGTCGTGGTGGTGTTAGTGGACCCTCTGGTGCTGGGAGAGGACGTGGCCGTTCTGCCACAGCCACACGTCCTAGTGTACCAACTACCTCAGGTCCCAGTAGCCGCCAGAATTTACAGGGATATTTGGTGGGGCCCAATGCCGTTCTAAGGATGGTAAGGCCTGAGCAGGTACAGGCATTAGTCAATTGGGTGGCCGACAGTGCATCCAGCACGTTCACATTATCTCCCACCCAGTCTTCTGCAGAAAGCGCACAGATGGCGCATGAAAACCAAGCCCATCAGTCTGTCACATCACCCCCATGCATATCAAGGAAACTGTCTGAGCCTCAAGTTATGCAGCAGTCTCTTATGCTGTTTGAAGGCTCTGCTGCCAGGGTTTCCCAAGGGCATCCACCTAGCCCTTCCCCAGGGGTGGAAGAGATAGAATGCACTAACGCACAACCACTTATGTTTCCTGATGATGAGGACATGGGAATACCACCTCAGCATGTCTCTGATGATGACGAAACACAGGTGCCAACTGCTGCGTCTTTCTGCAGTGTGCAGACTGAACAGGAGGTCAGGGATCAAGACTGGGTGGAAGACGATGCAGGGGACGATGAGGTCCTTGACCCCACATGGAATGAAGGTCGTGCCACTGACTTTCACAGTTCGGAGGAAGAGGCAGTGGTGAGACCGAGCCAACAACGTAGCAATAGACAAAGAGGGAGCAGTGGGCAAAATCAGAACACCCGCCGCCAAGAGACTCCGCATGCTACTGACCGCCGCCATCTGGGACCGAGCACCCCAAAGGCAGCTTCAAGGAGTTCCCTGGCATGGCACTTCTTCAAACAATGTGCTGACTACAAGACCCGAGTGGTTTGCACGCTGTGCCATCAGAGCCTGAAGCGAGGCATTAACGTTCTGAACCTTAGCACAACCTGCATGACCAGGCACCTGCATGCAAAGCATGAACTGCAGTGGAGTAAACACCTTAACAACAAGGAAGTCACTCAGGCTCCCCCTGCTACCTCTTCTGCTGCTGCCGCCTCGGCCTCTTCTGCTGCTGTCGCCTAGGCCTCTTCCTCCGCCTCCGGAGGAACGTTGGCACCTGCCGCCCAGCAAACATGGGATGTACCACCAACACCACCACCAGCGTCACCAAGCATCTCAACCATGTCACACGGCAGCTTTCAGCTCTCCATCTCACAAACATTTGAGAGAAAGCGTAAATTCCCACCTAGCCACCCTCGATCCCTGGCCCTGATTGCCAGCATTTCTAAACTACTGGCCTATGAAATGCTGTCATTTAGGCTGGTGGACACAGACAGCTTCAAACAGCTCATGTCACTTGCTGTCCCACAGTATGTTGTTCCCAGCCGGCACTACTTCTCCAAGAGAGCCGTGCCTTCCCTGCACAACCAAGTATCCGATAAAATCAAGTGTGCACTGCGCAACGCCATCTGAGGCAAGGTCCACCTAACCACAGATACGTGGACCAGTAAGCACGGCCAGGGACGCTATATCTCCCTAACTGCACACTGTGTAAATGTAGTGGCGGCTGGGCCCCAGGCGGAGAGCTGTTTGGCGCACGTCCTTCCGCCACCAAGTATCGCAGGGCAACATTCTTTGCCTCCTGTCTCCTCCTCCTCCTACTCAGCTTCCTCCTCCTCTTCTTCCACCTGCTCATCCAGTCAGCCACACACCTTCACCACCAACTTCAGCACAGCCCGGGGTAAACGTCAGCAGGCCATTCTGAAACTCATATGTTTGGGGGACAGGCCACACACCGCACAGGAGTTGTGGGGGGGGTATAGAACAACAGACCGACGAGTGGTTGCTGCCGGTGAGCATCAAGCCCGGCCTGGTGGTGTGCGATAATGGGCGAAATCTCGTTGCAGCTCTGGGTCTAGCCGGTTTGACGCACATCCCTTGCCTGGCGCATGTGCTGAATTTGGTGGTGCAGAAGTTCATTCACAACTACCCCAACATGTCAGAGCTGCTGCATAAAGTGCGGGCCGTCTGTTCGCGCTTCCGGCGTTCACATCCTGCGGCTGCTCGCCTGTCTGCGCTACAGAGTAACTTCGGCTTTCCCGCTCACCGCCTCATATGCGACGTGCCCACCAGGTGGAACTCCACCTTGCACATGCTGGACAGACTGTGCGAGCAGCAGCAGGCCATAGTGGAGTTTCAGCTGCAGCACGCACGGGTCAGTCGCTCTGCAGAACAGCACCACTTCACCACCAATGACTGGGCCTCCATGCGAGACCTGTGTGCCCTGTTGCGCTGTTTCGAGTACTCCACCAACATGGCCAGTGGCGATGACGCCGTTTTCAGCGTTACAATACCACTTCTATTTCTCCTTGAGAAAACACTTAGGGCGATGATGGAAGAGGAGGTGGCCCAGGAGGAGGAGGAGGAGGAGGAGGAAGAGGGGTAATTTTTAGCACTTTCAGGCCAGTCTCTTCGAAGTGACTCAGAGGGAGGTTTTTTGCAACAGCAGAGGCCAGGTACAAATGTGGCCAGCCACGGCCCACTACTGGAGGACGAGGAGGACGAGGATGAGGTGGAGGAGGATGAGGATGAAGCATGTTCACAGCGGGGTGACACCCAACGCAGCTCGGGCCCATCACTGGTGCGTTGCTGGGGGGAAACGCAGGACGATGACGATACGCCTCCCACAGAAGACAGCTTGTCCTTACCTCTGGGAAGCCTGGCACACATGAGCGACTACATGCTGCAGTGCCTGCGCAACGACAGCAGAGTTGCCCACATTTTAACGTGTGCGGACTACTGGGTTGCCACCCTGCTGGATCCACGGTACAAAGACAATGTGCCCACCTTACTTCCTACACTGGTGTGTGATAGGAAGATGCGCGAGTACAAGCGCACGTTGGTAGACGCGCTACTGAGAGCATTCCCAAATGTCACAGGGTAACAAGTGGAAGCCCAAGGTGAAGGCAGAGGAGGAGCAAGAGGTCGCCAACGCAGCTGTGTCACGGCCAGCTCCTCTGAGGGCAGAGTTAGCATGGCAGAGATGTGGAAAAGTTTTGTCACCACGCCACAGCTAACTGCACCACCACCTGATACGGAACGTGTTAGCAGGAGGCAACATTTCACCAACATGGTGGAACAGTACGTGTGCACACCCCTCCACGTACTGACTGATGATTCGGCCCCATTCAACTTCTGGGTCTCCAAATTGTCCACGTGGCCAGAGCTAGCCTTTTATGCCTTGGAGGTGCTGGCCTGCCCGGCGGCCAGCGTTTTGTCTGAACGTGTATTCAGCACGGCAGGGGGCATCATTACAGACAAACGCAGCCGCCTGTCTACAGCCAATGTGGACAAGCTGACGTTCATAAAAATGAACCAGGCATGGATCCCACAGGACCTGTCCATCCCTTGTGCAGATTAGACATTAACTACCTCCCCTTAATCATATATTATTGTACTCCAGGGCACTTCCTCATTCAATCCTATTTTTATTTTCATTTTACCATTATATTGCGGGGCAACCCAAAGTTGAATGAACCTCTCCTCTGTCTGGGTGCCGGGGACTAAAAATATCTGACAGTGGCCTGTTCCAGTGGTGGGTGACATGAAGCCTAATTCTCTGCTATGACATGAAGACTGATTCTCTGCTGAGTCGCTGACATGAAGCCAAATTCTATGTTATGGGACCTCTCTCCTCTGTCTGGGTGCCGGGGCCTAAATATCTGACAATGGACTATTCCAGTGGTGGGTGACGTGAAGCCTGATTCTCTGCTATGACATGAAGACTGATTCTCTGCTGACCTGAAGCCAGATTCTCTGCTATGGGACCTCTCTCCTCTGCCTGGGTGCCTGGGCCTAAATATCTGACAATGGACTGTTCCAGTGGTGGGTGACGTGAAGCATGATTCTCTGCTATGACATGAAGACTGATTCTCTGCTGACATGAAGCCAGATTCTCTGCTATGGGACCTCTCTCCTCTGCCTGGGTGCCTGTGCCTAAATATCTGACAATGGACTGTTCCAGTGGTGGGTGACGTGAAGCCTGATTCTCTGCTATGACATGAAGACTGATTCTCTGCTGACATGAAGCCAGATTCTCTGCTATGGGACCTCTCTCCTCTGCCTGGGTGCCTGGGCCTAAATATCTGACAATGGACTGTTCCAGTGGTGGGTGACGTGAAGCCTGAATCTCTGCTATGACATGAAGACTGATTCTCTGCTGACATGAAGCCAGATTCTCTGCTATGGGACCTCTCTCCTCTGCCTGGGTGCCTGGGCCTAAATATCGGACAATGGACTGTTCCAGTGGTGGGTGACGTGAAGCATGATTCTCTGCTATGACATGAAGACTGATTCTCTGCTGACATGAGGCCTGATTCTATGTTATGGGACCTCTCTCCTCTGCCTGGGTGCCGGGGCCTAAATATCTGACAATGGACTGTTCCAGTGGTGGGTGACGTGAAGCCTGATTCTCTGCTATGACATGAAGACTGATTCTCTGCTGACATGAAGCCAGATTCTCTGCTATGGGACGTCTCTCCTCACCCTGGGTCTCTGGGCCTAGATATCTGACAATGGACTGTTCCAGTGGTGGGTGACGTGAAGCATGATTCTCTGCTATGACATGAAGACTGATTCTCTGCTGACATGAAGCCATTTTCTCTGCTATGGGACCTCTCTCCAATTGATATTGGTTAATTTTTATTTATTTTTTTATTTTTTTATTCATTTCCCTATCCACATTTGTTTGCAGGGGATTTAACTACATTTTTCTGCCTTTTGCAGCCCTCTAGCCCTTTCCTGGGCTGTTTTACAGCCTTTTTAGTGCCGAAAAGTTCGGGTCCCCATTGACTTCAATGGGGTTCGGGTTCGGGACGAAAATCATTTCACTAATTTGTCTGTTATATTCTCCGGTGAAATTCACCAATTATTGGGAGTGATATACCACTGTTATACCTAGAAGATAGTTAAACAAATTTTACTAATTTGTCTGTTACATTCTCGGGTAAAATTCACAAATTTTTGGGTGTGATATACCACTGCTATACCTAGTATACAGGTAAAAAAAATTCATTAATTTGTCTGTTACACATTCAGGTGAAATTCACCAATTTATGGGTGTGATATACCCCGGCTGTACCCAGTAGACAGGTAAAAACATTTCACTAATTTGTCTGTTACATTTGCTAGTGAAATTAATCAATTTTTGGGTGTGATATACCACTGCTATAACTAGTAGACATGTAAAAAAAGAAACATTAATTCGTCTGTTACATATTCGGTTGAAATTCACCAATTTTTGGGTGTGATATACCCCTGCTCTACCTAGTAGACAGGTAATATTTCAATAAGTTGTCTGTTACATATTCGGGTAAAATTCACCAATTTTGGGGTGGGATATACCACTGCTATACCTAGTATACAGGTAAAACAATTACATTAATTTGTCTGTAACACATTTAGGTGAAATTCACCAATTTATGGGTGTGATATACCCCTGCTCTAAATAGTAGATAGGTAACATTTTACTAATTTGTTTGTTACATATTTGGGTGTAATTCACCAATTTTTGGGTGTGATATACCCCGGATGTACCTAGTGCACAAGTAAGAACATTTAACTAATTTGTCTAATTTTGGGGTGTGATATACCACTACTATATCTATTTGACAGTTAAACAAATTTCACTACTTTGTCTGTTATATTGTCGGGTGAAATTCACCAATTTTTGGGTGTGATATACCCGTGCTCTACCTAGTAGACAGGTAACATTTCACTAATTTGTCTGTTATATATTCGGGTGAAATTCACCAATTTTTGGGTGTGATATACCACTGCTATACCTAGTAGACTGGTAAAAAAAAAATATTAATTTGTGTGTTACATATTCGGTTGAAATTCACCAATGTTTGGTTGTGATATACCTCTGCTCTACCTAGTAGACAGGTAACATTTCAATAAGTTGTCTGTTATATATTTGGGTGAAATTCACCACTTTTTGTTTGTGATATACCCCGGCTGTACCTAACACACAGGTAAAAAGATTTCACTAATTTGTCTGTTACATATTCGGGTGAAATTCACCAATTTTTGGGTGTGATATACCACTGCTATACCTAGTAGACAGGTAACATTTCACTAATTTGTCTGTTACATATTCAGGTAAAATTCTCCAAATTTTGGGTGTGATATATCCCGGGTGTACCTAGTACACAGGTAAAAACATTTCACTAATTACATTTCCGGGTGAAATTCACCAACTTTTGGGTGTGATATACCACTGCTATACCTAGTAGACAGGTAAAAAAAAAAATCATTAATTTGTCTGTTACATATTCGGTTGAAATTCACCAATTTTTGGGTGTGATATACCTTGGCTCTACCTAGTAGACAGGTAACATTTCACTAATTTGTTTGTTACATATTTGGGTGTAATTCATTAATTTTTGGGTGTGATATACCCCGGATGTACCTAGTGCACAAGTAAGAACATTTAACTAATTTGTCTAATTTTGGGGTGTGATATACCACTACTATATCTATTAGACAGTTAAACAAATTTCACTAATTTGTCTGTTATATTCTCGGGTGAAATTCACCAATTTTTGGGTGTGATATACCACTGCTATACCTAGTAGACAGGTACAAAAAATTCATTCATTTGTCTGTTACATATTCGGGTGAAATTCACCAATTTTTGGGTGTGATATATCCCGGATGTACCTAGTGTACAAGTAGGAACATTTAACTAATTTGTCTGTTACATTTTCGCGTGAAATTCACCAATTTTGGGGTGTGATATAGCACTACTATATCTATTAGACAGTTAAACAAATTTCACTACTTTGTCTGTTATATTCTCGGGTGAAATTCACCAATTTTTGGGTGTGATACATCACTGCTATACCTAGTAGACAGGTAAAAAAAAATCATTAATTTGTCTGTTACATATTCAGGTGAAATTCACCAATTTTTGGGTGTGATATACCCCTGCTCTACCTAGTAGACAGGTAACATTTCACTAATTTGTCTGTTATATATTCGGGTGAAATTCACCAATTTTTGGTTGTGATATACCTCTGCTCTACGTAGTAGACAGGTAACATTTCAATAAGTTGTCTGTTATATATTTGGGTTAAATTCACCACTTTTTGTTTGTGATATACCCCGGGTGTAACTAACACACAGGTAAAAAGATTTCACTAATTTGTCTGTTACATATTCGGGTGGAATTCACCATTTTTTGGTTGTGATATACCCCTGCTCTACCTTGTAGATAGGTAAAAAAAATTCACTATTTTGTCTGTTACATTCTTGAGTGACATTTGACCATTTTTGCCGTGATTAATCCCCTGCTCTGCATAGGTGATAGGGACCTTAATTTAAAAAAATTGTCTGTTACAACAAGGTGACATTTTACCAATTTTGCTGTATATAAAACCCCTGCTCTGCATAAGTGACAGGGAATTAAATTTCTGAAATTCTTCTTTAATTCAATGCTTAAACTTTAATAACTTGTTTCACATTTGCGCTTCAATAATTTTTTCCCACTTTCCTGCTCGATCATATTTAATTTTAAAAAAATAACCTCCCTTGGATGTGGTCTCTATTTTTCACGCTTCCTCTCCGGCGTGGAACCCTGATTCACTGCTAACCTTGATCAATATGGTAGGCGCAGAAAAGAACATCGAAAGTTGATAGAGAATATATCCAAATGGATCGTGGACGTACGACATGGTGGGGCAGTATATGTGCACACACCTACACGAACTGACTGATGGGTCTCCAAATTGGGCACATGGCCTGATCTTGCCCTTTACGCCTTGAGGTGCTGGCCTGCCCTGCAGCTAGTTTATTGTCTGAACGTGTGTTTAGCATGACTGGAGGGGGTTATGACAGGTTATATTTCCCAATGTTTTGGGGTGTACCCTAAATTTAAAACCAAAAAGCAGTGTAGGCTAACTCCTCCTCCACCGCCGATTCCACCTACACCGCCACATTCACTGCCTCCTCAACCTCCTACTCCATATGGACCTCGTCTTCCTAGATCAAGATTATTATTTTTTATTTTCATGTATTTTATGTTATTTAAAGTCTTTTCCCTATCAACATTTGTTTGCAGAGCACTTGCCACATTTGCAACCTTCTAGCCCTTTCCATTACATTTTTACAGCCATTTTAGTGCTAAAAGTTCGGGACTCCATTGACTTCAATGGGGTTCGGGGTCAAGTCCGGGTCAAGTTCGGGTCCCGAACTCTAACTTTTTTGTGAAGTTTGGTCAAACCAGTCAAACCCGAACATCCAGGTGTCCGCTCAACTCTAATCTTAATAACCATAAGACAATCGATGACTTGAACTCCCCTATAGCTTCACAGAACACAACCTCCCTCTCCCATCCACCCAAGTAAAGATTAGCGTATGTGGGGGCACACGAGCTCCCCATCGCCACGCCCTTCACCTGGTGGTAGATCTTATTAATAAAGAGGAAGAAATTGGGTTCCAAGATGAACTGCAACAATGTGAGCACAAATTCATTGTGCGACCAGTGGTGAGTGCTCCTCTCATGCAGGAAGGAGCTCGTCACTTCACTCCTTCTCCCATGTGGAATTGAATTATATAGAGCCTCCACGTCCAGACTGGCTAACATCACATCATTATCCACATGTTGTGGAAAATTTTATTAGCATAGGATGACTATAGTGGACTTTCTCTTTAGCTTAGGAATGTTATATAGGTTTATTTTGTGTATGCCTCCCTGGGTAAGGTCTGACCGGATTACGGTTATAAAAGAGCGTGATCGCGTCGGACATTCCGAGGGAAATTCTATAGATCAGCACTCGGGTTCCTACTCCCCCATGTGAAAGCCGCCATTTTATTAGCATAGGATGACTATAGTGGACTTTCTCTTTAGCTTAGGAATGTTATATAGGTTTATTAGGAATGTTTGAGAGGGATCTAATGGCTGCTGGCTCTTAGAACAATGTTCTTAGTGAAAGCTACCAGAGGGTCCTTATCAGAAACGGTGGGGTACAGCACCCTGATGCCGGTCTCACTAAACCATGGGGGCCCCAACATGCTGCAAAACATTGGTTGGTGTCCATGTGAATGCTATATCAGCTTTCTTGGTCTACCCTGTTTTAAAAGACCTTCCTCAGGGACTGATCCCCCTTTCGGAACCATGTCTAACAAAGGTACACTTTGGGTCAGTAGTGGGTTTGTACCAGATTAAATGGATGTTGTCCAATTAAGGCCATATCTGTTTAAGTAAAAGGCTGATTCATTTGGAAGCATTTGCACATGTTCTGGGTGCTGTGGTGGATTGTGAACATGTTTGAGCTCCACCCACCGGCACACTCAGGAAGTGTGCAAATGTGTACCTTCCAGTTCTGAAATGTATTCCTGTTGGTCAAGGCATGAGGTGGATTGTACCTGCCTATCTGTAATATTACTGGGCAGCCATGTGCCATGGGGGGCGAGGTTAGCCCGGTAAAAGGTCTGAGTCAGGTTAAGTGATGGTGGTTTCTCATCTTCCTGTATCATCACTTCCTATATATCATCACTTCCTGTATGTTTGTTACATGAAGAAAGTGGTCGGGTGACTTGCCTGCCCCCTTCTATTGTTACATAGTTTTGTGACTGTAGCAAACTCACCTTTTTGCCAGAGTTTGCCATGAGCTTTTGGAGGGGGCTGCGTGGCCGCCTCGTGCCCTGGGATTATGGTCCCTTAAATTATTGGGTCTTAAGGCACTTGGGACTGAGCCCTCTGTCCCTGGATTGCATCATTTGCCTTACTTGCTTGGATTTTACTATTCCCATGGTGAGGACAATGGATGAAGCACATGGTGAGAACAATAGATAGCGGCCATTTTAACTCCCAGACACTGTTCTGACTTTTCAACACGGTGCTATCTTGCCTGTATTTGGTGCACAGAGACATCATTCAGTAGTTTGAAACTACCAACCAGGGGACACATTTATTAGTGACTATTTTCTGTATAACTTGTGTATTTTCGGTGTAACTGGCATAAAACTGTATCTAGAAAACTACTGGACGGATCTGGGTGAATTTTGGATATGTGGTTCACCCAGATCCCCCGGTTCCGAGGATATACTGGTTATGGGGTTATTGCATGTTTTGGGGTTCCTGTGATGTGTTTTAAAAAACTGTATTTCTCTGCCTGTGATAATTATATTCGCCATTGTGTTCAGTAATCTTATCACAGGCCGAGAGGAGGATTTTGTGTGGGAGTGTCTGTGTGTATTGTACGGATTGATTGGTTGTATTTCAAACCCCTGTGGGCAGTACTCTGTTTGTGGATTGTAAATAAAAGAGGCTGTATGCCCCAGGACAGTCAGTTCTGCTTAACCCTCAAGCGAAGTGTCGTCTCGTTCTTGGGGGAATTGGATTGTATGCTGATTGCCAGGAGTGTAAGCCGATTGTACGCTTTTCCTGTTCCGCGGTTTCCAGGATTCGTGTAGTTTGCAGTTCGGCAGACTGGTGCTTGCAGTAGCTGCCTGTGCATGGAAAGGAGAATATCGTCGGAACGGAGTTGTGTGCTGAACGGTCCACTACAGTGACTAAGGAATAAAAGTGAAGAGACTGGGCAGGAGCAGGAGGCAGTGCTCAGCAGAAACTCAACATGAAAACACCTTTGTCTGAGTCATAATGAGGTTTACCTTTCATTACACAAAGTCTGATGCAAGCGAAATTCTACTACAAATGGCGAGCTAGGTACAGCAAGGAATGAATGGATTTTTTCCTCTGCATAGCAGGTAAAAGAGGAAAGAAAGTAAAAAGTAATTTTGTCTGCTGCGTCAGAGGAAATTTCTGCTTGGTAAAATAATGTTTTCGCTCTATTTGTGTAAGGACGAGGTAAGTGCTTTTCCGTTGTGTAGTTTGTGGTGGATCTGAGTTGATTGTACAGAGATTGTATGGTGGGATTGTGATGTGTGTGCTGACCAGTACAGGGTATCGTGTTTTTTTCTTCGTTTGTGTGTAACTTTTATTACTATGATTTTGTAAGAGGTGATTTTGGTTTGTAGAGGCAGCATTTAGAGAGTATTTTTATATTGTTAGCCTGTAAATCACCCCCAGAGTTGATGGTTGCTCTGGTTTTGGGGGTGGGGCACAGGGAATAGAGAAACAGTTTTGTTTAATTTGGTTTTTCGATTGCTGGATTTTGTATACACCATCTTCTCTTCCTTTGTGTGTCAAGCCATGTGGTTTTGTCGGCCATATTGTCTTCCTTTGTGTGTCAAGCCATGTGGTTTTGTCGGCCATCTTTGATTTCCTTTGTGTGAAGACCATGCGGCTTTGGCAGACATCTTGGTTAGTTTGGTGCTGCAGGTTTTAACAAGTAATTCATTTTAGTTTGAGCTGGTTCACTTTTAGCTTTTAATTTTGGTGTCTATGGAAAGCGATTTGTTTGTTTTTGCCTCAAATGTCAGTTTTGTCCGAAATAGTTATTTTGCCTTTTTGTAACCTTTCTATGTACAATTAGATTTTGTTTTGGTAAGTTTTGTGCTGGATATTGGTTGAGTGTTCAATTATGGTATAGCTCAGGGACCAGTCTGATATAGGAATCATTGTGTGAACATTAGTGGCAGTTTAGCAGTGAAATTGTCCTATAGTTGATGATTCTGCTTAATGTTTGTATATCTGCGGCTGTTACACTGAATTGTAGAATTGTTTGGCATAGTTAATAAGGGTACTATAGTGTAGAAAGGAGATACTTGTAGTTCTGTGCCAAAAATATGGGGACAACTCCTAGAGATCGGTACCAGTGTCTTTTTTTTGTAGCAACCATTGTGGTGTTTGTATTCCTGTACAATCAAAAGCATTTTTAAAGTTGAAGGACATGGCGGCCATTCTTCAAGCTATGCAGGGATCTACTGATCCATGACTGCAGGCTCAGTATTGTGTAGCAAACCTGATCGTTACCAGAAAATGGCGCAAAAGGAAAGGCAAGTATGCTTTGATTTTTGCTGTTGGGTGGATAGCGGATAAATATCAGGAGTCTTGTAGGCTGAAGCTGAGTTTGGAAGGAGAAGTGGAATATTTAAAAGTAGAAATTGGTAAATTGAGAACTCTTGTCCAGCAGGCAGCTGAAGCTAGCACTAATTATGAATGTGCTGTTAGGTGTAATACTGAGCTTTGCAAGGAGAATGAATGGTTATCTGAAAGCCTGACGCACGCACAGGGTGCTGTAAGGGAATTGTCTGCTCTCTGCAGAAGGACAGAAGTTGAACTTTCTCAGTGCTTAGCGTAGCCAGAGTCATTGAAACAACCGTTAGAGAGTAAAGTGTCTGGGGTTAGAGGGAATGTATGGGCTGTAAGTATGGAGAAGTCTGAGGACTGTGGTTCAGATAGTGGAATTGACTCGGGGATGGAGATGGACAATTTGTCTGACCCTGGAGTTAGAAGTGTTAACACAATGCTAGAAGATTCCTCAAATGAGTCTGTGGTAAGTGGACTCAATATAGATGGTAGTGTGCGATCTAGTCATGCTAGGATGGTTAATGTTGTGCAGCAAGGCAGATCACCATGTGCCCAGAGAAGGTATTGTGCAGGGAGACAAGCTATTCATTGTATTGCATGCAGTGAATTTGGGCACATTGCACGATATTGTGACGTCGCTAATGGCAACAGACACAGGTAGGTTAAGTACCCCAGAACCACACCTAGAAGTAAAGTGGTTTATTCAGCAAGGTGGGGTAATGGTCCCAGACATGGTTCTTTGCAAAGGCATAGAAGCCAGGGAGAGCCAAGGTCATTGAACAATGAAGCAGATTTTAAATTCCAATATGAACAGTTAAAATTTGAAAATGTGAAGCTCAGAGAGGAAAGAGATCGGTTCCTGGAATTCAACAGAGTTTCTAATTTTGTGTGCCAGAGAAGGGTAAATTAAGAGATGTTATTGAGGTCTTTGTAAATCATTTTACTGTTTGCATTTTTTTTTTTTTTAAATAGAGGAACTCTAAGACCTAATTTAAATTGACTTTTCCCTTCCCCTGGAAACCGGTTTTGGGGACCTTGTAATGCTAAATCTTGCTTCTTTGGTAAAATGAATCTGAAGTTGATTTGGGGCTGGGCAAATTAGCATTGCAATGACTGGGTGGGAAGAAATTCTCCTGCCAGTGTTTACGGTTTCAGGCGAACACTCCAAGACATTGATGTGTTAATTTATTCCTATACAATTGTATGTGTTCCAAAGGTTTTTTTGTTTGTATTTGAGTTTTGGTTTTAAGTTAACATTTACTTTTTACTGAATCTCAATGTTTATAGCAAGACTTCCTGGAACTGAAGTTTTCTTTTACTAACCCATTTTTATTTTTAGGTTTTTATTGTTGTAATCAGTTTTTTTCTTTTTCATATTTTGGCATCTTTTTCGGTTTTATTTTCAATAATTTTTGTCTATTTTTGTTTGGGTATTTCTTTGATTAATTTATATTTACCTTTTTTTTGCAGTTCTATATTCGATCTTAGCATACTTTTTTCCTTCTATTTCTCTTTCCCAAGTGACAGTTCTCCACTCCAGGACTCTTCTCTCTTTAACAACCAGAGGTTAACCCCATATTTATTTTTACTTTATCAGCAGGAGATTGACTGGAGGAGCCACAATAAGCGGGAGAAAAGCGGGTCTCATTTATTAGGTAGCCTTAGCTGGCCAAACACAGGCGTAGCTCAGCTGTGTGTATAGCCCTTTAGGAGGCATACTGGGAATCCAGCAAAAGGAGCTCTGGCCTAAAGCCTCTGTGGGAGTGGAAATAGCATTGAGAGTAGCAATAGGCCGCTCTCAGTGCACAAGATTTTTAGCTGTCCGACATATATTTTGTGTAGTCAATTAAATTAATTAATATAATTTTTATTTATAAAAATTCCACAAACATACCCAAAGATATATGACTGAATGAATAAGGATAAAAAAGTTACACTTACATAAATGATTTTTTATTAGGATAACATTTTCAATAATATATAAACATCTATATTATGCTGACATATAATATGGTAATAAATGAATATGGTACACTGTGATAATATAGGTTAGCTATAATCACCAACTTTGCTGTAGTAATAGGAAAGAAGAAGATATCTTTAATCAAGACTAAAGTCAACAGGAAATGTAATGTTTTCTAGAGACTGTGATATTCATGATGTCTATAGTAGAGTTGAGCGGACACCTGGATGTTCGGGTTCGACAGGTTCGGCCGAACTTCACAATAATGTTCAAGTTCGGGACCCGAAATTAACCCTGAACCTGAACCCCATTGAAGTCAATGGGGACCCGAACTTTTGAGCACTAAAATGGCTGTAAAAATTTCATGAAAAGTGCTAGAGGGCTGCAAATGGCATCAAAATGTGGTTAAGAGCACGCCAGAGAGGGAGCATGAGAAAGAGAGACTATATCCAAGGAAGGTTAATTTTTTTAAATTAAATATGATCGAGCGGAAAAGTGGGACAAATTATTGAAGCGCAAATGTCGTACAAGTTGTTAAAGTTTAAAGTTTAAGCATCAATTAAAGAAGAATTTTAGAAATTTATTTCCCTGTCACCTATGCAGAGCAGGGGTTTACTCACGACAAAAAAGGTCAAATGTCACCCAAGAATGTAACAGACAAATTTGTGAAATGTTTTTACCTGTGTACTAGGTACAGCCGGGGTATATCACACCCAAAAATTGGTGAATTTCACCTGAATATGTAACAGACAAATTTGTGAAATGTTACCTGTCTACTAGGTAGAGCAGGGTCATATCACACCCAAAAATTGGTGAATTTCACCCGAATATGTAACAGACAAATTGATGAAATTTTTTTACCTGTCTACTAGGTATAGCAGTGGTATATCACAGCCAAAAATTGATGAATTTTACTCGAAAATGTAACAGAAAAATTAGTGAAATGTTTTTACCTGTCTACTAGGTACAGCCGGGGTATATCACACCCAAAAATTGGTAAATTTCACCCGAATATGTAACAGACATGTAACAGACATGTGCCAGCACCTCCAAGTCGTAAAGGGCAAGCTCAGGCCATGTGCCCAATTTGGAGACCCAGCAGTTGAAGGGGGCAGACCCGTCATTCAGTACGAGTAGTCGTGTGCACACATACTGCTCCACCATGTTGCTGAGAAGCTGCCTTCTGCTAAGATGTTCCATCTTCAGCTGGTGGTGCTGGTTGTTGTGGCGTGCTGACAAAGCTTTTCCACATTTTGGCCATGCTAACCCTGCCTTCTGAGGAGCTGGTGATGCCCCAGCTGCGTTGGCGACCTCGTCATCCTCCTCTGCCTTCGCCTTGTGCTTCCACTGTGCCCCCGTTGCCAGGTGGGAACAACATCAACAGTGCATCTACCAGCGTGCGCTTGTATTCGCACATCTTACGATCACACTCCAGTGATGGAATTAAGGACGGTACGTTGTCCTTGTAATGGTGATCAAGTAGCGTGGCCACCTAGTAATCAGCACAAAATAGAATGTGGGAAACTCGGCGGTCGTTGCGGAGACACTGCAGCATGTAATCCCTCATGTGTGCCAGGCTGCCCAGAGGCTGCAAAAAGCTGTCCTCTGTGGGAGGTGTATCGTCTGTGTCCTCTGTATCCTTCCAGCCATGCACCAGTTATGGTATGAGCTGGTTTGGGTGCCACCCTGCTGTGAACATGGTTCCTCCTCCTCCTCCATCTCCTCCTCCTTATCATCCACCTCGTCATCCTCCAGAACTGTGCCCTGGCTGGACAATTGTGTACCTGACATTTGTGGGTGCAGGAACCCACCCTCGGAGCCACTTGTGAATGACTGGCAGGAAACCCTATGAAATGATCCCTCTTCCTCCTCCTCCTCCTGTGCCACATCCTCTTCCATCATCGCCAGCAGCATTTTTTCAAGGAGGCATAGAAGTGGGATAGTAACAATGAGAACGGCATTATCGGCACTGGCCATGTTGGTGGAGTACTCGAAACAGCGCAATAAGGAACACAGGTCTCGCATGTAGGCCCAGTCATTGGTGGTGAAGTGGTGCTGTTCCACAGAGCGACTCACACGTGCCTGCTGCAGATGAAACTCCACTATCGCCTGCTGCTGCTCGCACAATCTGGCCAGCATGTGCAAGGTGGAGTTCCACCTTGTGGGTACGTCGCATATGAAGCGGTGATCGGGAAGGCCAAAGTTACGCTGCAGCGCTGACAGGTCAGCAGCAGCAGGGTGAGAACGCCGAAAACGCGCACAGACGGCCCGCACTTTATGCAGCAGCTCTAGGGTAATTTTTAAGGAATCTCTGCGCCACCAAATTCAGCACATGCGCCAGGCAAGGATGTGCTACGAGATTTCTCCCATTATCGCACACCACCAGGCCGGGCTTGAGGCTCACTGGCACCAACCACTCATCAGTCTGTTGTTTAAGGCCCGTCCACAGCTCTTGCGTGGTGTGGGGTTTGTCCCCCAAACAGATAAGTTTTAAAACTGCCTGCTGTCGTTTACCCCTGGCTGTACTGAAGTTGGTGGTGAAGGTGTTACGCTGACCGGATGAGGAGTCGGTTGAGGATTAGGAAGTGGAGTAGGAGGAGGAAGCAACAGGAGGCAAACTGAAGTGCCCTGCAATCCTCGGTGGTGGAAGGACATGCGCCAAACTGCTATCCGTCTCAGGCCCAGCCGCCACTGCATTTACCCAGTGTGCTGCTATGGAGCTATAACGTCCCTGACCGTGCTTACTGGTCCATGTATTCGTAGTTAGGTGGACCTTGCCACAGATGGCGTTGCGCAGTGCACACCTGATTTTGTCCCCCACTTGGTTGTGCAGGGAAGGGATGGCATGGCTGGAAAAGTAGTGGCGGCTGGGCATGAAGTACTGTGGGACAGCCACCACCATGAGGCTTTTAAAACTCTCCGTCTCCACCAGACAGAATGACAGCATTTCAAATGCCAGTAATTTTGAAATGCTGGCATTCAGGGCCAGGGATCGCGGGTCGGTAGGGGGGTATTTCCTCTTCCGCTCCAGTGTTTGGGAGATGGAGAGTTGAACGCTTCCGTGGGACATTGTGGAGATGCTTTATGGCCCAGGTGGTGGTGTTGCTGGCAGATCCTCTGTTTGCGGGGTGGCAGATGCCACTGTCACTCCAGAGGTGGATGAAGAGGCCAAGACTGCAGCAGAAGACGAATCAGGAGGAGCCAGAAGGTTTTTGAGGTGTCTACTCCACTGCAGCTCGTGCTTTGCACTTAGATGCCTGGTCATGCAGATTGTGCTCAGGTTGAGAACGTTTATGCCTCGCTTCAGGCTATGATTGCACAGCGTGCAAACCACTCGTGTCTTGTCGTCAGCACATTGTCTGAAGAGCTGCCACACCAGGGCACTCCTTGGAGCTGGCTTTGGTGTGCTCGGTCCCTTGCTGCGGTGGGCAGTAGGAGGCGTACTGTCTAGAGGACGGCCGCTGTTGCACCCTGCTCTCTCTTCTGCTGTGCTGGTGGCTCTGTGCGACCACCTCCTCTTCCTCCGAACTACACAGGTCACTCGCATGACCTTAATTCCATGTGGGGTCGAGGACCTCATCATCCTCCACATCATCTCCCACCCAGTCTTCACCCCTGCCCTCCTTGTCGGTCTGCACACTTTTGAAAGCCACAGCAGTTGGCACCTGTGTTTTGTCATCATCCGAAACGTGCTTTTGTGGTCATACTATGTATCATCTTGAAACATAAGTGGTTGGGCAACGGTGCACTCAATCTCTTCCACTTCTGGGGCAGGGGTAGGTGGATGGCCCTGGGAAACCCTGCTAGCAGAGTCATCAAAAAGCAGAAGCGACTGCTGCATGACTTGGGGCTCAGACTGCTTGGCTGATTTGCAAGGGGGTGAGGTGAAAGACTCATGGACATCGGCTGCAGGTGCCAAATCTGATCTTTCAGCAGGAGACTGGGTGGGAGATTATAAGGGAGTCTCTCTTGCGGGCAGATACGGTGGAGCGTCCGCATGGCCGCCGGAGGGAAAGGCCACGGGGATCTCTGAGGCAGACTTGCCAGGCTGGTACTGCCTCCAGTGTCTCCTGCTAGTTCCGTTCCGACGTCCATGCTGGCGTGATCCCTTGATTTCTGGCTTGGACTTTACTGCTGTGTTTTCAATAAATCCACGTTTGTTCAAATCTTTGCCTGGTTGCTTGGTGTTCTGCAGCATTACAGAACAGTGAGCCCCAACTTCCAGTTATCATGGATCGTATCCAGCAGCAGCTAGTGGAATTGGCTGGAGCAGCAAACCTCTTGGTCCAACCCTGGATAAACATCTCTGCTGTGAATATTAATAAGATCCATGCACAACTAGCAACAGTTGAGGACGAGCTTAAAATCCTCCTCCAGGGAGCCAGTATTTGCCCGACCCAACTTCAGCAGAACGCCCAGTGGAACACAAGATACCCCTACCTGAGGTTTTTTCAGGTAATAGGCAGGAGTTTCTCAACTTCCGTGACTCCAGCCGCTTATACTTTGAACTGCGCCCTGTATCATCGGGTAATACCAAGCAAAGGATCGGCATATTGATGTCTCTATTGAGGAAGGACCCGCAACGCTGGGCTTTTAACCTCCAGACAGGGAAACCCGCATCAGTAGAGGCCTTCTTTCATGCTATGGGGGTTTTGTATGACGACCCAGATCGCATTCGAACTGCTGAGACTCCCCTGGAACACCTCCAACAAGGACGACGCACAGCGGAAAAATTTGCTGAGTTCCGTCGCTGGGCCACCTTTACCAACTGGGGGGATGCTGCTCTTCACCACCGGTTCCGGTTTGGACTCTCCGACTCTGACAAATATCTACTATTATCTCTACCATCTCCATCATCCAGCAAGCAATCGACGCTGATCGTCGCATTCGAGAACGTCGTCTGGTGCTGGCTTCTCGTTCAGTTTCTTCCACCCAATCTCCACGACCTGGTAAAACGGCTGAGGAACCCATGGAACTGGGGTCTTTGCATCTTACCACTATGGAGAGGGCTTGTCGCCAGAATGGGGGTCTTTGTTTATATTGTGGAGGAGTTGGGCACCGACTAAAGAAATGTCCTTTACTATTGTCGGGAAACGACAAAGCCTAGTGGAGATTGAGGAGAATCCATTAGGTACTCTGCTGCCTCCTCTTAAGAAAAGTCGTCTTCTCATAACTATTACTATTGAGTGGCAAGGGAAGAACCATCCTATCTCCGCCTTACTCGACTCGGGAGCTGCCGGTAATTTCATTGACTCTTCTCTGGTCCAACGACTACATATCCCAGTCTTCAAACTGGGAGAAGCCATTTCCGTCACCGCTGTGGAAGGGTCGTCCTCTTCAAGAAGGCCGGTCATTGTGGATGACACCCGGATTGCAGGTAACGGTAGGGGCTGGTCACCAGGAAGTCTTAAACCTTTTAACCCTGGACATGCCATCCACTCCTGTGATTTTGGGCCTCCCCTGGTTATGGCTTCATAATCCAGTTGTGGACTGGCGTTCCGGACAAATTTGCAAGTGGAGTTCTGACTGCTTCACCAGGTGCGTTTGCCCGATGTTGCCACTTGCATCCACAGAAGTGCTGAGTGCGTTACCCAAACGCTATCATCACTTCCAAGATGTGTTTAGCCCACAAGGAGCCGATGTGTTACCTCCTCATAGGCCATATGATTGTCCTATTGATTTGTTGCCAGGTACCATGCCACCCAGAGGGCATCTGTATAATCTCACTGGACCTGAAATCCAGGCCCAGCGAGAATATATAAAGGAGAATCTCAATAAGGGTTTCATCCGACCATCCACTTCTCCCACAGGGGCAGGATTCTTTTTCGTGGAGAAGAAAGACGGCGGATTGAGACCCTGCATTGATTTTCGCTCCCTCAATCAAATTTCGGTGAAGAATCGGTACCCCCTTCCACTTATTGAAGATTTGTTTGCTCAGGTGGCAGGGGCCTGGATTTTTACCAAACTCGATTTGAGGGGTGCGTACAACTTAGTACATATTCGTAAGGGTGACGAATGGAAGACCGCATTTAATACTAGAGACGGGCATTATGAGTATCTTGTGATGCCTTTCGGTCTTTGTAATGCTCCCGCAGTCTTCCAGGAGTTCATCAATGATGTCCTCCGGGTTTTCTTGGGTACATTTGTGGTTGTCTATTTAGATGACATACTAATCTACTCATCAGACTTGCAGACTCACCTGGATCATGTTTGTCAGGTTTTCCAGAGGCTGAGAGAGAATCACTCCTACGCCAAGCTTGAGAAAGGCTTGTTTGAAGTGAAAGAATTGCCTTTTCTAGGGTATATAGTCTCTGAACGAGGATTGGCGATGGACCCCTCCAAACTCTCAGCTGTCCTTGACTGGCCTCAGCTAGAGATCTAAAGGGATTACAGCGTTTCCTAGATTTCACCAATTTCTATTGCAAATTTATTAAGAAATTTTCTGCGGTAGTGCTGCCTCTCACTAACCTCACTAAGAAGGGGATGAACCCTTCTGAGTGGACGAAAGAGGCTGGCGAAGCCTTTGAGATGCTAAAGCAAGCCTTTTGCTCAGCTCCAACCCTCACTCATCCAGACACTTCTCAACCTTTTTTCCTCGAGGTTGATGCCTCTGAGGTCGGAGTGGGTGAGGTTCTGTCTCAGTTATGTGATTGATGGCTCACCTGGTAGTTGTATGTGTTTATGTGGTAGTTGTATGTGTTATGTGTTTGTGATGGCTTACCTGGTAGTTGTATATGGAGTGGGTGCCCCAACCAATATAGACTCACCCAGTCTAAGACAGAAAATAGATATAAAATATATGATGGTTGTGCACACCTCATTAGGAAGAATTATATACAAAACTTACGAGCATAGGTTCCTATAGTCTAATTTGTTAATGTATGGGGTAGAAGTACAATATGTGAGGCAGATAGATAAATAGTTGTCCAGAAAGTATCAGATTTCAATGAGAGGGACCAAAAAATATGATTGGATCCCTATAGTGGATATCCCAGATATTCTTTGTGGAACACTTGATCAGTACCGTTTGGGGTATATGTATCAATCTGTATATGATACAATTCATCCAACAGTTATTACAGGATTACATAAAAACTCTAAAATTAATCCTATATATATTATTAATACTTGACATTGACATCCATAAACACTAAATATTGTGCAAAAATGTGCAAAAGATTATGCAAAAATGTAATTAAAGTTCATCCCACAGATAGTGCAGCAATTACGGACCACAATAGGTGTAAAAATAAAATATGGGAAAAAGACTAGTGAAAAAAATAAAATAAACTATAGTCCATCCAATAAACAATTCATCCGTATTAGAACATCCACAGTGAAGTTGTATCCAATAAAAACTGTAATAAACTGTAAGGATAAAAGGAAAAATTGGGGTATATCCAACGGAATAGTCTATCCACAGCAGGACCGCAACATCTATTGGTAGAGATGGCTGCAAAATATTTCCAGTTGTGCACAATGTATCACTTTCAGGTGGAGTAATATGTTGCAAGAGTAAGTAGCAGTAATGAACAATATACGGAGCGGTCCTTTAGTTGGCTTATTTAATATAATGTAGTAGATCCAGATTACTCACAAGTTTATACAGGAATTGGGATGTATCCAGTAAATGGTTAATCCACAGTAAGACTACTGCAACTCTTAATAGAAATAGCTATATATGTTTCCAATATTGCAACAACGTAACAGCATGTCGCTTTCCAGATGAAATAATATGTTGCGGTAGTAGCAATATGTAGGACAATATATAGAAAAAAGGCTTATGGCAGACTAGATCAATGTAGTGGTCGATCTAGGTTACTTACGATTAGATGTTTCAGATTGGTAAGGAAGTTTATCTGGTAAAGTCACAGGAGGTATTTTTCTCTCTTTACAATGGATGTATGCCTCAGGTTCACAATATGGGCATCGCTATGTTTGAGACAACCTGCTGATAAACTTCACTCTGTTATGTATAACAGGCTGATCATGTCGGTGTCTGTAGCCGCGGCGTCCCACGTGCTTGCAGAGGTCACGGACAAAGAGCTTGTGTGTGCCGGCGTCTCCTCGTGTTTGGAGGTAGCTGCAGGGTCTAAATGCTAGCCGGGTTTGTGAGATTGCAGTTAATATCAAAGACCATATAAAAAGAGCGCTCTTTAAAAATATATAAAAACAGAAATAGAAATCCGGCTGATGTATGGCATCTGGCTGGGGGGTCCTCTCTCACCATACGCGTTTCGGAGATCTCAGTCTCTGGAAATCCTGAGAGGCTTCATCCTTGTGCCTTTTTCTCTCGAAAGCTCTTTCCAGCCGAGCGTAACTATGATTTCAGTAATAGAGAGCTTTTGGGGGTTAAGTTGGCCTTTCAAGAGTGGAGACATTGGCTAGAGGGTGCAGAACTATCCCTGATCCAGAACCCATTATCCCTGCGAGGTGTTTCGTAGCCGCCTTGGACACCTCAGGGATAATGGAGGATCTGTCTTCACTGCTCTTACCTTTACAGGTGGAGAGACCTCCTAACAAACCGACAGGTCGGCTGTTTGTGCCTTTAAATTTCAGACCCAGGGTTTTGAAACAATTGCATAATTCTACGTCGGCCGGGCACCGGGGATAAATATAACCCTATCACTTTGTAAATGTCATGTCTGGTGGCCCAAGATGCTTTCTGATGTCAAAGCCTATGTCCAAGCATGTAGTGTCTGTGCTCACTGTAAATCGTCCCGGTCCGCCCCTTCTGGTACTTTGCTTCCTCTGTCCATTCTTTCGCGCCCATGGACCCACGTGTCTATGGATTTTATATTGGATCTGCCTAGGTCTTCCGGCTGTATGGTAATTTGGGTAGTGGTGGATCTTTTTAGTAAAATGGCTCATTTTATTCCACTTCCTGGATTTCCGTCGGCTGGAGAGCTGGCAGATCTGTTTGTGAAACATGTCTTCTGATTACACGGGGCACTGGAGGATATTGTTTCAGATAGGGGAGTTCAGTTTATTTACCGTTTCTGGCATAACTTCTGCTCCAGTATAGGGATTAGGCTGTCATTTTCATCTGGTTTTCACCCAGAGACTAACGGGCAGACAGAAAGAACGAACCAGACCCTGGAACAGTATCTCCGGTGTTTCGTGTCAGACTGCCAGGAGGAATGGGCAGCTCACCTCCCCTTTGCAGAGGTGGTGTCACGAGGGTATCAAGAGCCACGTCTGACTCCGTTATACCCGGGGTCAGGAAGTCGCAGCGGGTGGCTGCGTGCTCTATAGCTAAAGATCATGGTGTTTCTTAGTTATTGTTTTCTGTGTTTGCCTTGCTATCCTTTTTGTCTCTCTCAGGGATCCGTAGCTTCTCCTCCTCAGCTGTTTCGTGTCTGCCACTCCCTACCTCCTTATATTCTCCCCTCACACTTCTCTAGTTGCCAGTTATAGAGCTTCCTGCCTGGACATCTATACTGACCCACTGGAGTGGTTAATCCTGGTTGTTGTTCCTGTGTGCTACCCTCCGGATCCCTGTTTGGCTTATTGTTGTCTCCTGTTGTCGCCCACCTGGGAATATATGTTGAGTCTGTGTTGTCTGTCCTTCCCTTGGTGTTTTCCCTTAGAGCTAGTGGTGCGGACTAGTGTTCCCATCGCCCTGTTCACTACCTAGGGCTCAGCTCAGGGAAAGCCAGGGCTTTAGGCACGTGATCGGCGTACGGGTGAGGAACCCGTCTAGGGACGTCAGGGTAGCCAGGTGCCAGCCGCCAGGTGAGTCAGGGGTCACCATCTTCCCTCTCACTTGGGCAGGGCCTTCCTCGTTCCCTCACTCTGTGTCACGTATGTGATAGCCACGCCGACCGTGATATTATAACTGGCCATTACTTTTTGAGGAGAAAAAAAATAAATTAAAAAAAAATAAAAATTATATAATTTTTTATTTGTTGTTTTTTTTTCTCTACTTAGAATCCAATATGGATCCTATTGATGCCTTGGCAGAACAGCTTCAAAGCCTGTCTTTGGAGGTGGCAGGATTGAAGGCGTCTGTTCTCCAACAACAGCAGCAAATGCAGCAGACCGCACCCCCAGCGGTTGCTGTGGGTAACCAGGTTGTCACTGAACCCAAGGTTGCTCTTCCCGACAGATTTTCTGGGGGAAGGGACAAATTTGCAACGTTCCGTGAGGCCTGCAAATTATATTTTAAGTTGCGCCCTTACTCCTCAGGTCATGAAGAACAGCGGGTTGGGATTGTCATTTCCCTGCTTCAGGGGGATCCGCAATCCTGGGCGTTCTCGTTACCCCCTGGTTCTCAGGCTCTTCGGTCAGTGGAGGGATTTTTTGGGGCTTTGGGTCTCATATATGATGACCCTGACCGAGTCGCCCTGGCTGAGTCAAAGTTACGGAGACTCCTACAGGGAGATCGGTCAGCAGAGGAATATTGCTCAGAGTTCCGTAGGTGGGCTACGGATACTCAGTGGAACGACCCGGCTCTCAGGAGTCAGTTCTGCTCTGGGTTATCTGAAAGGGTTAAGGATGCACTGGCGCTGTATGAGACCCCCCTTTCCCTTGATGCTGTTATGTCCCTCTCTATCAGAATAGATAGACGTCTTAGGGAGAGATCGAAAATTCCGGAGCAATTGGTTACCTCTCCCAAGCAACAGTCAGCCTGTACTGACTTAGATGAGCCTATGCAGCTAGGCGGAACTTCTCGTCAGGTCCGTCCTCCCGAGGTTCGCCGTAGGGGAAGGGCTTGTTTTTTCTGTGGGGGGAGGGGTCATTTCATTAATGTCTGCCCCTCCTTTCTCAAAAACAAAAGACCGTCGGAAAACTACTAACCCCGGGCTGTGCGGAGGATGTCAGCCGGGGGGTATACGTTTCCTCCATACGAACATCTCAATTTGTGTTACCAGCGGTCATTGTTTTTGGTGTTAAGACGGAGTCTATTTCTGTTTTTCTAGACAGTGGAGCAGGGGTAAACTTGATTGATGCCCATTTTGCCCGCACTATGGGTTTGTCTCTCTGTACGCTGCAGAGACCTATTCCCGTATTCGCTATAGATTCTGCTCCTCTGTCTCAGAGAAACCTCACCCACATTGTTCGTAATTTACACCTTCGGGTAGGGGACCACCATAATCAGTGCCATCTTAAGAGCATTATAGGCCCCCGGGCAATACAGTGCACTGGGGCCCTGTCTACACAATCACGCACTAGAATAAAAATGCAAATTATCAATAAGGCGATATTTATTGGTACTTTCAACAAAATCAGTGTTTAAACATTAAACACAACGTTTGAACAATATAACATGAGCTTGAAAAGCAAGAAATTGAAAAACAAGACATTACTGATTAAAATTGGACAGTACAAAAACACTAATCATTTATTAAATTTGCGACACTTTTTTGTACAGAATTCCTTTATAACTGGCTTGAAGTCAATGGTTTTTAGGATGTCATTTTCAATGCACATTAGTGAAAGCCAGTTCAAACGATGCTGCCCCATTGTGCTGCGAAGCTCATGCTGGTGTGGGTACTGCTGGTGCTGGTGGGTATTAATGTTGGAGTGGCGTGTGTACTGCCTGGGTCCTCTGAGATGCGGACGTGTGACAGGAAGTATGCGGCTGCAGTAGAGAGCAGGGCCGATGCTTCCTGTATCATGTCATTCTGGCATTTGATATCACTCCGCCTATGAAGAGCCGGAACTACACAGAAAGCATCGGCTCCATTCTTCACAGTGACACAGAGGCGTATCTAGTAAAAATGGCGCCTATGGCAAGCACTGAAACTGCGCCCCTGTCAAAACTTTTGAAACCCATCTTTCAGATAACCGTAACAAAAAAAACAGCTAACAAAAGCCATAAATGCAGTAACATCAGCACCCATAAATGCAGTAACATCAGCACCCATGAATGCAGTAACATCAGCACCCATGAATGCAGTAACATCAGCACCCATGAATGCAGTAACATCAGCACCCATGAATGCAGTAACATCAGCACCCATGAATGCAGTAACATCAGCACCCATGAATGCAGTAACATCAGCACCCATGAATGCAGTAACATCAGCACCCATGAATGCAGTAACATCAGCACCCATGAATGCAGTAACATCAGCACCCATGAATGCAGTAACATCAGCACCCATGAATGCAGTAACATCAGCACCCATGAATGCAGTAACATCAGCACCCATGAATGCAGTAACATCAGCACCCATGAATGCAGTAACATCAGCACCCATGAATGCAGTAACATCAGCACCCATGAATGCAGTAACATCAGCACCCATGAATGCAGTAACATCAGCACCCATGAATGCAGTAACATCAGCACCCATGAATGCAGTAACATCAGCACCCATAAATGCAGTAATATTAGCACCCATAAATGCAGTAATATTAGCACCCATAAATGCAGTAATATTAGCACCCATAAATGTGGCCTTATCATCAGTGACCGAGACCAGTAGTGATTTTGATTGAATCTATCCACCTAATACACATTTTGAGTGATACACTTTGTACCCCTACCCTACATCAGTTTCTATGACCAGTGCAGACAGAAGCAGGACATTTGGCCCCCTCTACCCCCCCCCCCCCCCGCCGCCATGCTGTGTATATATAAAAAAAAACAAGAACACATTTACTGCAGCGCTGCTTTCTTACTTGCAAAATTGAGATACAGTCTGACACTGACTGTACTCCTGTCTCAATTGTTCCTCCTCGGCGGCTCTAGCGCGGCTCCTCTTCGTTGCAGCAGACAGGCAGCTCTCGTGAGTGACGTCACACCTCAGGGGGAGGGAAGTCGTGGGCGGTACGGTGGCAGCGACGGCGGTGATGTCTATTGGCTCAGGCTGGCGGGTACAGGTCAGAGGCTGAGAGAGAGCCGCGAGTGTGATCCATGCCCATGCCTGTGTGTGTTAGGCGGCCGTTCCCGCGGGCTCGCGGGAGGCTGCCGCTGGCCTGCGGCAACGCTGCTAAATGACGGTTGGGAAGTTGGCTGGTGGGTTCACTGGGCAGGCGGGCCCCCAGGCAAGTGGGGCCCCCGGGCAACTGCCCAGCGTGCCCATTCGAAAAGACGGCCCTGACCATAATGAGTGTCTTTCATGTTACGTTCTGGAGGGCCTTCCTTCTCCGGTGGTATTGGGTCTTCCCTGGTTGGTAGCGCACAATCCAGTGGTGGATTGGCAGGCCAGGGAGATATTGGAGTGGAGTGAGCATTGCAGAGAGAATTGCTTAAATAACAATTGCTTAATCGCCTCTATAGCTTCCCTACCTACATTTATTTCGGACTTTGAGGACGTTTTTTCTGAAAAGGGTTGTCAGAAACTACCACCTCATCGTCCTTATGATTGCCCGGTTAACCTGATTCCCGTGGCAAAATTACCCAAGTCCAGGTTGTATAATCTTTCGGGTCCCGAGAGACAAGCCATGAAAGATTATATCTCCGAGAGTCTGGCTAAGGGACACATCAGACCCTCTTCTTCACCCGTGGCTGCAGGGTTTTTCTTTGTTAAAAAGAAAGATGGGGGCCTGCGTCCTTGCTTAGATTTCCGTGAATTAAACCAGATAACCATCCATGACCCATACCCTCTTCCTCTCATTCCTGACCTTTTTAATCAGATTGCGGGTGCTAAGTGGTTCTCCAAACTTGATCTTAGGGGGGCCTACAATCTGATTCGTATCAGGGAAGGGGATGAGTGGAAGACAGCTTTTAACACCCCTGAGGGGCATTATGAAAATCTTGTTATGCCTTTCGGTCTGACCAATGCCCCTGCTGTCTTCCAACATTTCGTTAATGATATTTTTAGTCATCTCATCGGCAGGTTTGTAGTCATATACCTAGATGATATCTTAATTTATTCGGCTGATCTGAAAACACATGAGGTGCATGTCAGGCAAGTACTGCAGGTCCTATGGACGAATAAATTATATGCGAAAATTGAAAAATGTGTCTTCGCTGTTCAGGAATTACAGTTCCTGGGATATCTATTATCTGCTTCAGGTTTCCGCATGGATCCTGGGAAGGTCCAAGCAATTTTAGATTGGGATCTTCCTGAGAACCTTAAAGCCCTACAACGGTTTTTGGGTTTCGCAAATTTCTATAGAAAGTTCATTAAAAATTATTCAGTGATCGTTAAACCCCTTACCGACATGACTAGGAAGGGGACGGATTTTTCCAAATGGTCTGACGCCGCTAAAGATGCATTTTCCTCTCTAAAGGAGAGGTTTACCTCGGCACCTGTTCTAATTCAACCTGATGTCTCCCAGCCTTTTATTGTCGAGGTAGATGCGTCAGAGGTGGGAGTGGGAGCTGTATTGTCTCAGGGTCCGTCTCCTGGCAAATGGCGTCCTTGCGCTTTCTTTTCCAAAAAATTATCTTCTGCAGAGAAGAATTATGATATTGGAAATAGGGAACTGTTGGCGATTAAACTGGCGCTTGAAGAGTGGCGTCACTTCTTAGAGGGAGCAGTCCACCCCGTCACGGTGATTACGGATCACAAGAACCTTCTGTACCTAGAATCGGCTAAACGTCTCACCCCTAGACAAGCTAGGTGGTCGCTATTCTTTACCAGATTTAACTTTGTAATCACCTATCGTCCTGGGGCAAAAAATACCAAGGCAGACGCATTATCTCGTAGTTTCCCTGGAGGGGGTAATGTTTGTGATCCGGTACCTATTTTACAAAGAGGAGTGGTTGTCTCTGCTGTACACTCTGTTCTAGAGGGAAAGGTGTTAGAGGCTCAGGGGGACGCCCCGGCCTCTTGCCCCTCAGAGAAATTGTTTGTACCGTTAAACCTGCGTCTTGAATTATTAAAAGAACATCATAATTCGGCACTTGCTGGACACCCGGGTAGTAAAGCAACCTTGGAGCTTTTATCTCGTCGTTTTTGGTGGCCAAGGTTGCGTCAGGATGTAATGGATTTCGTGTCTACTTGTTCTACTTGTGCACGCGCGAAAGTCTCTCATACACGTCCAGCAGGGTCTTTATTGCCACTTTTCATTCCCAATAGGCCATGGACACATCTGTCTATGGATTTCATCACTGACTTACCGTTGTCGGCGGGTAAAACAGTTATCTTGGTAGTAGTAGACAGGTTTAGCAAAATGGTACACTTTATTGCGTTACCCGCACTTCCTAATGCTAAAACTCTTGCTCAGGTGTTTATCAGTGAAATCGTGAAGCTTCACGGGGTCCCTTCCGATGTGGTTTCGGATCGGGGAACCCAGTTTATTTCTAAGTTTTGGAAAGCTTTTTGTTCCCGTTTGGGGGTTCACTTGTCCTTTTCCTCAGCTTTCCATCCTCAGTCGAATGGACAGACTGAGCGTACCAACCAAAACCTAGAAACATATTTAAGGTGTTTTGTGTCTGAAAACCAAGAGTTGTGGTCATCATACTTACCGTTAGCTGAGTTTGCCATAAATAATCATTATCAGGAGTCCACCGGCAAGTCACCATTCCTTGGTGCATACGGTTTTCATCCCCAATTTTGTACTTTCAAAGAGGGGGGGTCTTCTGGGGTTCCCGAAGAGGAAAGGTTTTCTTCATCTCTTTCATCGGTATGGCAGAAGGTGCAAGTTAACTTGAAAAAGATGAGTGGTAAATATAAATGCATGGCCGATAAGAAACGGTCGCCAGGTCCGGACCTAGGAGTGAATGACTATGTGTGGTTGTCTACTAGGAATATTAAGTTGAAGGTTCATTCTTGGAAACTGGGTCCTAGGTTCATTGGTCCCTATAAAATAGTAACCGTCATTAACCCTGTGGCTTTTCGCCTGGAGCTACCTCAGACTTTTAAGATCCATAACGTCTTCCATAAATCGTTACTCAAGAAGTATGTTCCACCTCTAGAACCATCGCCGCTGCCACCTCCTCCTGTTATTGTGGATGGTAATCTGGAGTTTCAAATAGCCAGAATTGTTGATTCTCGTCGGGTCCGCCGCTCTCTTCAGTATCTTGTGCATTGGAGGGGTTACGGTCCCGAGGAAAGAATGTGGGTTCCAGCGTCAGAGGTAAACGCCAACAGGTTAATTCAGACTTTCCATGCCTCTCATCCGGAGAGACCTGGTCCTGAGTGTCCGGAGGCCCCTCGTGAAAGGGGGGGTACTGTCACGAGGGTATCAAGAGCCACGTCTGACTCCGTTATACCCGGGGTCAGGAAGTCGCAGCGGGTGGCTGCGCGCTCTATAGCTAAAGATCATGGTGTTTCTTAGTTATTGTTTTCTGTGTTTGCCTTGCTATCCTTTTTGTCTCTCTCAGGGATCCGTAGCTTCTCCTCCTCAGCTGTTTCGTGTCTGCCACTCCCTACCTCCTTATATTCTCCCCTCACACTTCTCTAGTTGCCAGTTATAGAGCTTCCTGCCTGGACATCTATACTGACCCACTGGAGTGGTTAATCCTGGTTGTTGTTCCTGTGTGCTACCCTCCGGATCCCTGTTGGGCTTATTGTTGTCTCCTGTTGTCACCCACCTGGGATTATATGTTGAGTCTGTGTTGTCTGTCCTTTCCTTGGTGTTTTCCCTTAGAGCTAGTGGTGCGGACTAGTGTTCCCATCGCCCTGTTCACTACCTAGGGCTCAGCTCAGGGAAAGCCAGGGCTTTAGGCACGTGATCGGCGTACGGGTGAGGAACCCGTCTAGGGACGTCAGGGTAGCCAGGTGCCAGCCGCCAGGTGAGTCAGGGGTCACCATCTTCCCTCTCACTTGGGCAGGGCCTTCCTCGTTCCCTCCCTCTGTGTCACGTATGTGATAGCCACGCCGACCGTGATAGGTGGCTTATAACAACTCCGAACATGCCCTTACCAAGATGTCTCCGTTCAGGTGCATGGGGGGCAGGGATCCAAGACTCTCCTCTCTGGCAGGGGCCTCCACTTACTGTCCAGTGTTGAATCAATAGTTCCAGGATAGACAGCCCATTTTGTTTTTTTTTTTGTTTTTTTTTATATAATCTTTATTATTTTTACAAAAATTCATACAAAGTCTTCAGCAATCATTTGATTTTGTTTAACATTATAAACAGTATATTACAATTTGCATATTACTTCCCACTCGCCCTTTACCCGCTGCTTGTTCCCCCCCTGGAAAGGTAAAAAGAGAAAGGTTTTAATTTCCTCTCTCTATCTCCCTCCGCCCCCCGCCTCCCACCCCTAACACAGACCGTCCCCGAGGACATCGACTATTTTAGCCATTTCTGCCACATTCTGGCGAATCTATGTTTTTTCTTAATAGATGTCAGAGAGGAATTTCAACTGGTAAGCGAGACTCTAGTGAGGTTCTTCCATTCCTCAACCGTGGGTGTCTCCCCAATGTCCAATAATACACTTCCTAGCCTGAAATAGGAGTTTAGATGCTATGTCTCGATGTTTAGGAGTATCTATTTTATCCATCACCCCCAAAATACATATTTCAAAATACCTAGGGACTTTAAACAAATGATATTTCTCTATTCTTTCATTTACCTTTTCCCAAAACTCTTGAGCCTTTATACATGTCCAAAGTATGTGAACATCGTCCACACCTATCTCCCCGCATTTTTTACAACTAAATTCTTTGGATTTATAGCATTTCATTAAGATCTTAGGGGAGTAGTATAAACAATATAATATATTAAATTCAGTGGTTCTATGGGAGAAGTTAATTGAAACCCTATTTTTTGCCTGTATAGCCCTTTCCCAAAACTCTTCCCGTTGGGGATTTAAGACATCTTGCCATTTATGCGTTAGGCTATTAACTGCTCTATTTTTTGTCTTTTGATGTAACAAATATTCATATATTTTAGAAACCAATTTTCTCCCTGCAGTTAGTTTAGATATATTGGCTAGAGGTCGTGGAAGGGTAGCAATTTGTGTTAGCTTTCCTAACGACTCTCGCAGAGCTTGTTTCAATTGTAAATAAAAGAACCTTAGATCTTTATTCCCAATTCCAAACTCATTTTTAAGGTCTGGGTATGTAATTATATCTCCCTCTTTCCATACCTGGCCCAATCTGAAAATTCCATATTCCCTTACGTCCTACAGCAGCACAGATGGGGTTAACTGCCCCCCGTGGACTGGTAGGATCGGCGGAATTTTTAATGAGCCCAAAGAATAACCAATGAAAGAACTCCAGCTCCCCTAAAGGGAGGGGTTCGCCCCCCAGCCCACCGTGTTTTTTTCTGTCCTTTGGACAGGTTGACTGGCGAGTCTCTCCCTCTCTGGGAATTGGAGACTGTTTTACTCTTTTCTTTATAGGATTAGGCGCTCATTCATGCGCTTATTTTGAGTGTTTTATTCCCCCCATTTAGCTGACTTTTGTTGCTCTCCCCTCCTGGATGTGTCAGCTGCGCTCCGATTACGGCGTGGCATGGGCGCAGCCATGACCGGAAGTGACGCGCTGCTGGCTGCGGCGTCACTTCCGGTCTCTCGGCTGACAGCATTTTTTTGTTTGTTAAGCAAACTTGGTCAGGCCAGCCGGGGGTTCTTCACACAGGGGGGGTGGGTCAAGAGAAAGAGAGAGATTGGGGGGGCAGTCTAGAAGATTTTCTAGACACTCCCGTAAACCCACCAAGGAGGCAAAACGCTCCTGACTATGGGCCTCTCAGAGGCTCTTGGTTAATCCCTGCTACCCCTGTCGTTACGCCTCTGGATTTTCCCATACCCCTCCCTCACCTCCCTGTAGGGGGTCGTCTTTCCTTTTTCAAACACGTATGGGCCCAGGAAATCTCAGATCCCTGGGTCCATAGTAGCTACTGGCTATCTAATAGACCTCGTTTCTCTCCCCCCAGAAAGATTCGTCGCCACTCGAAGTTTTTTGCCGGCCAGACAAAGGATCCTAGAATCCTATATTCAGGACTACATTTCCAAGGGAGCCCTGGAGGAGGTACCGGCAGGGGAGAGGGGTCTAGGGATTTATTCTCCAGTATTCCTGGTACCCAAGAAGACAGGAGATCTTCGGATGATCATAGATTTGAGATTCCTCAATCGATTCATAAAGAGAACCAGGTTCCGGATGGAAACCATAAGGTCAGTCAGCCACCTCCTCAGCCCTGGGGACGTGATGGCTACTCTGTACCTCAAGGATGCTTACCTCCACATCCCCATCCATCCTTCCTCCCAGAAATTTCTCAGGATCGCGGTCCAGATTTCAGGAGTGCGCAGGCATTTTCAATTTGCCGCCCTCCCCTTCGGAATCTCATCTGCCCCCCTTATCTTCACCAAGGTGGTAGTATCGGTGGTAGCAGCTCTGAGACTCCAGGGACTGACCATTGTTCCTTACCTGGACGATTGGCTTCTTTTAGCCTCTTCGGTCCCATTACTTACTCATCATCTTCATGTCGCAATTTCCTTTCTGCTCCGCCTAGGCTGGATCATCAACTGGCAGAAGTCGAACGTGAGCCCTTCAACTTCTATCCATTATCTAGGATTCGTAGTCGACTCTCTGGAGATGTCCCTCCAGTTGACGCCAGAAAGAGGAGCACGGATTCAGGACCTGGCAAGGTTCCTTTCCGTCCCACGACGAGTCTCCATCCGGACTCTCATGAAGATGTTGGGGCTCATGTCAGCGGCTGCGGATGCAGTCCCTTGGGCTTTATGGCACCTCCGGCCTCTTCAATCGGAGGTCTTAGACAAATGGAATGGCAGCCCTACGGGGCTAGATTCCCTGTGCTCCCTGTCCAACCAAACCCGGAATTCCCTCAGATGGTGGTTCCATCTACCAGTAGGGAAGTCTATGACCCAACCAGTTTGGCTCATATTGACTACAGACGCGTCCCTAGTAGGCTGGGGCGCCCATTTAGACGGATCCCCAGTTCGGGGATCTTGGTCTCTTCAGGAGCGGCATCTTTCTTCAAATCTCCGCGAGATGCGTGCTATCCGGCTAGCTATCCTCCTTCACTTCGCCCCTCAAATTCGGGGCAAAGCAGTGAAAGTCCAGTCAGACAACATGACTGCCGTGCTTTACATAAACAAGCAGGGAGACACAAGATCCTTACCCCTTCTTTCAGAGATGGGGGTAATTCTGCGGTGGGCAGAGCTGAACCTATCCCATCTATCTGCCACTCACATCCGAGGCTCCCTCAACATCATTGCGGATCGCATAAGTCGCGACTTATTCCGAGGGTATTGATGAAAATCCGTCAGGATCAGGCCTCGGTAGTAGCCATCATACCATTTTGGCCCAGGAGATCCTGGTTTACCCAGCTCATTCAGATGAGTTGGGGACAATATTGGAGACTCCCCCTAGAGCAGACCCTGGTGTCGTGGGACACTCATCTCTGCCCAGATCTGCACAGATTCAACCTGATAGCCTGGAGGTTGATCAGTCCCTTCCCAGAGTGGATGGGCTATCTTAGTCCTGAGAACCCTGTCGCATTCCAGAGCAGAGTCTACCAAAAAGGCCTACTCCCGGATCATGAGGATCTTCACCTCATGGTGTAGTTCCAACCAGGTGGCGTCTGCAGATCCGCCCCTCTCTGCGATCTTACAATTCCTCCAGGATGGGTTAGACAGAGGTCTCTCCCCATCTATCCTGAAGGTTCAAGTTTTTGCCATCTCGGCCTGTCTCAACAAACCATATTCTCTGGACCCGCTCATCAAACGCTTCCTTAAGGGAGCAGAAAGATTGAAGCTTACAATACTGAAACCCGTTCCCCAATGGGACTTGTCAGTAGTTCTCAAGGGGTTAGCATCTCCCCCCTTTGAACCTTTGGAGGAGGCAAGCTTTAAGTTTCTAACTCTTAAGGTGGTTTTTCTTCTGGCTATAACCTCAGCCAAAAGAATTTCTGAGCTGCAAGCTTTCTCCGCTTTACACCCATACATCATTTTTTTTACAGGACAGAGTCCTTCTAAAATTTCTACCTTATTTTAGACCTAAGGTTCCAACTTTTCAAAATATTAATCAGGTAATTTCTCTACCTGTATTATTCTCTGCCTCCTCCTCTGATGTTCCAGTTAGACATCCACTGGACATATCCAGATGCCTCCAGATCTATGTGGATAGATACAGAGAATTCAGGATAGATGAAAACCTCTTCATCCTGTTTGCCGGTAAGTCTAAAGGCCGTAAGGCGTCTAAAACTACTATTAGTCGCTGGGTCAAGGAAGCCATTAGGGAAGCTTTCACCTCCCAATCCTTAGATCCTCTGGAGTTTGTGAGGGCCCATTCTACTATGGCCGTAGCTACCTCTGTCGCGGAGAGAAGTCTTCTCCCCCTAGAGTTGATCTGTAAGGCGGCTTCCTGGAGCTCTGAATCAACCTTCATCTCTCATCATAGAATAGATGCTAAGGTAGCAGAGTTTTTGGCCTTTGGGCAGACAGTTCTTACTTCTGCCAGGCATGAGGACCCTCCCTAGGGGATTCTTCTTGCTATCTCCCCATCTGTGCTGCTGTAGGACGTAAGGGAATCATTAATTTCTAATGATAATTTGTTTTCCCTTAGTCCTAACAGCAGCACACAAATTTTCCCGCCCTAAGTACTTTCTCGCTATAGACACAGTGGGCTGGGGGGGGGCGAACCCCTCCCTTTAGGGGAGCTGGAAGTTCTTTCATTGGTTATTCTTTGGGCTCATTAAAAATTCCGCCAATCCTACCAGTCCACGGGGGGCAGTTAACCCCATCTGTGCTGCTGTTAGGACTAAGGGAAAACAAATTATCGTTAGAAATTAATGATTTCCACCAAATTTTCTGTTCAATTGACTTCAATTCTATAAGGTGAGTGTTATCCCACAGTAAGGTGTCTATATGTGATCCATTCTGGGGCCACAAATCTCTTACTTCTTTCCAAACTTTAGCCCACAGCTCAAATAACAGTATTTTACTAGATTGCTGTTGTGCCAGAATGTCGGCTTCGACAAATTGGAAGATGCTACAGTTATCCAACCTTTTGTTGATCCCTGCTATCATGGTCTTGTATCTTTGCGAATGACTCCATGTTATTATATTTTTTATATGGCCAGAGAAAAAATAGAGTTCCAGATCCAGAACTGATAATCCACCCTCTCTCTCGTGGATATACAGTATTTGTGCTCTTATTCTCGTTTTTTTACCTCGCCATATCAAATCCGCTAGTAGGGTGGCTATTAGGGATGAGCGAACCCGAACTGTATAGTTCGGGTTCGTACCGAATTTTGGGGTGTCCGTGACACGGACCCGAACCCGAACATTTTCGTAAAAGTCCGTGTTCGGGTTCGGTGTTCGGCGCTTTCTTGGCGCTTTTTGAAAGGCTGCAAAGCAGCCAATCAACAAGCGTCATACTACTTGCCCCAAGAGGCCATCACAGCCTTGCCTACTATTGGCATGGCTGTGATTGGCCAGTGCAGCATGTGACCCAGACCTCTATATAAGCTTGGGTCACGTTGCGCTGCACGTCACTCTGCTGATTCAAGCATAGGGAGAGGTTGCAGCTGCGACGTTAGGGCGAGATTAGGCAGTGATTAACTCCTCCAAAAGACTTCATTCTGTGATCGATCTGCAGCTGTGGATCATTGAAGTGCTAATATTGACTTGCTCACTTTTTTGAGGCTGCCCAGAGCGTTTTTAGATCACTTTTTTTTTCTGGGGTGATCGGCGGCCATTTTGTGACTTGTGGTGCGCCAGCACAAGCTATTACCAAGTGTATTTAACCATCAATAGTGTGGTTATTTTGTGCTATATCCTACATCAGCTGCAGGCTGAGCCTGTGTCACCGAAGAGCATTTAACCATCAACAGTCTGGTTATTTTTTGGCCATATACTACATCAGCTGCAGGCTGAGCCTGTGTCACCGAAGTGCATTTAACCATCAACAGTCTGGTTATTTTTTGGCCATATACTACATCTGGTGCACGCTGAGCCTGTGTCACCCAAGTGCATTTAACCATCAACAGTGTGGTTATTTTTTGGCCATATACTACATCAGGGGCAAGTTGAGCCTGTCACCCAGCGCCTAAAAAATAGACCTGACATTTCTATTCAACCAAATCTGTACTGTTTTAGCTGGTCAAGTTATTTGTAGTGACCGTAAAAGCACACTTTTTGTTCTGGGTTGAAAAACTATTCCCAAATTTGCCATTCTCAAAATAACTAGTTTCTGGTATATGAGGCCTACTTGAAATCTATCCCAAAAAGGATATCTTACATTGAAGGTACTGATAGTGTCATTCAGAAAAACCTAAAACACACGCTACCGTGCAGATAGAAGTCTGATTCTGAGATTAAACCTTAACCTGTCACACAGTGCAAAAAAAAACAGGTCTCACATTTCTATTCAAGCAAATCTGTACTGTTTTAGCTGGTCAAGTTATTTGTAGCGACCGTAAAAGCCCTTTTTTTTTTCTGGGTTGAAAAACTATTCCCAAATTTGCCATTCTTAAAATAACTAGTTTCTGGTATTTGAGGCCTACTTGAAATCTATCCCAAAAAGGATATCTTACATTGAAGGTACTGATAGTGTCATTCAGAAAAACCTAAGACACACGCTACCGTGCAGATAGAAGTCTGATTCTGAGATTAAACCTTAACCTGTCACACAGTGCAAAAAAAAACAGGTCTCACATTTCTATTCAAGCAAATCTGTACTGTTTTAGCTGGTCAAGTTATTTGTAGCGACCGTAAAAGCACATTTTATTTTCTGGGTTGAAAAACTATTCCCAAATTTGCCATTCTCAAAATAACTAGTTTCTGGAATTTGAGGCCTACTTGAAATCTATCCCAAAAAGGATATCTTACATTGAAGGTACTGATAGTGTCATTCAGAAAAACCTAAGACACACGCTACCGTGCAGATAGAAGTCTGATTCTGAGATTAAACCTTAACCTGTCACACAGTGCAAAAAAAAAACAGGTCTCACATTTCTATTCAAGCAAATCTGTACTGTTTTAGCTGGTCAAGTTATTTGTAGTGACCGTAAAAGCACATTTTAATTTTCTGGGTTGAAAAACTATTTCCAAATTTGCCATTCTCAAAATAACTAGTTTCTGGTATTTGAGGCCTACTTGAAATCTATCCCAAAAAGGATATCTTACATTGAAGGTACTGATAGTGTCATTCAGAAAAACCTAAGACACACGCTAACGTGCAGATAGAAGTCTGATTCTGAGATTAAACCTTAACCTGTCACACAGTGCAAAAAAAAACAGGTCTCACATTTCTATTCAAGCAAATCTGAACTGTTTTAGCTGGTCAAGTTATTTGTAGCGACCGTAAAAGCCCTTTTTTTTTCTAGGTTAAAAAAACTATTCCCAAATTTGCCATTCTCAAAATAACTAGTTTCTGGTATTTGAGGCCTACTTGAAATCTATCCCAAAAAGGATATCTTACATTGAAGGTACTGATAGTGTCATTCAGAAAAACCTAAGACACACGCTACCGTGCAGATAGAAGTCTGATTCTGAGATTAAACCTTAACCTGTCACACAGTGCAAAAAAAAAAAACAGGTCTCACATTTCTATTCAAGCAAATCTGTACTGTTTTAGCTGGTCAAGTTATTTGTAGCGACCGTAAAAGCCCTTTTTTTTTTCTGGGTTGAAAAACTAATCCCAAATTTGCCATTCTCAAAATAACTAGTTTCTGGTATTTGAGGCCTACTTGAAATCTATCCCAAAAAGGATATCTTACATTGAAGGTACTGATAGTGTCATTCAGAAAAACCTAAGACACACGCTACCGTTCAGATAGAAGTCTGATTCTGAGATTAAACCTTAACCTGTCACACAGTGCAAAAAAAAACAGGTCTCACATTTCTATTCAAGCAAATCTGTACTGTTTTAGCTGGTCAAGTTATTTGTAGCGACCGTAAAAGCCCTTTTTTTTTACTGGGTTGAAAAACTATTCCCAAATTTGCCATTCTCAAAATAACTAGTTTCTGGAATTTGAGGCCTACTTGAAATCTATCCCAAAAAGGATATCTTACATTGAAGGTACTGATAGTGTCATTCAGAAAAACCTAAGACACACGCTACCGTGCAGATAGAAGTCTGATTCTGAGATTAAACCTTAACCTGTCACACAGTGCAAAAAAAAACAGGTCTCACATTTCTATTCAAGCAAATCTGTACTGTTTTAGCTGGTCAAGTTAGTTGTAGCGACCGTAAAAGCCCTTTTTTTTTTCTGGGTTGAAAAACTATTCCCAAATTTGCCATTCTCAAAATAACTAGTATCTGGTATTTGAGGCCTACTTGAAATCTATCCCAAAAAGGATATCTTACATTGAAGGTACTGATAGTGTCATTCAGAAAAACCTAAGACACACGCTAACGTGCAGATAGAAGTCTGATTCTGAGATTAAACCTTAACCTATCACACAGTGCAAAAAAAAACAGGTCTCACATTTCTATTCAAGCAAATCTGTACTGTTTTAGCTGGTCAAGTTATTTGTAGTGACCGTAAAAGCACATTTTATTTTCTGGGTTGAAAAACTATTCCCAAATTTGCCATTCTCAAAATTGTGGTGAACGGGAACAATGAGGAAAACATATAATAAGGGACGCGGATGTGGACATGGTCGTGGTGGTGTTAGTGGACCCTCTGGTGCTGGGAGAGGACGTGGCCGTTCTGCCACAGCCACACGTCCTAGTGTACCAACTACCTCAGGTCCCAGTAGCCGCCAGAATTTACAGGGATATTTGGTGGGGCCCAATGCCGTTCTAAGGATGGTAAGGCCTGAGCAGGTACAGGCATTAGTCAATTGGGTGGCCGACAGTGCATCCAGCACGTTCACATTATCTCCCAACCAGTCTTCTGCAGAAAGCGCACAGATGGCGCATGAAAACCAAGCCCATCAGTCTGTCACATCACCCCCATGCATATCAGGGAAACTGTCTGAGCCTCAAGTTATGCAGCAGTCTCTTATGCTGTTTGAAGACTCTGCTGCCAGGGTTTCCCAAGGGCATCCAACTGCTCTTCACCATGGGTGGAAGAGATAGAATGCACTAACGCACAACCACTTATGTTTCCTGATGATGAGGACATGGGAATACCACCTCAGCACGTCTCTGATGATGACAAAACACAGGTGCCAACTGCTGCGTCTTTCTGCAGTGTGCAGACTGAACAGGAGGTCAGGGATCAAGACTGGGTGGAAGACGATGCAGGGGACGATGAGGTCCTAGACCCCACATGGAATGAAGGTCGTGCCACTGACTTTCACAGTTCGGAGGAAGAGGCAGTGGTGAGACCGAGCCAACAGCGTAGCAAAAGAGGGAGCAGTGGGCAAAATCAGAACACCCGCCGCCAAGAGACTCCGCCTGCTACTGACCGCCGCCATCTGGGACCGAGCACAAAAAGGCAGCTTCAAGGAGTTCCCTGGCATGGCACTTCTTCAAACAATGTGCTGACGACAAGACCCGAGTGGTTTGCACGCTGTGCCATCAGAGCCTGAAGCGAGGCATTAAAGTTCTGAACCTTAGCACAACCTGCATGACCAGGCACCTGCATGCAAAGCATGATCTGCAGTGGAGTAAACACCTTAAAAACAAGAAAGTCACTCAGGCTCCCCCTGCTGCCTCTTCTGCTGCTGCCGCCTCGGCCTCTTCTGCTGCCGCCGCCTCGGCCTCTTCTGCTGCTGCTGTCGCCGGCTCGGCCTCTTCCTCTGCCTCTGCACCTGCCGCCCAGCAAACATGGGATGTACCACCAACACCACTACCTGCGTCACCAAGCATCTCAACCATGTCACACGGCAGCGTTCAGCTCTCCATCTCACAAACATTTGAGAGAAAGCGTAAATTCCCACCTAGCCACCCTCGATCCCTGGCCCTGAATGCCAGCATTTCTAAACTACTGGCCTATGAAATGCTGTCATTTAGGCTGGTGGACACACACAGCTTCAAACAGCTCATGTCGCTTGCTGTCCCACAGTATGTTGTTCCCAGCCGGCACTACTTCTCCAAGAGAGCCGTGCCTTCCCTGCACAACCAAGTGTCCGATAAAATCAAGTGTGCACTGCGCAACGCCATCTGTGGCAAGGTCCACCTAACCACAGATACGTGGACCAGTAAGCACGGCCAGGGACGCTATATCTCCCTAACTGCACACTGGGTAAATGTAGTGGCGGCTGGGCCCCAGGCGGAGAGCTGTTTGGCGCACGTCCTTCCGCCGCCAAGGATTGCAGGGCAACATTCTTTGCCTCCTGTCTCCTCCTCCTCCTACTCAGCTTCCTCCTCCTCTTCTTCCACCTGCTCATCCAGTCAGCCACACACCTTCACCACCAACTTCAGCACAGCCCGGGGTAAACGTCAGCAGGCCATTCTGAAACTCATATGTTTAGGGGACAGGCCCCACACCGCACAGGAGTTGTGGCGAGGTATAGAACAACAGACCGACGAGTGGTTGCTGCCGGTGAGCCTCAAGCCCGGCCTGGTGGTGTGCGATAATGGGCGAAATCTCGTTGCAGCTATGGGACTAGCCGGTTTGACGCACATCCCTTGCCTGGCGCATGTGCTGAATTTGGTGGTGCAGAAGTTCATTCGCAACTACCCCGACATGTCAGAGCTGCTGCATAAAGTGCGGTCCGTCTGTTCGCGCTTCCGGCGTTTACACCCTGCCGCTGCTCGCCTGTCTGCGCTACAGCGTAACTTCGGCCTTCCCGCTCACCGCCTCATATGCGACGTACCCACCAGGTGGAACTCCACCTTGCATATGCTGGACAGACTGTGCGAGCAGCAGCAGGCCATAGTGGAGTTTCAGCTGCAGCACGCACGGGTCAGTCGCACTGTGATTCAGACACACTTCACCACCAATGACTGGGCCTCCATGCGAGACCTGTGTGCCCTGTTGCGTTGTTTCGAGTACTCCACCAACATGGCCAGTGGCGATGACGCCGTTATCAGCGTTACAATACCACTTCTATGTCTCCTTGAGAAAACACTTAGGGCGATGATGGAAGAGGAGGTGGCCCAGGAGGAAGAGGAGGAAGAGGGGTCATTTTTAGCACTTTCAGGCCAGTCTCTTCGAAGTGACTTCGAAGGTTTTTTGCAACACCAGAGGCCAGGTACAAATGTGGCCAGACAGGGCCCACTACTGGAGGACGAGGAGGACGAGGATGAGGAGGAGGTGGAGGAGGATGAGGATGAAGCATGTTCACAGCGGGGTGGCACCCAAAGCAGATCGGGCCCATCACTGGTGCATGGCTGGGGGGAAACACAGGACGATGACGATACGCCTCCCACAGAGGACAGCTTGTCCTTACCTCTGGGCAGCCTGGCACACATGAGCGACTACATGCTGCAGTGCCTGCGCAACGACAGCAGAGTTGCACACATTTTAACGTGTACGGACTACTGGGTTGCCACCCTGCTGGATCCCCGGTACAAAGACAATGTGCCCACCTTACTTACTACACTGGAGCGTGATAGGAAGATGCGCGAGTACAAGCGCACGTTGGTAGACGCGCTACTGAGAGCATTCCCAAATGTCACAGGGGAACCAGTGGAAGCCCAAGGCGAAGGCAGAGGAGGAGCAAGAGGTCGCCAACGCAGCTGTGTCACGGCCAGCTCCTCTGAGGGCAGGGTTAGCATGGCAGAGATGTGGAAAAGTTTTGTCACCACGCCACAGCTAACTGCACCACCACTTGATACGAACGTGTTAGCAGGAGGCAACATTTCACTAACATGGTGGAACAGTACCTGTGCACACCCCTCCACGTACTGACTGATGGTTCGGCCCCATTCAACTTCTGGGTCTCCAAATTGTCCACGTGGCCAGAGCTAGCCTTTTATGCCTTGGAGGTGCTGGTCTGCCCGGCGGCCAGCGTTTTTGTCTGAACGTGTACTCAGCACGGCAGGGGGCGTCATTACAGACAAACTCAGCCGCCTGTCTACAGCCAATGTGGACAAGCTGACGTTCATAAAAATGAACCAGGCATGGATCCCACAGGACCTGTCCATCCCTTGTGAAGATTAGATATTAACTACCTCCCCTTAACAATATATTATTCTACTCCAGGGCACTTCCTCATTCAATACTATTTTTAATTTCATTTTACCATTAAATTGCGGGGCAACCCAAAGTTGAATGAACCTCTCCTCTGTCTGGGTGCCGGGGCCTAAATGTGTGACAGTGGCCTGTTTTAATGGTGGGTGACGTGAAGCCTGATTCTCTGCTATGACATGAAGACTTATTCTGTGCTGACATGAAGCCAGATTCTCTGTTACGCGACCTCTCTCCTCTGCCTGGGTGCCTGGGCCTAAATATGTGACAGTGGCCTGTTCCAGTGGTGGGTGACGTGAAGCCTGATTCTCTGCTATGACATGAAGACAGATTCTGCGCTGACATAAGGCCAGATTCTCTGTTACGCGACTTCTCTCCTCTGCCTGGGTGCCTGGGCCTAAATATGTGACAGTGGCATGTTCCAGTGGTGTGTGACGGGAAGCCTGATTCTCTGCTATGACAGGAAGACAGATTCTGTGTTGACATAAGGCCAGATTCTCTGTTACGGGACCGCTCTCCTCTGTCTGGGTGCCGGGGCCTAAATGTGTGACAGTGGCCTGTTCCAGTGGTGGGTGACGTGAAGCCTGATTCTCTGCTATGACATGAAGACAGATTCTGTGCTGACATAAGGCCAGATTCTCTGTTACGTGCCCGCCTCCTCTGTCTGGGTGCCGGGGCCTAAATGTGTGTCAGTGGCCTGTTCCAGTGGTGGGTGACGTGAAGCCTGATTCTCTGCTATGACATGAAGACAGATTCTGCGCTGACATAAGGCCAGATTCTCTGTTACGGGACCGCTCTCCTCTGTCTGGGTGCCTGGGCCTAAATATGTGACAGTGGCCTGTTCCAGTGGTGGTTGACGTGAAGCCTGATTCTCTGCTATGACATGAAGACAGATTCTGCGCTGACATAAGGCCAGATTCTCTGTTACGGGACCGCTCTCCTCTGTCTGGGTGCCGGGGCCTAAATGTGTGACAGTGGCCTGTTCCAGTGGTGGGTGACGTGAAGCCTGATTCTCTGCTATGACATGAAGACAGATTCTGCGCTGACATAAGGCCAGATTCTCTGTTACGGGACCTCTCTCCTCTGCCTGGGTGCCTGGGCCTAAATATGTGACAGTGGCCTGTTCCATTGGTGGGTGACGTGAAGCATGATTCTCTGCTATGACATGAAGACTGATTCTCTGCTGACATGAAGCCAGATTCTCTGTTACGGGACCTCTCTCCTCTGCCTGGGTGCCTGGGCCTAAATATGTGACAGTGGCCTGTTTCAGTGGTGGGTGACGTGAAGCCTGATTCTCTGCTATGACATGAAGACTGATTCTCTGCTGACATGAAGCCTGAATCTCTGTTATGGGACCTCTCTCCTCTGCCTGGGTGCCTGGGCCTAAATGTGTGACAGTGGCCAGTTCCAGTGGTGGGTGACGTGAAGCCTGATTCTCTGCTATGACATGAAGACAGATTCTGCGCTGACATAAGGCCAGATTCTCTGTTACGGGACCGCTCTCCTCTGTCTGGGTGACGGGGCCTAAATCTGTGACAGTGGCCTGTTCCAGTGGTGGGTGACGTGAAGCCTGATTCTCTGCTATGACATGAAGACAGATTCTGTGCTGACATAAGGCCAGATTCTCTGTTACGCGACCTCTCTCCTCTGCCTGGGTGCCTGGGCCTAAATATGTGACAGTGGCCTGTTCCAGTGGTGGGTGACGTGAAGCCTGATTCTCTGCTATGACATGAAGACAGATTCTGCGCTGACATAAGGCCAGATTCTCTGTTACGGGACCGCTATCCTCTGTCTGGGTGACGGGGCCTAAATGTGTGACAGTGGCCTGTTCCAGTGGTGGGTGACGTGAAGCCTGATTCTCTGCTATGACATGAAGACTAATTCTCTGCTGACATGAAGCCAGATTCTCTGTTACGGGACCTCTCTCCTCTGCCTGGGTGCCTGGGCCTAAATATGTGACAGTGGCCTGTTCCAGTGGTGGGTGACGTGAAGCCTGATTCTCTGCTATGACATGAAGACTGATTCTCTGCTGACATGAAGCCAGATTCTCTGTTACGGGACCTCTCTCCTCTGCCTGGGTGCCTGGGCCTAAATATGTGACAGTGGCCTGTTCCAGTGGTGAGTGACGTGAAGCCTGATTCTTTGCTATGACATGAAGACTGATTCTCTGCTGACATGAAGCCAGATTCTCTGTTACGGGACCTCTCTCTTCTGCCTGGGTGCCTGGGCCTAAATATGTAACAGTGGCCTGTTTCAGTGGTGGGTGACGTGAAGCCTGATTCTCTGCTATGACATGAAGACTGATTCTCTGCTGACATGAAGCCTGAATCTCTGTTATGGGACCTCTCTCCTCTGCCTGTGTGCCTGGGCCTAAATGTGTGACAGTGGCCTGTTCCAGTGGTGGGTGACGTGAAGCCTGATTCTCTGCTATGACATGAAGAAAGATTCTGCGCTGACATAAGGCCAGATTCTCTGTTACGGGACCGCTCTCCTCTGTCTGGGTGCCGGGGCCTAAATGTGTGACAGTGGCCTGTTCCAGTGGTGGGTGACGTGAAGCCTGATTCTCTGCTATGACATGAAGACAGATTCTGTGCTGACATAAGGCCAGATTCTCTGTTACGCGACCTCTCTCCTCTGCCTGGGTGCCTGGGCCTAAATATGTGACAGTGGCCTGTTCCAGTGGTGTGTGACGTGAAGCCTGATTCTCTGCTATGACATGAAGACTAATTCTCTGCTGACATGAAGCCAGATTCTCTGTTACGGGACCTCTCTCCTCTGCCTGGGTGCCTGGGCCTAAATATGTGACAGTGGCCTGTTCCAGTGGTGGGTGACGTGAAGCCTGATTCTCTGCTATGACATGAAGACAGATTCTGTGCTGACATAAGGCCAGATTCTCTGTTACGCGACCTCTTTCCTCTGCCTGGGTGCCTGGGCCTAAATATGTGACAGTGGCCTGTTCCAGTGGTGGGTGACGTGAAGCCTGATTCTCTGCTATGACATGAAGACAGATTCTGCGCTGACATAAGGCCAGATTCTCTGTTACGGGACCGCTCTCCTCTGTCTGGGTGACGGGGCCTAAATGTGTGACAGTGGCCTGTTCCAGTGGTGGGTGACGTGAAGCCTGATTCTCTGCTATGACATGAAGACAGATTCTGCGCTGACATAAGGCCAGATTCTCTGTTACGGGACCTCTCTCCTCTGCCTGGGTGCCTGGGCCTAAATGTGTGACAGTGGCCTGTTCCAGTGGTGGGTGACGTGAAGCCTGATTCTCTGCTATGACATGAAGACTAATTCTCTGCTGACATGAAGCCAGATTCTCTGTTACGGGACCTCTCTCCTCTGCCTGGGTGCCTGGGCCTAAATATGTGACAGTGGCCTGTTTCAGTGGTGGGTGACGTGAAGCCTGATTCTCTGCTATGACATGAAGTCTGATTCTCTGCTGACATGAAGCCTGAATCTCTGTTACGGGACCTCTCTCCTCTGCCTGGGTCTAAATGTGTGACAGTGGCCTGTTCCAGTGGTGGGTGACGTGAAGCCTGATTCTCTGCTATGACATGAAGACAGATTCTGCGCTGACATAAGGCCAGATTCTCTGTTACGGGACCGCTCTCCTCTGTCTGGGTGCCGGGGCCTAAATGTGTGACAGTGGCCTGTTCCAGTGGTGGGTGACGTGAAGCCTGATTCTCTGCTATGACATGAAGACAGATTCTGCGCTGACATAAGGCCAGATTCTCTGTTACGGGACCTCTCTCCTCTGCCTGGGTGCCTGGGCCTAAATATGTGACAGTGGCCTGTTCCATTGGTGGGTGACGTGAAGCATGATTCTCTGCTATGACATGAAGACTGATTCTCTGCTGACATGAAGCCAGATTCTCTGTTACGGGACCTCTCTCCTCTGCCTGGGTGCCTGGGCCTAAATATGTGACAGTGGCCTGTTCCAGTGGTGAGTGACGTGAAGCCTGATTCTCTGCTATGACATGAAGACTGATTCTCTGCTGACATGAAGCCAGATTCTCTGTTACGGGACCTCTCTCCTCTGCCTGGGTGCCTGGGCCTAAATATGTAACAGTGGCCTGTTTCAGTGGTGGGTGACGTGAAGCCTGATTCTCTGCTATGACATGAAGACTGATTCTCTGCTGACATGAAGCCTGAATCTCTGTTATGGGACCTCTCTCCTCTGCCTGTGTGCCTGGGCCTAAATGTGTGACAGTGGCCTGTTCCAGTGGTGGGTGACGTGAAGCCTGATTCTCTGCTATGACATGAAGACAGATTCTGCGCTGACATAAGGCCAGATTCTCTGTTACGGGACCGCTCTCCTCTGTCTGGGTGCCGGGGCCTAAATGTGTGACAGTGGCCTGTTCCAGTGGTGGGTGACGTGAAGCCTGATTCTCTGCTATGACATGAAGACAGATTCTGTGCTGACATAAGGCCAGATTCTCTGTTACGCGACCTCTCTCCTCTGCCTTGGTGCCTGGGCCTAAATATGTGACAGTGGCCTGTTCCAGTGGTGGGTGACGTGAAGCCTGATTCTCTGCTATGACATGAAGACAGATTCTGCGCTGACATAAGGCCAGATTCTCTGTTACGGGACCGCTCTCCTCTGTCTGGGTTACGGGGCCTAAATGTGTGACAGTGGCCTGTTCCAGTGGTGGGTGACGTGAAGCCTGATTCTCTGCTATGACATGAAGACAGATTCTGCGCTGACATAAGGCCAGATTCTCTGTTACGGGACCTCTCTCTTCTGCCTGGGTGCCTGGGCCTAAATATGTGACAGTGGCCTGTTCCAGTGGTGGGTGACGTGAAGCCTGATTCTCTGCTATGACATGAAGACTAATTCTCTGCTGACATGAAGCCAGATTCTCTGTTACGGGACCTCTCTCCTCTGCCTGGGTGCCTGGGCCTAAATATGTGACAGTGGCCTGTTCCAGTGGTGGGTGACGTGAAGCCTGATTCTCTGCTATGACATGAAGACAGATTCTGTGCTGACATAAGGCCAGATTCTCTGTTACGCGACCTCTCTCCTCTGCCTGGGTGCCTGGGCCTAAATATGTGACAGTGGCCTGTTCCAGTGGTGGGTGACGTGAAGCCTGATTCTCTGCTATGACATGAAGACAGATTCTGCGCTGACATAAGGCCAGATTCTCTGTTACGGGACCGCTCTCCTCTGTCTGGGTGACGGGGCCTAAATGTGTGACAGTGGCCTGTTCCAGTGGTGGGTGACGTGAAGCCTGATTCTCTGCTATGACATGAAGACAGATTCTGCGCTGACATAAGGCCAGATTCTCTGTTACGGGACCTCTCTCCTCTGCCTGGGTGCCTGGGCCTAAATATGTGACAGTGGCCTGTTCCAGTGGTGGGTGACGTGAAGCCTGATTCTCTGCTATGACATGAAGACTAATTCTCTGCTGACATGAAGCCAGATTCTCTGTTACGGGACCTCTCTCCTCTGCCTGGGTGCCTGGGCCTAAATATGTGACAGTGGCCTGTTTCAGTGGTGGGTGACGTGAAGCCTGATTCTCTGCTATGACATGAAGTCTGATTCTCTGCTGACATGAAGCCTGAATCTCTGTTACGGGACCTCTCTCCTCTGCCTGGGTCTAAATGTGTGACAGTGGCCTGTTCCAGTGGTGGGTGACGTGAAGCCTGATTCTCTGCTATGACATGAAGACAGATTCTGCGCTGACATAAGGCCAGATTCTCTGTTACGGGACCGCTCTCCTCTGTCTGGGTGACGGGGCCTAAATGTGTGACAGTGGCCTGTTCCAGTGGTGGGTGACGTGAAGCCTGATTCTCTGCTATGACATGAAGACAAATTCTGCGCTGACATAAGGCCAGATTCTCTGTTACGGGACCTCTCTCCTCTGCCTGGGTGCCTGGGCCTAAATATGTGACAGTGGCCTGTTCCAGTGGTGGGTGACGTGAAGCCTGATTCTCTGCTATGACATGAAGACAGATTCTGCGCTGACATAAGGCCAGATTCTCTGTTACGGGACCTCTCTCTTCTGCCTGGGTGCCTGGGCCTAAATATGTGACAGTGGCCTGTTCCAGTGGTGGGTGACGTGAAGCCTGATTCTCTGCTATGACATGAAGACTAATTCTCTGCTGACATGAAGCCAGATTCTCTGTTACGGGACCTCTCTCCTCTGCCTGGGTGCCTGGGCCTAAATATGTGACAGTGGCCTGTTCCAGTGGTGGGTGACGTGAAGCCTGATTCTCTGCTATGACATGAAGACAGATTCTGTGCTGACATAAGGCCAGATTCTCTGTTACGCGACCTCTCTCCTCTGCCTGGGTGCCTGGGCCTAAATATGTGACAGTGGCCTGTTCCAGTGGTGGGTGACGTGAAGCCTGATTCTCTGCTATGACATGAAGACAGATTCTGCGCTGACATAAGGCCAGATTCTCTGTTACGGGACCGCTCTCCTCTGTCTGGGTGACGGGGCCTAAATGTGTGACAGTGGCCTGTTCCAGTGGTGGGTGACGTGAAGCCTGATTCTCTGCTATGACATGAAGACAGATTCTGCGCTGACATAAGGCCAGATTCTCTGTTACGGGACCTCTCTCCTCTGCCTGGGTGCCTGGGCCTAAATATGTGACAGTGGCCTGTTCCAGTGGTGGGTGACGTGAAGCCTGATTCTCTGCTATGACATGAAGACTAATTCTCTGCTGACATGAAGCCAGATTCTCTGTTACGGGACCTCTCTCCTCTGCCTGGGTGCCTGGGCCTAAATATGTGACAGTGGCCTGTTTCAGTGGTGGGTGACGTGAAGCCTGATTCTCTGCTATGACATGAAGTCTGATTCTCTGCTGACATGAAGCCTGAATCTCTGTTACGGGACCTCTCTCCTCTGCCTGGGTCTAAATGTGTGACAGTGGCCTGTTCCAGTGGTGGGTGACGTGAAGCCTGATTCTCTGCTATGACATGAAGACAGATTCTGCGCTGACATAAGGCCAGATTCTCTGTTACGGGACCGCTCTCCTCTGTCTGGGTGACGGGGCCTAAATGTGTGACAGTGGCCTGTTCCAGTGGTGGGTGACGTGAAGCCTGATTCTCTGCTATGACATGAAGACAAATTCTGCGCTGACATAAGGCCAGATTCTCTGTTACGGGACCTCTCTCCTCTGCCTGGGTGCCTGGGCCTAAATATGTGACAGTGGCCTGTTCCAGTGGTGGGTGACGTGAAGCCTGATTCTCTGCTATGACATGAAGACTAATTCTCTGCTGACATGAAGCCAGATTCTCTGTTACGGGACCTCTCTCCTCTGCCTGGGTGCCTGGGCCTAAATATGTGACAGTGGCCTGTTCCAGTGGTGGGTGACGTGAAGCCTGATTCTCTGCTATGACATGAAGACTGATTCTCTGCTGACATGAAGCCAGATTCTCTGTTACGGGACCTCTCTCCTCTGCCTGGGTGCCTGGGCCTAAATATGTGACAGTGGCCTGTTTCAGTGGTGGGTGACGTGAAGCCTGATTCTCTGCTATGACATGAAGACTGATTCTCTGCTGACATGAAGCCTGAATCTCTGTTACGGGACCTCTCTCCTCTGCCTGGGTCTAAATGTGTGACAGTGGCCTGTTCCAATGGTGGGTGACGTGAAGCCTGATTCTCTGCTATGACATGAAGACAGATTCTGTGCTGACATATGGCCAGATTCTCTGTTACGGGACCTCTCTCCTCTGCCTGGGTGCCTGGGCCTAAATATGTGACAGTTGCCTGTTCCAGTGGTGGGTGACGTGAAGCCTGATTCTCTGCTATGACATGAAGACAGATTCTGTGCTGACATAAGGCCAGATTCTCTGTTACGGGACCGCTCTCCTCTGTCTGGGTGTCTGGGCCTAAATGTGTGACAGTGGCCTGTTCCAGTGGTGGGTGACGTGAAGCCTGATTCTCTGCTATGACATGAAGACAGATTCTGTGCTGACATAAGGCCAGATTCTCTGTTACGGGACCGCTCTCCTCTGTCTGGGTGCCTGGGCCTAAATATGTGACAGTGGCCTGTTCCAGTGGTGGGTGACGTGAAGCCTGATTCTCTGCTATGACATGAAGACTGATTCTCTGCTGACATGAAGCCTGAATCTCTGTTACGGGACCTCTCTCCTCTGCCTGGGTGCCTGGGCCTAAATGTGTGACAGTGGCCTGTTCCAGTGGTGGGTGACGTGAAGCCTGATTCTCTGCTATGACATGAAGACAGATTCTGCTCTGACATAAGGCCAGATTCTCTGTTACGGGACCGCTCTCCTCTGTCTGGGTGGCGGGGCCTAAATGTGTGACAGTGGCCTGTTCCAGTGGTGGGTGACGTGAAGCCTGATTCTCTGCTATGACATGAAGACAGATTCTGTGCTGACATAAGGCCAGATTCTCTGTTACGCGACCTCTCTCCACTGCCTGGGTGCCTGGGCATAAATATGTGACAGTTGCCTGTTCCAGTGGTGGGTGACGTGAAGCCTGATTCTCTGCTATGACATGAAGACAGATTCTGTGCTGACATAAGGCCAGATTCTCTGTTACGGGACCGCTCTCCTCTGTCTGGGTGCCGGGGCCTAAATGTGTGACAGTGGCCTGTTCCAGTGGTGGATGACGTGAAGCCTGATTCTCTGCTATGACATGAAGACAGATTCTGCGCTGACATAAGGCCAGATTCTCTGTTACGAGACCGCTCTACTCTGTCTGGGTGCCGGGGCCTAAATGTGTGACAGTGGCCTGTTCCAGTGGTGGGTGACATGAAGCCTGATTCTCTGCTATGACATGAAGACAGATTCTGTGCTGACATAAGGCCAGATTCTCTGTTACGGGACGCTCTCTTCTGTCTGGGTGCCGGGGCCTAAATGTGTGACAGTGGCCTGTTCCAGTGGTGGGTGACGTGAAGCCTGATTCTCTGCTATGACATGAAGACTGATTCTGTGCTGACATGAAGCCAGATTCTCTGCTATGGCATGAAGAGACTGATTCTGTGCTGACATGAAGCCAGATTCTTTGCTATGGTATGAAGAGACTGATTCTCTGCTGACGTGAAGCCAGATTCTCTGCTATGGGACCTCTGTCCAATTGATATTGGTTCATTTTTTATTTTTTATTTTAATTCATTTCCCTATCCACATGTGTTTGCATGTGATTTACCTACATGTTGCTGCCTTTTGCAGCCCTCTAGCTCTTTCCTGGGCTGTTTTACAGCCTTTTTAGTGCCCAAAAGTTCGGGTCCCCATTGACTTCAATGGGGTTCGGTTTCGGGACGAAGTTCGGTTCGGGTTCGGATCCCGAACCCGAACATTACCAGGAAGTTCGGCCGAACTTCTCGAACCCGAACATCCAGGTGTTCGCTCAACTCTAGTGGCTATTATTAAAAAAAAATATTTGGGGGATTATTACAGGTGCGTTCCACAAAATATAATTCAGAGAGGGTAAAATACACATTTTCAGCAGTGAAATGCAGCCTGCCATCAAGACATATAGTTTTTTTCCATACATCTATTTTCTTCCTAATTTCCTGTATTTTGGGGACCACATTTAACTGAACGTAGTCCTTGGAATTAGGGGTTATTTGAATTCCTAGATATTTAACGGGTTCTTCCATCCTCTTAATTTCCAGAAGATCAATCGGGACACAGGCCAATTTAGACCAGTTTATATTGAGTCTAGCATATTTACTATATTATTCAAATACCTGGAAGATCTTAGTAAGTGATCCATGGGATCCCACAAACAACATAATATCATCTGCATATAAAGCAATTTTTTCTTCATGGCCACCGAACCTAAAACCCACAATTTCTTTATCTTGCCTGATCATGTCAGCTAAGGGTTCCATGACTATGGCAAATAGCAGAGGGGAGAGGGGACAGCCCTTTCTAACCCTTCTGCCAATGTGTATGTTATCGGAGTATTCTCCATTCAGTATCACCCTTGCAGAAATTTCAGTGTCTTGACCCAGGAGACGAAATTGTCACCAAACCCTATTTTCTTCAGTGTTGCAATTAAAAAGGGCCATTCTATAGTATCAAAAGCTTTTGAGGCGGCTATAGTTACAATCATTCGTTCACCACTATTTGTGGGTTCCAGTTGGGTGTTCGCTAAGTATCTCATAATGTTATCAGTTGTAGTTTTTCCTGACATAAATCCCGACTGATCCTCATGCACAAGCACCGAGACCACCCTCCTAAGCCTGGCTGCCAGAATCCTTGCTAGTATTTTATTAATTAATGAGATGGGGCGGTATGAGTCTGGAAAACCTGGATCTTTCCCAGGTTTTAGGATAAGTGTGATTAAAGCTTCTCTCAAGGAGTCTGGCAATTTTCCTGACTCCCTCGAGGCAGCCCACATTGTGAGCATTTTAAGAATTAATATTTCTTTGTATTGGGCATAAACTTCAAACGGAATGCCATCTATGCCTGGGGTCTTGTTCTTAGTTATCTTTGATAATATTTTGTCCACTTCTAAAGAGTCTAAGGGGGTTTCCAGACTTTCCCTTTGGTCTAAAGTTAACGTGGTTAACTTTAGCTGCAAGTTCATTAGCTGCAAGTACTACCTTCAAGTACTACATTAAGTACTAGTAAAGAGATATTGCAGGAAATAGTCAGGAGGTAGGCTGGAAGGTGGAAACAATACAAAAAAAAAAAAAAAAGGTAAGATTTGTTTGATTTAAAGTTACAAATTTTTTATTTTTTTTTCTCCTCTTTAAAATGGCAGACTTGGTTCAGTGCAGGAATTGTTGTGCATTTATTTCATGTTCCACTCTTTGGAGATTCGGATGCTGTCAGATATGTAGACAGTTCTCCTTACTGCAGCAGGAAATTGCATTTTTGAAAGCTGAAATATTTAAATTATCTGTTAAACAAACTCCAGCTAGGACTGCTGCAATGCCACTGCCACAGAGGACCCCCAGAAATGGCAGATGGGTTACTGTAGGTTCTGGAAGTCTTAGAGTTGTGGATAGAAGACATGTCCCACAGTCGGTGGTTCTCCATAATTCATTTGCAGCACTCTCAGAATGTAAGGACAACATGGATATGGACTCAAGCACAGAGGGTGAGAAACCATCGACTCCTATGTCTAATGTATGCAACAAAAAAGATAAAGTGAAGTCTCAAAGGAAGCAGCTGTTGCTGGGTGATTCAATCATAAGAAGTGTGGAGCTTAAAGAAAATGGTTTTGTGAGATGTCTCCCTGGGGCTACTGCTAGAAGAGATAGAAGACGTATTATTAATATTGTTAAGCAAGCAAAGCAGGAAGGGGACGTGGATGTTCTTGTCCATCTAGGGACAAATGACCTGGCTTGCAATGAAGTGTCAGAGGTGAAAAAATCTTTTATCACACTTGGTAATGACGTACAGGATTTTGCATCCACCATTTCATTTTCTGAAGTTCTGCCTGTGCATAATGTTCAGAATGATAGGCAGAGGCGCATAAAGGAGTTCAACATATGGCTTGGTAAATGGTGTCAAGAGCAAGGATTTGGCTTTGTTTCTCATGATAGCTCTACTTGGGATAGAAAGGAACTGTACAAAAAAGATGGTTTGCATCTTTCTCTCAAAGGAACAAATGTACTTAGTGAACAACTCCAAGAATTTGCGAAAGAGTATTTAAACTAGGAAGGGGGGGCAAAAGAGTGAAAATAAAAGAGTCCAATTGCCCCCCGAAACAATGCCAGAACAGGTCAGAAGCACAGAGGTTAAGAAATGCTAAGCTCAGAGTCCTGTCTACAAATGCTCGCAGTTTAGGTAAAAAAAATCAATGAACTTGGGTCAATAATGGCATCTGAGAATGTAGATTTAGTGGCTGTTACGGAGACATGGTTTAATGAAAGAAATGACTGGGACATAACCATACCAGGGTACTCTTTATACAGAAGAGACAGAGAAGGCAAGAAAGGAGGAGGAGTGGCCCTGTATGTGAAAGATAGCATTAAATCTAACCTAATACAAGTTGGTGAGGCCAACATAGAGTCAGTTTGGGTTACGTTGCAGTTTGCTAACCATGCAGTAACTCGTGTAGGTGTGATATATAGACCACCTGGTCAAGTTAAAGAACTAGATGATCTACTAGTTGAAGAAATAGCTAAAATGACAATGAAAGGAGAAGTTATCATTATGGGAGATTTCAATCTTCCAGATATAAACTGGAAAACCAAAATAGCAAGTTCTACCAGGAGTACAGATATTCTAAATTCCCTACTGGGGTTATCTCTACAACAAGTGGTTGAGGAGCCAACCCGGAGGGAGGCCATTTTGGATTTGGTATTCACAAATGGAGATTCGGTATATGATGTCATTGTAGGCGAAACCTTGGGATCTAGTGATCACCAGTCAGTGTGGTTTAATATAAGAACTGTGAAAGAGTCCCACCACACAAAAACAAAAGTTTTAGATTTTAGAAAAACAGACTTTTCAAAAATGAAATTAGTCATAAATGAGTCCTTATCAGACTGGAACGGATTACATGGAGTCCAGGAGAAATGGGACTACTTAAAAGGTGCATTATTGAAGGCAACAGAAAATTGCATTAGACTTGTCAGTAAAAGCAAAAAAAGGAGGAGACCACTGTGGTACTCAGCAGAAGTGGCCCAAATCATTAAAAATAAAAAGCTAGCATTTTGTAATTATAAAAAAACCCAGAGCAATGAAGATAAGGAAATCTACAAGATTAGGCAGAGAAAGGCCAAGCAAGTTATAAGAACTTCTAAAGCGCAGGCAGAAGAAAAACTAGCTCAGTCTATGAAAAAAGGGGATAAGACATTCTTCAGATATATAAATGAAAAAAGGAAATTAAAACAAGGAATAACTAAATTAAAAACAAAGGACGGAAGGTATGTAGAAGAGAATAAAGGGCTAGCCGACTGCCTTAATGAATACTTCTGTTCAGTTTTTACAAAAGAAAAAGGAGAAGGACCTCCACTAGAAAGAATGACTAATAAATCGTTGGATGCATGTATCTTTACAGAGGAAGATGTTCTAAGTTTGCTGTCTAAGGTGAAGACAAATAAGTCACAGGGGCCTGATGAGATACACCCAAAATTATTAAAAGAGCTTAGTGGTGAGCTGGCAAAACCGTTAACAGATTCATTTAACCAATCATTAGTAACAGGAGTCGTCCCGGAAGATTGGAAATTGGCAAATGTCGTGCCCATTCACAAGAAAGGTAGTAGGGAGGAATCGAGCAACTATAGACCAGTGAGTCTGACATCAATAGTAGGCAAATTAATGGAAACCCTATTAAAGGATAGGATTGTGGAACATCTAAAATCCCATGGATTGCAAGATGAAAAACAACATGGGTTTACTTCAGGGAGATCATGTCAAACAAATCTTATAGATTTTTTTGACTGGGTGAATAAAATAATAGACGGTGGAGGTGCAGTAGACATCGCATATCTAGATTTTAGTAAGGCTTTTGACACTGTCCCACATAGAAGACTTATCAATAAACTGCAGTCATTGAGCATGGACTCCCATATTGTTGAGTGGATTAGGCAGTGGCTGAGTGACAGACAACAGAGGGTTGTAGTCAATGGAGAACATTCAAAACAAGGTCATGTTACCAGTGGGGTTCCACAGGGATCTGTACTGGGACCGATTTTGTTTAATATCTTCATAAGTGATATTGCAAAAGGCCTCGATGGTAAGGTTTGTCTTTTTGCTGATGACACAAAGATATGTAACAGGGTTGATGTTCCTGGAGGGAAACGCCAAATGGAAAAGGATTTAGGAAAACTAGAAGAATGGTCAGAACTCTGGCAACTGAAATTTAATGTGGATAAGTGCAAGATAATGCACCTGGGGCGTAAAAACCCAAGGGCAGAATATAGAATATTTGACACAGTCCTGACCTCAGTATCTGAGGAAAGGGATTTAGGAGTAATTATTTCAGAAGACTTAAAGGTGGGAAGACAATGTAATAGAGCAGCACGAAATGCCAGCAGAATGCTTGGATGTATAGGGAGAGGTATAAGCAGTAGAAAGAGTGAAGTGCTTATGCCGCTGTACAGAACACTGGTGAGACCTCACTTGGAGTATTGTGCGCAGTACTGGAGGCCATATCTCCAGAAGGATATAGATACTCTAGAGAGAGTTCAGAGAAGAGCTACTAAACTAGTACATGAATTGCAGGATAAAACTTACCAGGAAAGGTTAAAGGACCTTAATATGTATAGCTTGGAAGAAAGAAGAGACAGAGGGGATATGATAGAAACTTTTAAATACATAAAGGGAATCAACTCGGTAAAGGAGGAGAGCATATTTAAAAGAAGAAAAACTACCACAAGAGGACACAGTTTTAAATTAGAGGGGCAAAGGTTTAAAAGTAATATAAGGAAGTATTACTTTACTGAGAGAGTAGTGGATGCATGGAATAGCCTTCCTGCAGAAGTGGTAGCTGCAAATACAGTGAAGGGGTTTAAGCATGCATGGGATAGGCATAAGGCCATCCTTCATATAAGATAAGGGCCGGGGGCTATCCATAGTATTCAGTATATTGGGCAGACTAGATGGGCCAAATGGTTCTTATCTGCCGACACATTCTATGTTTCTATGTTTCTATGTGGTGATAGTGATTTTATCTAAAAACTGTTGTATTTGCGCCGAGTTCTTATTTGTTTTGCTACTATATATATCTTCAAAGTATTCCTTAAGCAAGTCTATTTTAGCAGTTTGTTCAACAGTTTTATGTCCTAGTTTATCTACTAAACAGTGGATATAATTATATTTTTTTGTCTGGGCTGCCACCAGAGCCGCTAGCTATGTGTGCGTAGATGTAGTTGTCCCTCACATAATTTTCTTTTTGTTGTCATCTTCCAATTTAGCAACTTTGTCTATCCACTCGTTCTAATTTTGCTCTATGGGGTTTTCAACATATTTTTTTCATATTTTTCCGCCTCATGTTCTAAATCCGATATTTTTTTCCTTATTTCTTTCTTATATATTACTGTGTATTTTGTGATAATCCCTCTAATAAAGGCCTTTGCAGCCTCCCATACCATGTTAATTTCCGCGGAACCATCATTTATATAAAAGTACTCCCTAATCTCTTTCAAAATCTAATTGTGTATACCCATTATATTTATCCATCCTATTTTTATATTTATCCCTCTATTGTTTTTTTTGTTTATTTTTGTATTTATAATAATTGGATTGTGATACGAAATCCCACGTTGTCCATACTTAACCCGTTCAATATCCAGTGAGCCTTTATTATTAGTGAAAACTAAATCAATCCCTGATAAACTCCTGTGAGTTTTAGAGAAACATGAGTATTTTTCAAGCTTTGGGTGCATTACCCTCCAAATATCAATCCAACCCATGATGTTTTTTAATTTAGATCCCGTGCAAAATTCATGAATGTTTCCTAGTCTACATCTATTTTACCATCCATTACGTTATTAAAATCTCCTATAACCAAGAGTGGTTTATTCCCCGCATTGAGCACAAAATCATGGATTTTTAATAGGACATCTGTTTTAAAGGGTGTCGGTATATAGACATTTGCTATTATCCATGCTCTTCCTTATAGTATACAGTCCATCAGGGCATAACAGCCTTCTCTATCTGTAACTGTTTTTACTATTTTAATATCTATATCTCGATGTATTAGTATACTCACCCCTCTCGCATATGATGAGTAAACTGAATGGAAGAAGTACTGCATCCACGGTCTGGTCCCCCAAGTTATCGTCTCGCCTGTCAGGTAGGTTTCTTGTAAACAAATTATAGCGGGGAGAGACCTTTGTATTGCGTCAAAGACAGCAACTCTCTTGACTCCCCTACTCAAGCCCCTAATATTCCATGAAATTATTCTCATAAAAACCTATTAGTACTAACTACCCACTGCCAAGATATAGTTGAGGATCCAGAGGGGAGGAGGGGGGAGAGGGAGAAGGAAAGAAAGAAAAAAGCAAGAAGAAAAAAAAGAAAAAAACAACCAGAGAACGAGCAACGCAGCATGTTACCCACCTCACCCTATCCCACCTTTTTTAAATGACCCAGGATAGCATCTAGCCCTGGCTCTCTTTCTTAGCATTACTCCCTCTCGACCGGCCCCCAGACCTTTTACACCTCAGCTCTTTTTTTTAATCTTTCTATTTTCTCTATCTTTTCTTTAATCCATTCTCCCGCCGCCTCCGCAGTGTCAAAAAAACAGGTTTTATTCTCCCATTCAATCCTCAGCTTAGCCGGGAACATCATTGAGTACTTTACATTGTTTAAGCGCAACGTTTTTTTTACATCAATAAACTGGCTTCTTTCCCTTACCGTTTCCCTTGCATAGTAAGGAAATAACATTACTGCTGCAACTGAATACTCCAGCTTTCCTTTCTTCCTTGACCTGAGTAATATCTTAATATCTCCTCCTTATCCCTTATAATTAATAATTATTGGTCTTGGTCTTGTTCCGGGGGGGGGGGGGGGGGGGAACTTTGCCGACAATCTATGGGCCTGTTCCACAAAGTTTTTATAGTCTGAAATGTCTTGGCCCAATTGTTCCATCAACCAAGTTTGTATATAACCACAGGGGTCTCGTCCCTCCACCCCCTCCGGGATCCCTAAACATCTCAGATTAGCCCTTCTGGACCTGTTTTTCTAAATCTAGTAGTTAGTTTTTTAGTTCTCTATTTTCTTCCTTTAGGGTATTTTTTTTCTTTAACCGTTATCTGCAGGAGATCCTCAGAGTCCGATGTTGTTTTCTCTATCTTTATATTTTTGTAAATCTGCTCTGAGAAACCCAACCGCCTCCTTAATATTTCCAGTCTGGAGAGAGAGGTCTTGTATTGCCAAACTGCAATTTTTAATTTCTTGGAATATATCCTGCAGGCTTGGCATCTGCTCCTCTTTAGTAGAAGTATTTTTCTCCGCGTCTTTTAGCTGTTTATTACCTCTCTCCCCAGGCTGGAAATCCTCATCAGGTAATCTCAAGTTAGTGTTCTCTACCGAGCCAAAAGACTCACCCTCCTGATCTTGAGATATATCGTCTTTTTTCCTCTTAGGGGGGCTAGTCTGTCCACGCATATTAGTCAGAAGTTGTTGCTTAGATCTTTCTGCTTTTTTGAACATTGGGGAAATTGAAGTATTCAACTCTAATTGCCCCCTCCCCTTTTTCCTACCCCCTGTCTAGCCATTTCTAAAGACTTTCCTGTTTTCCCGTCCTTTTTTTTTTTCCTCTTTTTTTTTTCTTTCTTTTCTTTTTTATTCAATTGGTTTAGCCGAGTCTAAAGCACACTGACAAATGGAAAGGCCAAGCAGAGGGGATCCACACACAGTCCCAAGAAATGAATACGTTAGTAACACAACATACAGTGGAGATAATCAACTGAGTACATTAATTCATACATCAAATTACGTTTCTTCGGACCGGCCTCTCTTTGTCCCTATATAGGTATTTCTATTCAGGCCTATTATAACAAGCTATCATTGAACTTAATACAATTAACAATTAAGTAAAATGTATTCTCAGTTAGTAAAAAGATAAGGCTCTTTTCGGTTATGAGACAGCCGGTCACAAAGGGTTAACAGGTTACTAACACAAAACTCAATAACCGTATGCAGTTAATTAGATTAATTCATGCCCCAGATTTCAGTTCTTCAGGCCATCTCGTCTTTGTCTCTATATATCTATGGCAGTCCAAACATATTTATATCTGTATATCTGTAGCAGTCCCAACATATTATCACAGCCTCACATTCAGATTAGTATAGTTAATACAGTTGAGCTGTCTCAGGTTTATCCACAAATAGTAGAGAAATAGCAGATCTTATAATTGTATGACAAACAATCAGACTTCCAGAGATGCAGGGTCCGGCGGTCAGCACCAAACATATGGGGGGAGAAGGGGGAATGCCCCCAAACCTCTGCTCTTCCAATTACAGGCTCCCCTGTAATTTTAGTTCTGCTTCTCACCCCAAGGTTCCCAAGATGGAGAAGCCAGGATAATACAGTATCGCAGTCTGGGGGCAAAAAGATGGCAGAAATAAGACTTTTCAGCCTCGTTTATTTCCAAACATTTTGCCACTTCTCCATTTTCTTTTCTGCCCATTTTCCCCCTCAATGCTTTATTTTCGTCAGCAACAGCAGCCCTCCCCCTCCACTGCCGTGGTCCAGTCTTTTTCTTCTGGGTGTACACTATCCTGGGAGGGCACCACCCTGTACCCGTAATATACACTTTAGGACCGGTTATCGTGGCCATCTCAATTCCAATCAGTAGGCACCCACACTTAGACCCTCTTGCCTCACCTCGATACTGTGTTGGCCTATTTAACAACCAAGGCTCCAGTCAGGCCCGGCATCCATGCGTCTCACCTCAGCACTGGTTCCCGGCAAGAGGGAGGGAGGAGGGGAATGGTGCTCCCACCGCCAAAGCGATCCACTTCCTGTCTCCTCCGACCTTCTGTTTGTGCTCGGCACCCGAACACTCTGGAGTCAGAGACTCAGCTGGGCGGCATCTCACACACAAGGCAGCAAGGCGACAGGGCGACAGTACGGCGCGGCAGCAGGGCGGCGGCTGAAGTGGCGTCTAATTCATCTCACTACAGGCTGGGGCTCGGCGGCCAGAAGGGAGGTGCATACGTCACCTGCGTGCGTCCTCGCGCATGCTCCTCCTCGCCCATTTGGTTGTTGACGCAGCGGAATCTTCGTAGGGGGTGGCGCAACAGAAAGAATTTGCTGACCGCCATCGCACTACGGAGCAAGAGTTTAAGGTAGGAGATCCAATGTGGGTCTCCACCCGAAGCATCCCGTTGCGTTACCGTCTGCCAAACTGGGGCCTAGATTCATTGGTCCATAACTGGTTATACAAAAAAATAACCAGGTGACTTACAAGGTTGCTCTTCTTCCATCGATTCGAGGAGTGTACACCTTTCATGTTTCACTGCTCAAATCGGCGGCCGAGTCAGCTCCCTTCATTCGAACTCCATCTCCGGTGGAGGTTCAAGGGGAGCCGGAATTTGAGGTCAATAAGATTTTGGATTCCCGATTTGTCCAGAGATCTCTCCAGTATTTAGTGGACTGGAAGGAATTTTGGCCAGATGAGAGATGTTGGATAACTGCCCGCAAGGTTTATGCGGAGGAATTGGTAGCTACATTCCACCGTGAGAATCCGGGGAAGCCCCGTTTGAAGTCTTCTCCTCGAGGGGGGAGTAATGTAATGGAGTCTGTGGTTCCGGTTCCCTTGTGGGCAGATACGCTGGAGCGTCCGCATGGGCGCCGGAGGGGAGGGCCGCGGGAATCTCGGAGGCAGACTTGCAGGGCTGATGGCAATACGTTGCGGCCGGTCCTGCCTCCGGTGTCTCGTGCGGGTTCCGTTCTGGCGTCCATGCTGGTGCGATCCCGTGCCGAGTCGGTTGGGAGTGTGCGTGCATCTTATGCGCTATGTCGGCCACTGGCAGGTAAAGCATCTGTGCACAAATTCAAAGTTGATTAGGGATTTTCTGCACAGGTGCTAATGAGTAGGATCGTCGCATGACCTATGAGGTTCTGACAAACAGCACTCTGTGATTGGCCAGCCGGTGTTTAAAAGGTGATCTCCCTGCTGATCAGTGCTCACTGTTGTCTCTACAACCTGGGAGTATGCTGGTTCAGATTCACTAAGTTTGTTCCATGCATGAACTCTGTGTGTCTTCATCTAGTGAATGCCTCTGGAAACCTCGTCTCTGCTCTACAGTTGCACCGTGTGTGGCCTCGGATCGGACCTTGGATACTTCACCGTCTCATCCTTAGGTACCTGGTTTCATTGACTCTTCTGTATGAACTTTAGCCTAGTCTGGCTTTTCTCGGACTATTTCCCAAAGACGTTATTATTTGGACTACGTTATTTCTGTATGATTTCTGGCTTGGACTTTACTGCTGTGTTTTCAATAAATCCACGTTTGTTCAAATCTTTGCCTGCTTGCTTGGGGTTCTGCAGCATTACAGAGACAATGTAAAGGAACTGGAGGCACTGTCAGCAACCCAATCTACTATCGCCTGTACTTGTTCTGGCCTCACCATTCGTAAAGCCGCATTAGGCCCGACCAAATAACGCTGAAGGTTCTGTCGCCTACTCCCCCTGAGGAAGGTGTTTTAATTGTGCGTGTAGCTGGCACAGATCGACCATGTACTCTCCCTTCAACAGGAGCTCCACCAGCAGCACCAGGACCTGGGCCACGTCCCTTATTTGACACTCTCCTCATATTTCTCAAATTTAGGATCTTACACAAAATGGGTGTTTTTTTAATAACAGAATAGAACAACAGTATCTAAAAGGTGTATCTCACAAAGACAAGGCCGCAAATTTACATTTCGGACCAAAATGGGTGTTTTTTTAATAACAAAATAAAACAGCAGTATCAAACGCATGTATCTCACAATGAGAAATGCAGCAAGGGCTGCAATATTAAGTACTTTGCCCAAAATTGGTGTTTTTCTAATAGCAGAATAGAACCACAGTATCTAAAGGGTGTATCTCACAATGACCTATGCAGCAAAGGCTGCAAGATTAAGTTTTTTAGCCCAAATGGGTGTTTTTCTAATAGCAGAATAGAACCACATTATCTGAAGGGTGTATCTCATATGTATAGATGCAGAGTAGGCCGCAAATAAAGATTTTTCCCCAAAATGGGTGTTTTATCAAAAGAAGAATATAACCATGGTATCTAAAGGTTGTATCTCACAATGACATATGCAGTAAAGGCTGCAAAATTAAGTTGTTTGCCCAAAATGGGTGTTCTTCTAATAGCAGAATAGAACCACAGTATCTGAAGGGTGTATATCACACGTACAGATGCAGACTAGGCCGAAATTAAATATATTTGCCCAAAATTGGTGTTATATTAATAGCGGAATAGAACCACAGTATCTAAAGGGTGTATCTCACAATGACATATGCAGCAAAGGCTGCAAAATTAAGTTTCTTGCCCAAAATGGGTGTTTTTCTAATAGCAGAATAGAACCATAGTATCTAAAGGGTGTATCTTACAATGACATATGCAGCAAAGGCTGCAAAATTAAGTTACTTGCCCAAAATGGGTGTTTTTCTAATAGCAGAATAGAACCTCAGTATCTAAAGGGTGTATGTCACAATGACATATGCAGCAACTGCTGCAAAAATTAGTTTTTTCCCCAAAATGGGTGTTTTTCTATTAGCTGAATAGAACCACAGTATCTGAAGTTTGTATCTTACACGTACAGATGCAGACGAGGCCGCAATTAAAGTTATTTGCCCACAATGGGTGTTTTATTAATAACAGAATAGAACCACAGTATCTAAAAGGATGTATCTCCCAATGACATATGCAGCAAAGGCTGCAAAATTAAGTTTTTTGCCCAAAATTTGTGTTTTTCTAATAGCAGAATAGAACCACAGTATCTGAAGGGTGTATCTCACACGTACAAATGCAAACAAGGCCGCAATTAAAGATTTTTGCTCAAAATGATTTTTTTATTAATAGTAGAATAGAACCACAGTATCTATAGGGTGTATCTCACAATCACATATGCAGCAAAGGCTGCAAAATTAAGTTGTTTGCCCAAAATGTTTTTTTTTCTAATAGCAGAGTAGAACCGCAGTATCTAAAAGGTGTATCTCACACGTACAGATTCAGAATAGGCCGCAATTAAAGTTGTTTGCCCAAAATGGGTGATTTATTAATAGCAGAATAGAACCTCAGTATCTGAAGGGTCTATCTCACAATGACATATGCAGCAAAGGCTGCAAAATTAATTTTCCCCCCAAAAATGGGTGTTTTTCTAATAGCCGAATAGAACCACAGTATCTAAAGGGTGTATCTCACAATGACATATGCAGCAAAGGCTGCAAAATTAATTTTTTTGCACAAAATGGGTGTTTTTCTAATAGCAGAATAGAACCACAGTATCTAAAGGGTGTATCTGACACGTACAGATGCAGACTAGGCTGCAATGAAAGATTTTTGCCTAAAATTGGTGTTTTATTAATAGCAAATAGAACCACAGTATCTAAAGGGTGTATCTCACAATGACATATGCAGCAAAGGCTGCAAAATTATGTTTCTTGCCCAAAATGTGTGTTTTTCTAATAGCAGAATAGAACCATAGTATCTAAAGGGTGTATCTCACAATGACATATGCAGCAAAGGTTGCAAAATTAAGTTGTTTGCCCAAAATGTTTTTTTTTCTAATAGCAGAATGGAACCACAGTATCTGAAGGGTGTATCTCACACGAACAGATGCAGACTAGGCCGCAATTAAAGATTTTTGCCCAAAATGAATTTTTTATTAATAGCAGAGTAGAACCACATTATCTAAAGGGTGTATATCACACGTACAGATGCAGAATAGGCCGCAATTAAAGTTGTTTGCCCAAAATGGGTGATTTATTAATAGCAGAATAGAACCTCAGTATCTGAAGGGTCTATCTCACAATGACATATGTAGCAAAGGCTGCAAAATTAAGTTTTTCCCCCAAAATGGGTGTATTTCTAATAGCAGAATAGAACCACAGTATCTAAATTATCTAAAGGGTGTATCTCACAATGACATTTGCAGCAAAGGCTGCAAAATTAAGTTTCTTACCTAAAATAGGTGTTTTTCTAATAGCCGAATAGAACCACAGTATCTAAAGGGTGTATCTCACAATCACATATGCAGCAAAGGCTGCAAAATTAAGTTGTTTGCCCAAAATGTTTTTTTTTTCTAATAGCAGAGTAGAACCGCAGTATCTAAAAGGTGTATCTCACACGTACAGATGCAGAATAGGCCGCAATTAACCCCTTCAGGACCGAGCTCATTTTCACCCTAAGGACCAGGCCATTTTTTGGAAATCTGACCAGTGTCACTTTAAGTGCTAATAACTTTAAAACGCTTTGACTTATCCAGGCCATTCTGAGATTGTTTTTTCGTCACATATTGTGCTTCATGACACTGGTAAAATGAAGTAAAAAAAAATTTTTTTTTTCCACAAAAAAATACCTAATTTACCAAAAATTTTGAAAAATTTGCAAATTTCAAAGTTTCAGTTTCTCTACTTCTGTAATACATAGTAATACCCCAAAAAATGGTGATGACTTTACATTCCCCATATGTCTACTTCATGCTTGAATTGTTTTGGGAATGATATTTTATTTTTTGGGGACGTTATAAGGCTTAGAAGTTTAGAAGCAAATCTTGAAATTTTTCCGAAATTTACAAAAACTCAATTTTTAGGGACCAGTTCAGGTCTGAAGTCACTTTGCGAGGCTTACATAATAGAAACCACCCAAAAATGACCCCATCTAAGAAACTACACCCCTCAAGGTATTCAAAACTGATTTTGCATACATTGTTAACCCTTTAGGTGTTGCACAAGAGTTATTGGCAAATGGGGAGGAAATTTGAGAATTTCATTTTTTTGTCTAATTTTTCATTTTAACCCATTTTTCCACTAATAAAGCAAGGGTTAACAGCCAAACAAGACTGTATCTTTATTGCCCTGACTCTGCCATTTACAGAAACACCCAATATGTGGCCGTAAACTGCTGTACGGCCACACAGCGGGGCGTAGAGTGAAAGGTGCGCCGTTTGGTTTTTGGAAGGCTGATTTTTATGGACTGGTTTATTTACACCATGTCCCATTTGAAGCCCCCTGATGCACCCCTAGAGTAGAAACTCCATAAAAGTGACCCCATCTAAGAAACTACACCCCTCAAGGTATTCAAAACTGATTTTACATACGTCATTAACCCTTTAGGTGTTGCACAAGAGTTATTGGCAAATGGAGATGAAATTTGAGAATTTCATTTTTTTGCCTAATTTTCAATTTTAACCCATTTTTTCCACTAACAAAGCAAGGGTTAACAGCCAAACAAGACTGTATCTTTATTGCCCTGACTCTGATGTTCACAGAAACACCCCATATGTGGCCGTAAACTACTGTATGGCCACACAGCGGGGCGTAGAGTGAAAGGTGCGCCGTTTGGTTTCTGGAGGGCTAATTTTGCTGGACTGTTTCTTTTTACACCATGTCCCATTTGAAGCCCCCCTGATGCACCCCTAGAGTAGAAACTCCATAAAAGTGACCCCATCTAAGAAACTACACCCCTCAAGGTATTCAAAACTGATTTTACAAACTTTGTTAACCCTTTAGGTGTTGCACAAGATTTAATGGAAAATAGAGACACAATTTCAAAATTTCACATTTTTGGCAGATTTTCCATTTTAATATTTTTTTTCCAGTTACAAAGCAAGGGTTAACAGCCAAACAAAACTCATTATTTATGGCCCTGATTCTGTAGTTTACAGAAGCACCCCATATGTGGTCGTAAACCGCTGTACGGGCACACGGCAGGGCGCAGAAGGAAAGGAATGCCATACGGTTTTTGGAAGGCAGGTTTTGCTGGACTGTTTTTTTTGACATCATGTCCCATTTGAAGCCCCCCTGATGCACCCCTAGAGTATAAACTCCAAAAAAGTGACGCCATCTAAGAAACTACACCCCTCAAGGTATTCAAAACTGATTTTACAAACGTTGTTAACCCTTTAGGTGTTTCACAAGAATAAATGGAAAATAGAGATTAAATTTCAAAATTTCACTTTTTCGGCAGATTTTCCATTTTAATATTTTTTTTCCAGTAACAAAGCAAGGGTTAACAGCCAAACAAAACTCTTTATTTATGGCCCTGATTCTGTAGTTTACAGAAACACCCCATATGTGGTCGTAAACTGCTGTACGGGCACGCGGCAGGGCACAGAAGGAAAGGAATGCCATATGGTTTCTGGAAGGCAGATTTTGCTGGATTGTTTTTAGACACCATGTCCCATTTAAAGCCCCCTGATGCACCCCTAGGTTAGAAACTCCAAAAAAGTGGCCCCATTTTGGAAACTACGGGATAAGGTGGCAGTTTTGTTGGTACTATTTTAGGGTACATATGATTTTTGGTTGCTCTATATTACACTTTTTTGTGAGGCAAAGTAACAAAAAATAGAAATTCAGAAATTTCTTCTCCATTTGCCATTAACTCTTGTGGAACACTTAAAGGGTTAACAAAGTTTGTAAAATCAGTTTTGAATACCTTGAGGGGTGTAGTTTCCAAAATGGGGTCATTTTTTGGAGTTTATACTCTAGGGGTGCATCGGGGGGGGCTTCAAATGGGACATGGTGTCAAAAAACCAGTCCAGCAAAAACTGCCATCCAAAAACCATATGGCGCTCCTTTCCTTCTGCGCCCTGCCGTGTGGCCATACAGCAGTTTACGACCACATATGGGGCATTTCTATAAACTAAAGAATCAGGGCAATAAATATTGAGTTTTGTTTGGCTGTTAACCCTTGCTTTGTTATGGGAAAAAATGAATTAAAATGGAAAATTTGGCAAAAAATAGCTGTTTTGGCACTGTTTTTATTTTTTATTATTTACAACGTTCATCTGACAGGTTAGAACATGTGCTATTTTTATAGAGCAGGTTCTTACGGACGTGACGATACCTAATATGTATACTTTTTTATTTATTTAGGTTTTACACAATAATATAATTTTTGACACAAAAAAAAAACATGTTTTAGTGTCTCCATAGTCTGAGAGCCATAGTTTTTTCAGTTTTTTGGCGATTGTCTCAGGTTGGGTATCATTTTTGCGGGATGAGATGACGGTTAGATTGGTACTATTTTGGGGTGCACATGACTTTTTGATCGCTTGCTATTACACTTTTTGTGATGTAAGGTAACAAAAAAATAGCTTTTTTGACACCGTTTTTATTTAATTTTTTTTACAGTGTTCACCTGAGGGGTTAGGTCATGTGGTATTTTTATAGATCAGGTTCTTACGGACATGGCAATGCCTAATATGTCTACCTTTTTATAATTTATCAGGGTTTTACACAATAATATTTTTGAAACAAAAAAAAAATCATGTTTTAGTATCTCCATAGTCTGAGACCCATAGTTTTTTTATTTTTTGGGCCATTGTCTCATGTAAGGGCTCATTTTTTGCGGGATGAGGTGACGGTTTGATTGGTACTTTTTTGGCGTACATGCGACTTTTTTGATCACTTTTATTACCTTTTTTGGGAAGTAAGGTGGGCAAAATTTCAATTTCCTAATAGTTTTTATTTTTTTATTTTTATGGCGTTCACCGTGCGGGGAAAGTAACATGACCGTTTTATAGATCAGGTCGTTACGGACGCGGCGATACCTAATATGTGTAGTGTATTATTTTTTATTTTTTTTTAATTCAGTGATAAATGTGTTTTTTTGAAACTTTAGTTTTTTCACTTTTTTTTACTTTTTTTTTGACCCAGACCCACTTGGTTCTTGAAGATCCAGTGGGTCTGATGTCTGTATAATACAGTACAGAACAATATATATTGTTCTGTACTGTATTTTACACTTGTCTGAACAGATCTATGCTTTCAGCACAGATCTGTTCAGCACCGAGGACAGCAGGTCGCCTGAGACGGCGTCCTGTTGCCATGGGAACCTTCCCCGTCTGCTCAGAACTGGTCAGAACTGCGCAGACGTGGAAGGGTAAGTACAGGGCTGAGGGGGGCTCTCTGGGAGCTCTCTCCCTCTCCCATCGGGGGGCTGCAAAGGCACAGCAGCCCCCCGATGGGAGAGGGAGGGAGCTCCCTGCACTGTTAACCTTTTCCATACAGCGGTCCGTACGGACCGCTGTATGGAAAGGGTTAAACGGCTGACATCGCATCGCAGATGTCAGCCGTTTATACCAGGGTGCCAGCAATGTGCTGGCACCCTGGTATCCCCACTAGACACCAACGATCATTGAAAGGGAGGCGGGCGGGGGATCGCGATCCCGCCTGCCGCACCGCCCGCCTCCCGCAGCTTACCGCACCTCCCCACCGCCTGCGACACCCCCCCTGCACCACCCGCCCACATAACATCATTCAGGGGTGCAGGGGGGGTGAAACATCTTTATTATGGGCATACTAAAGTTTCTGATCCCCGCGGTCAGGGACCGCGGCGATCAGAAACCGCAGAAAGCGCTACAAACCGCAGGTCTGAATTGACCTGCGGTTTGCAGCGATCGCCGACATGGGGGGGTCACAGGACCCCCCTCGGCATTGACCTAAGGTGCCCGGCTGTGTGTGACAGCCGGGATCTCAGCGCTGTCACCATGTCTGCAGACATGGTGACAGTTTATGCCATGACGTGTATGCTCATCATGGCGCGCTAAGTAGCAGTGCGCCATGACGAGTATACTCGTCATAGGTGGGGAATATTTTCACACTTTCTCCTTCTCTGATCGCTTCCCTGAAAGGAATTTGGGCGATCAGAGAAGGAGAAGCACATAGTCCTTCCCTAACCCCCCCTCACCTGCCCCGATGCGCTGTGATTGGTCCCTCTGCAGTAATGGACCAATCACAGCTATCGTGGGCGGGTCAGAGCTCCAATACAGCTCCTGCCGGCTTCTCTGGTTGCCTAGCAACCCCAGCACGCCGGCTTCACTGGAGCTTCAGCGCTTCGCTCCCTGCGCTGACAGTGAAAGCCGATCACGTACATGCACGTGGGAATGCGGTGAGGCACCACATTCCCCCACGTACATGTACGTGATGTTGTTGAAGGGGTTAAAGTTGTTTGCCCAAAATGGGTGATTTATTAATAGCAGAATAGAACCTCAGTATCTGAAGGGTCTATCTCACAATGACATATGCAGCAAAGGCTGCAAAATTAATTTTTTCCCCAAAAATGGGTGCTTTTCTAATAGCCGAATAGAACCACAGTATCTAAAGGGTGTATCTCACACGTACAGATGCAGACTAGGCCCCAATTAAAGATTTTTGCCCAAAATTGGTGTTTTATTAATAGCAAATAGAACCACAGTATCTAAAGGGTGTATCTCACAATGACATATGCAGCAAAGGCTGAAAAATTTATTTTTTTGCACAAAATGGGTGTTTTTCTAATAGCCGAATAGAACCACAGTATCTAAAGGGTGTATCTCACAATGACATATGTAGAAAAGGCTGCAAAATTAAGTTTCTTGCACAAAATGGGTGTTTTTCTAATAGCAGAATAGAACCACAGAATCTAAAGGGTGTATCTCACACGTACAGATGCAGACTAGGCCCCAATTAAAGATTTTTGCCCAAAATTGGTGTTTTATTAATAGCAGAATTGAATCACAGTACCTAAAGGGTGTATCTCACACGTACAGTGTCACGGCGGACAGGATCTAAGACACACAGATAACTAAACAAACAAGTTTCTAGGCGAGAAGCTGGGAATAAGATCACCTCCTAGCAAATCCCTAAGAGCACTCCCTATACTGCTAAGCCCACATTCAGACCCTTATGGTGGGAATAATGTGTCCTCGTGCCTGGGCTGAAAATACCCTACAATCCCTGAGATGGTGAAAGGGGAAAAGGGGCAGCCTGCTCTCTCAGAACCAGGAGGGGACAGACGTAAATCAAACAGCCTACATAGCAAACCAAAGAAATCAGAAACCAACTTATCTTATCAGAGCAGGAACAGCCAATCCTTCCTTCCTCGCTTCTACAGCCTGACAGAAGCTGTAACCCGCACGGAACCCTGGGAGTGAGAGTAATTTAAACCAACGAACCCACCCAGAGCACTTGAAGAAAGGCGGATCTAGCACGACTCCAAAACAAAACAAATGACTAGACACGTGCTGCTAATCTGGCAGACCTCCGCACATCGTCTGAGCAGGGCATGACATACAGATGCAGATTAGGCCGCAATTAAAGATTTTTGCCCAAAATGGGTGTTTTATTAATAGCAGAATAGAACCACAGTATAAAAAAGGGTGTATCTCACACGTACAGATGCAGACTAGGCCGCAATTAAAGATTTTTGCCCAAAATGGGTGTTTTACTGATAGAAGAATAGAACCACAGAATCTGAAGGGTGTATCTCACACGAACCGATGCAGACTAGGCCGGAATTAAAGTTTTTCTACCCAAAATGGGTCTTTTATTAATAGCAGAATAGAACCACAGTATCTGAAGGGTGTATCTCACAATGACATATGCAGAAAAGTCTGTAAAATTAAGTTTTTTGCCCCAAATTGGTGTTTTATTAATAACAGAATAGAACCACAGTATCTAAAGGGTGTATCTCACAATGACATATGCAGCAAAGTCTGCAAAAATTTGTTTTTCCCCCAAAATGGGTGTATTTCTAATAGAAGAATAGAACCATAGTATCTAAAGGGTGTATCTCACAATGACATATGCAGCAAAGGCTGCAAAATTAAGTTGTTTGCCCAAAATGGGTGTTTTTCTAATAACAGAATAGAACCACAGAATCTGAAGGGTGTATCTCACACGTACAGATGCAGACTAGGACGCAATGAAATATTTTTGCCCAAAATGGGTGTTTTATTAATAGCAGAATAGAACCACAGTATCTAAAAGGTGTATCTCACACGAACAGATGCAGACTAGGATGCAATTAAAGATATTTGCCCAAATTAGGTGTTTTATTAATAGCAGAATAGAACCACAGTATCTAAAGGGTGTATCTCACACGTACAGATGCAGATTAGGCCGCAATTAAAGATTTTTGCACCAAATGGGTGTTTTATTAATAGCAGAATAAAACCACAGTATCTAAAGGGTGTATCTCAAAATGACATATGCAGCAAAGGCTGCAAAATTAAGTTGTTTTCCCAAAAAAAAAATTTTTTCTGATAGCAGAGTAGAACCACAGTATCTAAAGGGTGTATCTCACACGTACAGATGCAAAATAGTCCACAATTAAAGTTTTTTGCTCAAAATGGGTGATTTATTAATAGCAGAATAGAACCACAGTATCTAAAGGGTTTATCTCACACGAACAGATGCAGACTAGGCCGCAATTAAAGATATTTGCCCAAAATGGGTGTTTTATTAATAGCAGAATAGAACCACAGTATCTGAAGGGTGTACCTCACAATGACATATGCAGCTAATGCTGCAAAATATTTTTTTTTGCCCAAAATGGGTGTTTTATTAATAGCATAATAGAACCACAGTATCTAAAGGGTGTATCTCACACGTACAGATGCAGACTAGGCCGCCATTAAAGATTTTTGCTCCAAATGGGTGTTTTATTAACAGCAGAATAGAACCACAGTATCTAAAGGGTGTATCTCACAATGACATATGCAGCAAAGGCTGCAAAATTTAGTTTTTCCCCGAAAATGGGTGTATTTCTAATAGAAGAATAGAACCATAGTATCTAAAGGGTGTATCTCACAATGACATATGCAGCAAAGGCCGCAATGAAAGATTTTTGCCCTAAATAGGTGTTTTATTAACAGCAGAATAGAACCACAGTATCTAAAGGGTGTATCTCACACGTACAGATGCAGACTAGGATGCAATTAAAGATATTTGCCCAAATTAGGTGTTTTATTAATAGCAGAATAGAACCACAGTATCTAAAGGGTGTATCTCACACGTACAGATGCAGATTAGGCCGCAATTAAAGATTTTTGCACCAAATGGGTGTTTTATTAATAGCAGAATAAAACCACAGTATCTAAAGGGTGTATCTCAAAATGACATATGCAGCAAAGGCTGCAAAATTAAGTTGTTTTCCCAAAAAAAATTTTTTTTCTGATAGCAGAGTAGAACCACAGTATCTAAAGGGTGTATCTCACACGTACAGATGCAAAATAGTCCACAATTAAAGTTTTTTGCTCAAAATGGGTGATTTATTAATAGCAGAATAGAACCACAGTATCTAAAGGGTTTATCTCACACGAACAGATGCAGACTAGGCCGCAATTAAAGATATTTGCCCAAAATGGGTGTTTTATTAATAGCAGAATAGAACCACAGTATCTGAAGGGTGTACCTCACAATGACATATGCAGCTAATGCTGCAAAATATTTTTTTTTGCCCAAAATGGGTGTTTTATTAATAGCATAATAGAACCACAGTATCTAAAGGGTGTATCTCACACGTACAGATGCAGACTAGGCCGCCATTAAAGATTTTTGCTCCAAATGGGTGTTTTATTAACAGCAGAATAGAACCACAGTATCTAAAGGGTGTATCTCACAATGACATATGCAGCAAAGGCTGCAAAATTTAGTTTTTCCCCGAAAATGGGTGTATTTCTAATAGAAGAATAGAACCATAGTATCTAAAGGGTGTATCTCACAATGACATATGCAGCAAAGGCCGCAATGAAAGATTTTTGCCCTAAATAGGTGTTTTATTAACAGCAGAATAGAACCACAGTATCTAAAGGGTGTATCTCACACGTACAGATGCAGAATAGGCTGCAATGAAAGATTTTTGCCCAAAATGGTTGTTTTATTAATAGCAGAATAGAACCACAGTATCTGAAGGGTGTATCTCAAAATGACATATGCAGCTAATTCTGCAAAATAATTTTTTTTGCTCAAAATGGGTGATTTATTAATAGCAGAATAGAACCTCAGTATCTAAAGGGTGTATTTCTGCAGTGTACTCAAGTTGTGCGTAGTAGGTGTTTCTGAGTGTAGTAGTGCAATATACACTAACCTGGTACAGCTGACTCTCTGCAAGGGCAGGTATAGAATTAGAAATAGTTCGTGACGCCAGTGCCAAGTAAACGGTGGCACGCCGTTTGCGGAAAGCAGAAATAAATTGAGGAAACGTGGAATTAAAACAGAACTTCAACTTTAGTAGTTTCAAGCAGAGACAGTCTTGGAAACACAGTTCCTCAGCATACAGTCGATTTTGCAATTCGGTCGATGCAGGCAATTCAGTACAGCAGGGTAATTACAGAGTGTTAAACACAGGACTTGCAGCACAGGAGCTTGCACTCTAATTCTGTCTGATCCTGGAATGTAGCATTTCTTCACCAAGGCCCATTAACCTAAGTCTGGCTTTATATCCTTGATTATGGCTCTTATAAGTACCTCCTCTGTTTCTCTCAGTACCTCTGGCTCCTCTGATCTTTGCCTCTATTTCTCCCAGCTTCCTCAGGCTCTAGAAACTTCTGAGCTCTGGTCTAGACTGACTTTTACTTCCTTGTCTGGGCCTTATATAAACTAGGGCTCCCTAGCTCCCTCTATGGACTAGAAGTAGGAATGACACCCCTAGCAGGCCTGTACATGCAAGTTTCAGTAAGGGAAATACATACATTACATGACATTTTATAAAACTGACATATACCAACTTTCCATAATTAAGGAGGGACGACAGCACACCAAGTGACCTCTGGTAGTGACGGGTATTACAGTTCCCGTACACTACATACCCCACTGCTTTAAGCTGAGTACGCCCTCGTACTCCATCATGGGTCGCCCAACTGGAATCTCTACCTGAAATAGAAAAAGAGACATGCAGGTATACATATATGCGATTCATCTGCATTTACATTTACATCAGGTCCAATCGGCAAAAGCGAAGTGTAGTGACAAGGGGCGTCCTTCTCTTCTCTCAGGATAATGAATGGAACGGGGGCGCTGACCTGGCACAGCGTAACATTATAACCAGGATAGTCCATGACAATGAATAAGTCCATGATAAAACAGTAGAAAACGGTATAAAAGTTCTTGGAGGCTCAAATAACAAACATGAGTCCGTACCCAGGTTATTTCTTATTAAATCACAGAGGCTCTCATGCGGTGGAGTCCATCTCTGGGCACAATACTTTAAAAGAGTAAGAATCTCAGAGGCTCAGGTTCTTTTGAGTCTGTCTCCGGGCACGGTTCCTTAGTATCAGGTTGCACTATAAAATGACAGCAAGAAAAGTGCTGTAAAACCCCTGATCAACCTAAAAAGGGGGTGAAGGGTAAAAAGGTGCAACAAAGGAACAGGCACAACTTGGCGTGGGGTAGCAAAAGCAGGCAGGAGATCCTGGAAACAAGCCTGGCCTTGCTGACTTTGTGATTTCAGTGGTCAACACCTACCACTGAGCCGTGGACAAACTGGCAGCCGCAACAAAGGACCAGGAAACGTAGGACTCCTGTCCTGGAAGGGTTAACATATATTTCTTCAGTGAAATAAATCAAAGGCCTAGCAGGCTGATTCACGGTGGCACATCATAACCACTTGGCTCTGCTGGCAAGTATCGTCTGTAGTATTCCTCTACAGGAGGGTGTGCCCACATAACTGTATCAGGGGGCAGCTGTAGGGTAAAGGGGCCCCTAATAGGTATTGGCCCCATAGGCCTAGGGGTGAACCCTCTGGTGGACCGTGCCGGCCCTGGCATGATCACTGCAGGGTGTGACGTGCTTGGCACCGCCGCAGCAAGCGGTCCGGTGCTCTGGGTGCAGCAGTTTACGGCAATCGCGGGTCCGGTCTGGGGCACTGACGGAGCGGTGGCAACAGAAGGCGGTCGGCGGGTGGTGACAGGCACCCTTACCTCATCCTTCCTCGGCGGCGTCTGGATCCTGGCGGTGTACGTCTTGCGCAACTCCCGCAACTTCTCCTCCAGCCGGACGATCTGCTCACCGATGCTTTCTGTGTCGGAGTCGCTGTCCTCCGCTGGCGCCGCCGGCGCAGGTACAGTCACCGATGACGCGGACTCGGCCTTGACAGGTTCTGGCGATGCGTCCGGTCTCCGACCCATCCGGATGTTCTGAAAGGTAGCACTAAGTCCTTTTAACTGTTCCAGCTCAGATATTGTCTTCTCCCGACGAGGCAGCTCGGGGGAAGGATAGGGGCTCACCCATTTTTCCAACACGGTTGGCTGCCAGAAGACATTCGGCCCAATGAAGGAGCTCCGCTCCTGAAAGGCGTGATGGGCCGGCTCTGGAGAGCGTTCCGGTTCCCGCTCGCAGCCAGAGTAGTCTTCTCCTTCTTCTGCCTCCCAATCCTCAGGTCCTCGCTTGGGACGGGTCACAGCAGTCGCATAAGGGCCTCGCAGGCTCTCGGCAGGGGTGTACTCCACTTCCTCTCCCTCGCGGAGACTGTGCTGGTACGAAGGGAGGTAGTCTCTTTTGACAGACCTTCGATTGACATAGAGGTCTCTGCCAGTTAGATAGTCCTGAATAAACCCGTAGCCACGGGATTTGTCAAACGACAGCACCACTCCCTTTCTCCTTTCCAGGCGGGGTTGGGTGTGCGTATGCTTCTCATGTATGGACTTGGTTAGTTCCTCATAGATAATTTTGGTCTTTGTATTTCGCTTGATAGCGGCCTCTCGGATCTCCGCCATCAGGGAAGACCATTTGAAAGATGGCTGGAAAAAGTCCCTCCACGAGCCATAGTAGGGCTCGGGATCTTTCTCCCTTGGGCGGCAGGCGGGTTGCTCCGGTCCCAGAGCGTAGGCCGGTGGAGCCTCCTCTGGCTCAACACCAACATCCGACATCTTTGCATTTACAGGTGCGGACGCTGCAGTAACACTCTGCTCACTATCCAACATGCTCGATCCTTCCGAGAAGAGCGATAGGGTCGCGTCAATTACAGCAGCTAGCTCCTCCCATTGCTCTGGGAGGCCGCCCCCCAGGCACTCCAGTATAGGGAAGGCGGTGTCCATTCTGGCAGACATGCAAATGTCCAGATAAGCCGTGGCGCCTGCCCTTGACCTTCTTCCCGCTTTTTCCTCAGAAAGGCGCCAATTTTTCCCGCCTTTTCGGGATGAAGGTGACGCAGCAGTAAATTCAGCCAGCTCAGCGGCCATTTTTAGCAAGAAACGCTGTCTGTTCACTGACAGCAAGCAGGATTGTAAAAAGTCCACAAAACCACACTCCAATGTGGCGATTTTCTTCCTCTGGGCAGCGCAACACTGCACAGCGCTTTTTAGAAGTTTTTGGTACACTTTGGGTATAATTTTCAGTCCACAAAGTCCACTTGAAATAAACAGGAAAATTGTCACTTTGGTCACAGGGCAACGGTATAAGGCACAAAGTTCACGCTTCTTGCACTATAAAGTGTGCGTATCCTGTTCGTGACGCCAAAAGAGAGGTGCAGTGTACTCAAGTTGTGCGTAGTAGGTGTTTCTGAGTGTAGTAGTGCAATATACACTAACCTGGTACAGCTGACTCTCTGCAAGGGCAGGTATAGAATTAGAAATAGTTCGTGACGCCAGTGCCAAGTAAACGGTGGCACGCCGTTTGCGGAAAGCAGAAATAAATTGAGGAAACGTGGAATTAAAACAGAACTTCAACTTTAGTAGTTTCAAGCAGAGACAGTCTTGGAAACACAGTTCCTCAGCATACAGTCGATTTTGCAATTCGGTCGATGCAGGCAATTCAGTACAGCAGGGTAATTACAGAGTGTTAAACACAGGACTTGCAGCACAGGAGCTTGCACTCTAATTCTGTCTGATCCTGGAATGTAGCATTTCTTCACCAAGGCCCATTAACCTAAGTCTGGCTTTATATCCTTGATTATGGCTCTTATAAGTACCTCCTCTGTTTCTCTCAGTACCTCTGGCTCCTCTGATCTTTGCCTCTATTTCTCCCAGCTTCCTCAGGCTCTAGAAACTTCTGAGCTCTGGTCTAGACTGACTTTTACTTCCTTGTCTGGGCCTTATATAAACTAGGGCTCCCTAGCTCCCTCTATGGACTAGAAGTAGGAATGACACCCCTAGCAGGCCTGTACATGCAAGTTTCAGTAAGGGAAATACATACATTACATGACATTTTATAAAACTGACATATACCAACTTTCCATAATTAAGGAGGGACGACAGCACACCAAGTGACCTCTGGTAGTGACGGGTATTACAGTTCCCGTACACTACATTTCACACATACAGATGCAGACAAGGCCTCAATGAAAGAATTTTGCCCAAAATGGGTGTTTTATTAATAGCATAATAGAAGCAAAGTATCTAAAGGGTGTATCTCACATGTACAGATGCAGACTAGGCCGCAATTACAGATTTTTACCCAAAATGGGTGTTTTATTAATAGCAGAATAGAACCACAGTATCTAAAGGGTGTATCTCACATGTACAGATGCAGACTAGGCCGCAATGAAAGATTTTTGCCCAAAATGGTTGTTTTATTAAAAGCAGAATAGAACCACAGTATCTGAAGGGTGTATCTTAAAATGACATATGCAGCTAATTCTGCAAAATAATTTTTTTTGCTCAAAATGGGTGATTTATTAATAGCAGAAAAGAACTACAGAATCTAAAGGGTGTATCTCACACGTACAGATGCAGACTAGGCCGCAATGAAAGATTTTTGCCCAAAATGGGTGTTTTATTAATAGCAGAATAGAACCACAGTATCTAAAGGGTGTATCTCACACGAACAGATGCAGACTAGGCCGCAATTTAAGATTGTTACCCAAAACGGGTGTTTTATTAATAGCAGAATAGAACCACAGTATCTAAAGGGTGTATCATACACGTACAGATGCAGACTAGGCCGCAATTAAAGATTTTTGCCCAAAATGGTTGTTTTATTAATAGCAGAATAGAACCACAGTATCTGAAGGGTTTATCTCACAATGACATATGCAGCTAATGCTGCAAAATATTTTTTTTTGCTCAAAAAGGGTGTTTTATTAATAGCATAATAGAACCACAGTATCTAAAGGGTGTATCTCACACGTACAGATGCAGACTAGGCCTCAATTAAAGATTTTTGCTCAAAATGGGTGTTTTATTAAAGGAAGAATAGAACCATAGTATCTAAAGGGTGTATCTCACAATCACATATGCAGCAAAGGCTGCAAAATTAAGTTGTTTGCCCAAAATGGGTGTTTTTCTAATAACAGAATAGAACCACAGTATCTGAAGGTATATATCACACGTACAGATGCAGACTAGGCCGCAATGAAAGATTTTTGCCCAAAATGGGTGTTTTATTAATAGCAGAATAGAACTGTTGTACCTTTTCATAGGTAAATGCATTGATATCCAATTTATTCTAGTCAAGGTGGATGTTCATTGCCTTTAAGAGCCATGCTCGACTATAGTTACAATTTTGTATGTCTTGAGTAGGCCAAATTAAGGCCACACAAAGGTTTATACTCTTCAGTGTTATCCTTCCCATGAATGTACCAGTCTGAGAAGATGCCTCCTTGTTTACTTTTAAATTTATGACGGGCGATAAAGATAAGCTCTGTGCAGCTGGTGATAATTACCTATACAATTAGGCATTTATTAATGAAGCAAAATATATAATTCATATATTCATTTAATGAGCCTTAGTCCTTAGCATATGACAATCAGTAGGACATATGTATATTTGTTTATATTATATTGTTATATGTTACGAAGACAACATGTATTCAGTATATTATATATATATTTCTTATTAGGGGAATATCTGTCTCAAGAAGAGTGTCTGTGAAGATGTGTATTTTGTAACAATTAATCACATCTTTGGTATGACAGAGGAGGTACTGATATCTCTGTGAGAAAACAAGCCATTTACGATCCATAAATTAAGTGTGAGAAACATTCAAAAGAGACGCCTAGAGGTCTGTCTCTAATTGCTACAAGTGTCAGAATTAATCCCTATGGCTTTGAATTAAAGCTTCTAAGGTCAAAATGTATATTCAGACTTATATAAGTTAACCCTTTATGCTATGATGCAGATAGCTTATACAGCAGTGCCACCTAGGTATCAGTAGGTGACATTACAACAGTAGCAAAAGTGCATTCTGGGTAGGGTTATGATGTCACAATTTTTATCAATGGTCACGCCCATCCGACAATGATTGGAAAGTCCAAACTAGGAAGGTGTGTCTAACTGATAAGTTTGTGATCATAAGCCATACACAGGAGGTGAAGGGGGAGAAGGAAAAGGAGAGAGGAGTTGAGTCTCTAGAGGGGTCTATCAAGATGAAAGCCATAATGAGATGCGCTATGATGGACAACCCAGCTTTCCTAGGAGCAGAAGTGAGATTCCTACTAGGACTTGGTAAGAGACACAGGAAATGATATTTCATTTTATTAAGACTAATTTGATAGTGTGGGTGAAATTATACCATCTAGATTGGCGAATAAATAAATTAATCGATCATCTCCATATTGAGATGTAGTCTTAGGATATTGTGAGGCTTCATTCTACCTGCAGAAGAATATAGACTCATAATCTAGCAAAGCATTAAATGATTGCTTTTATATATATATTGATAGAACATTCTTCGCCAAGCTAAGTGATGGATTCCCACAAGAAGGACTTATTTCAAGTCCTTCCATTTAAGATATGATCTAGCAAAATCCTAGATCCCTGTTATTTGTCTTAATAGTCTTACCAAAGTTATATGTGTGAAAATAGTCCAGGATGAGGCGGAAGGATACAGTTATCTCTTCTAAGTTATATCCTTGGATGGATTTGCCCATGCCTGAAGTCATGTGATGTGTAGTTGGTTAGGGGGGGCAGAATGTATTTAGCATTCTATAATGATGTCTAGGATTAGACATGCCCATCCTGATATCATGAGGTTTTCTCTGAACAGAAGTAATGTATATAACTTATGTTCCTATTTTGATATCCTAACCTTATAATAGCTTGGTTATAATGTGACAAGTTATTTCCACTCACATGTATTGTTAAGCTTGTAATGCTTTATATTAACGATATATATATTCATTTGCATGAATTGCAATCATTGTGTTTATTTACTTATATATGTTTATAATCTTGTAACCAATAAATCTGCATATTTTTATAATACCTGTGTATTATTGTATAATGCAGAACTACATTTTATCATTAACGTCATCTCACGTCAAAAGAACTTATTTATCTGAGGAAATAGTCGGACTCAGATGTGAATTGTATCAATTAGGTTGTCTACAATTCACCAGGTCATGATTTTAAGAATTTCTGACAAATTTTATAAATTTTATTTTTTTATGGTTAATTATTTTTATGACCATAATTAATAATTCTTAATTGAATTATTACCCACCGACATAAACTTATATATGTTTATATACTTATATATCTCACACGTACAGATGCAGACTAGGCCGCAATTAAAGATTTTTGCTCAAAATGGGTGTTTTATTAATAACAGAATAGAACCACAGTATCTGAAGGGTGTATCTCACAATGACATATGCAGCTAAGGATGCAAAATATATATTTTTTTTCTGCAAAATGGGTGATTTATTAATAGAAGAATAGAACCACAGAATCTAAAGGGTGTATCTCACACATACAGATGCAGACAAGGCCTCAATTAACCGCCTCCGGACCGCCTAATGCAGGATCGCGTTCCGGAGGCGGCAGCGCTGCGCAGAGTCACGCATATACGCGTCATCTCGCGAGATGCGAGATTTCGCTCAAAGCCGGCCAGCGCATGCGCATCGCGGCCCGGCAAAAGTTAAAGAACAATTTCGTCACCAGCCTGCCAGCAACGATCATTGGCTGGCAGGCTAGCGATTTTCAAAAAAACGAATCACAAGCCATATAACAGATCATATTAGTAAATATGATCTGTTATATGGCTTGTCTGCTCCTCTGCTGGTCCTTTTCGTCGGTTGGATCCAGCAGAGGAGCAGACTTCACAGTGAGTAGCACCAATACCACACTTTAGCCCCAGATCACCCCCTGCACCCCAATTAACCCTTTGATCACCCCTTTGATCGCCCCTGTCAATCACTTAGTGAAAGACAAAAAGTGATCAGTGTAAACTGTCACTTTTTTTTTTCACTAGTATTGGCTGTTAGGTTTTAGGATAGTTTAGGCCCCTTGGTTAGGTAGTTAGCGATCGGTTAGCGCCCAGCCCACCGCACCGCAGTCACTGATTCGCTGATTAGCGTATCGCTAATCAGCATTTGTACTTTTATAGTATCTGTAAGTGATCAAAACTGATCACGGTCAGATCTATAATAGTATTAGTGTCACTTTAGTTCGCCCTCCACCCAAAACGCAGTGTTTGCCCGATCAGGCCTGATCGGTCGCCCACACGTGCGTTCACCCACGCCCGCCCCACCGCAGTGACAAAAAATTATTTTTTTTTGATCACTGCACATTCACTTTACAAGCACTGCGGCGATAAAAAAATCTGTTTTGATATTTTTTATCAACCGCAGCGGCCTCCGGTACTTCGCTAGCCTCCCCTTTGTAAGACAGGCTTGCTTTTTTTCTTGGGTAGTCTCAGGGAATACCCCTAAATTTAGTAGTCCAAAATGTCAAACAGGGGGTATTCTTCTGAAGAGGCCTACAGGATTCTGACCCAGTCGGATGAGGAATGGGAACCCTCATCTGACGAATCTAGCGGGTCAGAATATGAACCTGTAGAAAGCAGTGGCTCTCTGACCCAAAGTTCGGACGAGGAGGTGGAGGTCCCTGATAGAACCAGGTGTGTCGCTAGACCACAGGTTATGCAGGATCCGCTTCAAGAGCAGAAGAGTGGGGCTGGCGCTGTCGGATCACGTGGTGAGGCATACCTAGTACCAGCACTGCCGTACAACATGGTGACGTGGCGAGCACCAGAAGGGCAGTTGAAGCTGGTACGGTGGCACATGTAATAGTTACCCCGTCACAGCCACCGCAAAGACAGGCCCGTAGAGCCCCTAGAATCCCTGAGGTGCTGGCAAACCCTGATTGGCAGTCACCAACTTCAGCCGCACCATTAGTTCCCCCTTTCACCGCCCAGTCTGGAGTTCGGGTTGAGACGGCTCATATCGGTTCGGCCCTGGGATTTTTTGAGCTGTTCTTGACTGCGGAGCTCTTGGGCTTAGTCGTGGCAGAGACAAACCGGTACGCCACACAATTTATATCCGCCAACCCGGGAAGCTATTATGCCCAGCCTTTCCGGTGGAAATCAGTCCAAGTTTCCGAAATTAAAATTTTTCTGGGCCTTCTCCTCAACATGGGTCTAACTAAAAAGCACGAATTGCGGTCATATTGGTCCACGAACCCGATTCATCACATGCCCATGTTCTCTGCTGCTATGTCCAGGGCACGATTTGAGGCCATCCTCCGTTTCCTGCATTTTAGCTACAACACCACCTCCCGTCCCAGAGGCCACCCAGCTTTTGACCGGCTCCACAAAATTCGGCCCCTCATAGACCACTTCAACCAGAAATTTGCAGATTTGTATACCCCCGAGCAAAACATCTGCGTAGACGAGTCCCTATTACATTTTACCGGGCGCCTTGGCTTCAAACAATACATCCCAAGCAAGCGCGCCCGGTATGGGGTCAAATTGTATAAGCTCTGTGAAAGGGCCACAGGCTATACCCACAAATTTCGGATCTATGAGTGTAAAGATCGAACCCTGGAGCCAGTCGGTTGCCCTGACTACCTGGGGAGCAGTGGGAAGACAGTCTGGGACTTGGTGTCACCCTTATTTGGCAAGGGGTACCATCTTTATGTGGACAATTTCTACACAAGTGTGGCCCTCTTTAGGCATTTGTTTCTAGAACAGATTTGCGCCTGTGGCACCGCGCGAACTAGTCGCGTGGGCTTCCCCCAACGGCTCGTTACCACCCGTCTTGCAAGGGGGGAGAGGGCTGCCTTGTGTAACGAAGAACTGCTTGCGTTGAAATGGAGAGACAAGCGTGACGTTTACATGCTCTCCTCCATTCACGCAGACACGACAATACAAATTGAGCGAGCAACCCGTGTCATTGAAAATCCCCTCTCAGTCCACGACTATAATTTGCTCATGGGAGGGGTGGACTTCAATGACCAGATGTTGTCTCCGTATTTAGTTTCCCGACGCACCAGACGCTGGTATAAGAAGGTGTCTGTATATTTAATTCAATTGGCTCTGTACAATAGTTTTGTTCTCTACAGTAAGGCTGGGAGAACAGGATCCTTCCTCAAATTCCAGGAAGAGATCATCGAGAACCTCCTGTATTCAGAAGGTTCCGTGGCCCCATCCACCAGTGTAGTTAGCCGTCTACACGAGCGACATTTCCCCAGTGTCGTTCCTGGTACCTCAACCCAACCGTCACCCCGAAAAAGATGTCGTGTCTGTAGCAGGAGTGGAATAAGGCGTGACACCCGCTATTTCTGTCACTACTGTCCTGACCACCCTGTCCTATGCTTTGGAGAGTGTTTCCGGAAGTACCACACACAGGAACACCTAGCATAGGGATTGCATCTCACAGGACAGGCACACAGGGCTATTAGGGCCCTTTTACTCACAGCTGCTGCAAACCTCTCCTTTCACCTGGGATAAAGTGCATAACGTACTTCGCCACATCTTTGGGCGATTTGCGCTTTGCACATCGTCCCATGGGGAAGGAGAGGTTTGTTCTATAAAGGTAAAAAAAACTAAACAAAAAAAAAATTGCCGTTAAGTAAAAAAGTTAACGTTCAGTTAAAAAACGTTTATATGTTCTGTTCAAAAGTTAATAAATTTATTGCGTTGCGGCCTGGTTTTTTCTTTTTTGTTTTGTTTTTTTTACCTTCCAGGTGGACCAACCGATTGACTAGCTGCAGCACTGATGTGCATTCTGACAGAAGCATTGCGCTGCTGTCAGATTACACGCAAGTCGGTGTGCGCTGCAAGACGAGATTTCTCCTCTGCAGTAAAAGATACGTTTGCCGAGGCATATGAGCTGAGGAGGTGGCGTTGTTCATATACTTTGGCAAACACTTTGTATATATATAAAAAAAAAAAATCCCGGCAAGGATTTATTCATCCACATCGATTGATGTGAATGGAGAAATCTGGTTTGCCAGGGCATACGAGCTAAGTGGGTATGGATGTTGGGCGGAGCTCCTATGTCCTGGCAGACGCCTTTCCCCTCCTTTTTCTTTTTTTGGCAGAGATTTTTTCATCCACATTGATCGATGCGAATGAAGAAATCTGTGCCGTTCATTTTTTTCTTTCAGCCCAGAGGCTGAACGGAAAAAAAAAATCTCATTACCCGTATGCTCAATATAAGGAGAATAGCAGAAACTCCTAATGCTGGGCATACATGTAATGATTGCGGAGACCCTTAAATGCCAGGGCAGTACAAACACCCCACAAATAACATCATTTTGGAAAGAAGACACCCCAAGGTATTCGCTGAGAGGCATATTGAGTCCATGAAAGATTGAAATTTTTGTCCCAAGTTAGCGGAAAGGAAGACTTTGTGAGAAAAAAAAAATAAAAAAAAATCAATTTCCGCTAACTTGTGCCAAATTATTATTTTTTTCTATGAACTCGCCATGCCCCTCATTGAATACCTTGGGGTGTCTTCTTTCCAAAATGGGGTCACATGTGGGGTATTTATACTGCCCTGGCATTTTAGGGGCCCCAAAGCGTGAGAAGAAATCTGGTATCCAAATGTCTAAAAATGCCCTCCTAAAAGGAATTTGGGCCCCTTTGCCCACCTAGGCTGCAAAAAAGTGTCACACATGTGGTATATCCGTATTCAGGAGAAGTTGGGGAATGTGTTTTGGGGTGTCATTTTACATATACCCATGCTGGGTGAGAGAAATATCTTGGCAAAAGACAACTTTTCCCATTTTTTTATACAAAGTTGGCATTTGACCAAGATATTTCTCTCACCCAGCATGAATATATGTAAAATGACACCCCAAAACACATTGCCCAACTTCTCCTGTATACGGAGATACCACATGTGTGACACTTTTTTGCAGCCTAGGTGGGCAAAGGGGCCCACATTCCAAAGAGCACTTTTCGGATTTCACCGGCCATTTTTTACAGAATTTGATTTCAAACTCCTTACCTCACATTTGGGCCCCTAGAATGCCAGGGCAGTATAACTACCCCACAAGTGACCCCATTTTGGAAAGAAGACACCCAAAGGTATTCGCTGATGGGCATAGTGAGTTCATAGAACTTTTTATTTTTTGTCACAAGTTAGTGGAATATGAGACTTTGTAAGAAAAAAAAATATAATAATAATAATCATCATTTTCCGCTAACTTGTGACAAAAAAAAAAAGTTCTATGAACTCACTATGCCCATCAGCGAATACCTTAGGGTGTCTACTTTCCGAAATGGGGTCATTTGTGGGGTGTTTGTACTGTCTGGCCATTGTAGAACCTCAGGAAACATGACAGGTGCTCAGAAAGTCAGAGCTGCTTCAAAAAGCGGAAATTCTAATTTTTGTACCATAGTTTGTAAACGCTATAACTTTTACCCAAACCATTTTTTTTTTTTACCCAAACATTTTTTTTTTATCAAAGACATGTAGAACAATAAATTTAGAGCAAAATTTATATATGGATGTCGTTTTTTTTTGCAAAATTTTACAACTGAAAGTGAAAAATGTCATTTTTTGGCAAAAAAATCTTTCAATTTCAATTAATAACAAAAAAAGTAAAAATGTCAGCAGCAATGAAATACCACCAAATGAAAGCTCTATTAGTGAGAAGAAAAGGAGGTCAAATTAATTTGGGTGGTAAGTTGCATGACCGAGCAATAAACGGTGAAAGTAGTGTAGGTCAGAAGTGTAAAAAGTGGCCTGGTCTTTCAGGGTGTTTAAGCTATGGGGGCTGAGGTGGTTAAAGATTTTTGCTCAAAATAGGTGTTTTATTAATAGCATAATAGAACCACAGTATCTAAAGGGTGTATCTCACAATGACATATGCAGCAAAGGCTGCAAAATTTCGTTTTTCCCCCAAAATGGGTGTATTTCTAATAGAAAAATAGAACCATGGTATCTAAAGGGTGTATCTCACAAAGACATATGCAGCAAAGGCCGCAATTAAAGATTTTTGCCCAAAATGGGTGTTTTATTAATAGCAGAATAGAACCAAAGTATCTGAAATGTGTATCTCAAAATGACATATGTAGCAAATGCTGCAAAATTAAGTTTCTTGCTTAAAATGGGTGTTTTTCTAATAGCAGAATAGAACCACAGTATCTAAATGGTGTATCTCACATGTACAGATGCAGTCTAGGCCACAATTAAAGATTTTTACCAAAAATGGGTGTTTTATTAATAGCAGAATAGAACCACAGTATCTAAAGGGTGTATCTCACATGTACAGATGCAGACTAGGCCGCAATTAAAGATATTTGCCCAAAATGGGTGTTTTACTGAAGCAGAGTAGAACCACAGAATCTGAAGGGTGTATCTCACACGTACAGATGCAGACTAGGCCGCAATTAAAGATTTTTGCACAAAATGGGTGTTTTATTAATAGCAGAATAGAACCACAGTATCTAAAGGGTGTATCTCACACGAACAGATGCAGACTAGGCCGCAATTAAAGATATTTGCCCAAATTAGGTGTTTTATTAATAGCAGAATAGAACCACAGTATCTAAAGGGTGTATCTCACACGTACAGATGCAGATTAGGCCGCAATTAAAGGTTTTTGCCCCAAATGGGTGTTTTATTAATAGCAGAATAAAACCACAGTATCTAAAGGGTGTATCTCACAATGACATATGCAGCAAAGGCTGCAAAATTAAGTTGTTTGCCCAAAATGTTTTTTTTTCTAATAGCAGAGTAGAACCACAGTATCTAAAGGGTGTATCTCACACGTACAGATGCAAAATAGTCCGCAATGAAAGATTTGTGCCCCAAATGCGTGTTTTATTAACAGCCGAATAGAACCACAGTATCTAAAGGTTGTATCTCAGGCTACTTTCACACTAGCGTTCGGAGCGGGTCCGTCTGATGTTTCATCAGACGGATCCGCTCCGATAATGCAGACGTTTGCATCCGTTCAGAACGGATCCGTCTGCATTATAACTTAGAAAAATTTCTAAGTGTGAAAGTAGCCTGAACGGATCCGTCCAGACTTTACATTGAAAGTCAATGGGGGACGGATCCGTTTGAAGATTGAGCCATATAGTGTCATCTTCAAACTGATCCGTCCCCATTGACTTACATTGTAAGTCTGGACGGATACGCTTGCCTCCGCATGGCCAGGCGGACACCCGAACGCTGCAAGCAGCGTCCAGGTGTCCGCCTGCTGAGCGGAGCGGAGGTTGAACACCGCCAGACTGATGCATTCTGAGCGGATCCGCGTCCACTCAGAATGCATTAGGGCTGGACGGATGCGTTCGGGGCCGCTTGTGAGCCCCTTCAAACGGAACTCACAAGCGTAGCCCCGAACGCAAGTGTGAAAGTAGCCTCACAATGACATATGCAGCAAAGGCTGCAAAATTAAGTTGTTTGCCCAAAATGTTTTTTTTTTTCTAATAGCAGAATAGAACCACAGTATCTAAAGGGTGTATCAAACACGAACAGATGCAAAATAGACCGCAATTAAAGATTTTTGCCCAAAATGAATGTTTTATTTATAGCAGAGTAGAACCACCAGTATCTAAAGGGTGTATCTCACACGTACAGATGCAGAATAGGCCGCAATTAAAGATTTTTGCCCAAAATGGGTGTTTTATTAATAGCAGAATAGAACCATAGTATCTGAAGGGTGTATCTCACAATGACATATGCAGCTAAGGCTGCAAAATTAAGTTTTTTGCCCAAAATGGGTGTTTTATTAATAGCAGAATAGTACCACAGTATCTAAAGGGTGTATCTCACATGTACAGATGCAGACTAGGCCGCAATTAAAAGATTTTTGCTCCAAATGGGTATTTTATTAATAGCATTATAGAACCACAGTATCTAAACGGTGTATCTCACAATGACATATGCAGCAAAGGCTGCAAAATTAAGTTGTTTTCCCAAAATGATTTTTTTTAATAGCAAAATAGAACCACAGTATCTAAAGGGTGTATCTCAAACGTACAGATGCAAAATAGGCCACAATTAAAGATTTTTGCCCCAAAATGATTGTTTTATTAATAGCAGAGTTGAACCACAGTATCTGAAGGGTGTATCTCACAATGAAATATGCAGCTAAGGCTGCAAAATTAAGTTTTTCCCCCAAAATGGGTGTATTTCTAATAGCAGAATAGAACAACAGTATCTAAAGGGTGTATCTCACAATGACATATGCAGCAAAGGCTGCAAAATTAGGTTTCTTGCCCAAAATGGGTGTTTTTCTAATAGCAGAATATAACCACAGTATCTGAAGGGTGTATCTCATACGTACAGATGCAGACTAGGCCGCAATGAAAGATTTTTGCACAAAATGGGTGTTTTATTATTAGCAGAATAGAACCAAGGTATCTAAAGGGTGTGTCTCACAATGACATATGCAGCAAAGGCTGCAAAATTAATTATTTTGCCCAAAAATGGGTGTTTTTCTAATAACAGAATAGAACCACAGTATCTAAAGGGTGTATCTCACACGTACAGATGCAGACTAGGCCGCAATTAAAGATTTTTGCCCAAAATTGGTGTTTTATTAATAGCAGAATAGATCCACAGTATCTAAAGGGTGTATCTCACAATGACATATGCAGCAAAGACTGCAAAATTAAGTTGTTTGCCTATGTTCAGTGTTTATTTACACAGAAGGCAAAACAAAATAACAGTTTGCAGTGTTGGTGTATGTTCACACCATGGAAAGTCCACAGAACACAAACATTCCCCTTGTTAGCAGTTTTTCATCAGCCATCCACAGCAGGCTTTAGGGGACCTGTTTTCCAGCAATGCGGCTCTCAGCCCTTTAATACAGCATACCTCATGCAGATCCTAAAACCACAGAGTCTCCACAGCTTCAGTGTGAAATGAAGGATAATTCACACAGCTGAGACTGCTGGCTGGGTTTTAATAACCCTAACCAAATTCCGGCCTGGAGCGTGGGGAGAAGCCACCCACCCTGCACTTTGGCTGCTCCCAGTAAGAGCCGGCCTGGATCGGCTCTACAGCCATACTAAATACCAAATAGTGTCAGTCAGCACTAACTGCCGATGACATTTAAAATTACCGGCTCTTACCTCACTGAGGCCAGGAATCTCGGTGACACATACCTTCCGTCAATGATGGACCCTTCCTACACTATACAGAGGGACAAACGACATTGGAACAACTAATTGCAACTTATGTGATATACCAGTTGCCCCCCAAAAAATACCTAGAATATAATTTCTATATAGTGCATTTGTTTTGTGCAGCATTTGTGTGCGGTTCTGCTGAGATACCGTAGCTATACAGAGGGACAAACGCCATTGGAACAACTAATTGCAACTGGTGTGATATCCCAGTTGACCCAAAAAAATCTGATTGAGGCAGGGGTGCGATATACCTAGAATATAATTTCTATATAGTGCATTTGTTTTGTGCAGCATTTGTGTGCGGTTCTGCTGAGATACAGTAGCTATACAGAGGGACAAGCCATTGGAACAACTAATTGCAACTGGTGTGATATACCAGTTCCCCCGAAATAATCAGATTAAGGGGTTCTATATACCTGCTTCCACAAATACTGCGCTTCTATAGGGACTTTGTCACAGGGTGATTTTGAAAATAACAGGCAGAGGAAGAGGCAGGCCATTCCGCTGGGGTGGTAGGAGCCGGGCAGGTGCACCAGGCCGGAGCCTAAGTGGGAAGTTGGAGAAGGTGTGTGCGATTACAACAAAGGACGCACCAGAGTTGGTTGAGTGTCTCACTCAGCCCTCCGCTTCTGCACCCTCCTCATCCTCGGTATCTGCACCCTTCTCATTTTCTGGTGTGTGCACCCCCAAAGAAACCACCACCACCACCTTAGCCCCTCCACTCAAGTCAGAGGAATTATTTTTCCATCAATTTCCAGACCTTACCGATGCGCAGCCATTCTTGGCATCGGATGAGAAAGAGGAGGAAGCAACGACCGCCACCCAGCGGTCTGAATACAGTACCCAGATTAGCCCAAGGAGGGTGGTCCCCGCTGTTGCTGCCACCCTGAGATCTCTAATGTCAGTGATGGTGAAGATGATGACGTGTTGATAGACGTCACGTGGGTGCCCACAAGAGAGGAAGAGGATGGGAGTTCAGAGGGAGAGACAGAGCAGGAGATAGGGAGGAGAAGGAGGAGAAGCAGGTAGAACTCGCAGTGCTCAGGATGCAAAAAGAAGACTGTAAATGTATCTGGAGCGAGCCGGCACATGGCTCCACAGTGTGGGCTTTTTTTTAACTTGTCAGCTGCTGAAAATAGTGTTGCCATCTTCAGCCTGTTCTGTTAACGCATAAGTCGCGGTAAGCCCAACACTCACCTAGGGACGACCGCCTTAAGAAGGCACCTGGCCTGCCAGCACCGAGCTCAGTGGGAGCAACACCGTCAGAACCCACAAAGCCACACTCCTGGTGCTCCACATCCTGCCTCTTCTCCTTCTCCTCTCTCCTCCCATTTGTCCTCCACTCCACCTTCCACCGTGCCGTCATTGCGTTCATCTGACACAAGGCAGGCTTCCGTGGCCCAAATGTTCGAGCGTACAAAAATGATGACGCTGGATAATCCTCTTGTCCAATGGCTGACCGCTGGCTTGTCGGAACTGCTAGCCCGCCAACTACTGCCATATAAATTGGTGGGCTCGGAGGCCTTTAGAAAATTTGTGGCCATTGGCACACCGCAATGGAAGGTCCCCGGAAGGAAATATTTCTCCCAGAAGAGCATCCCAGAGCTATATGGCCATGTTCAGCGGCAAGTGAATGTATCTGTGGCACACAATGTCGGTGTCAAGATACATCTGACCACAGACACGTGGTCTAGCAAACACGGGCAGGGAAGGTACATAACTTTTACTGCCACTGGGTGAACCTTCTGACGGCTGTCAAGCATGCAACTTCTAACAATACACACTGAGTCTCCTGAACAATCCTGTACTATTCCCGCAGAAACTATCACTCCACCATCAGGTCAGACCAGTTCAGCTTCAGAACTGGATCTTGGAGCCACTGCTCTCTCAGACTTCTCATTACAGATGACAAAAGGTCAGCTTTCTTTTTTATCCCTACCCCCCCTCCTCACACCGGTCTCAGCATACCTAATATTAAAGAGCCCAACTACTGTCACGATAACCAATTATTTCCATCCGTTGGGAACCAGACCTATAAAAAGAAAAAATGTAGGAGAGGAAGTAGGGGGGGCCAGGCCCAAAAGAAGATTTTGAAATCAGCATGCAACCAGAGGAAAGAGATAAAGATCTTCAACCTTTCTAGTTATCAACTAAACCAAGAAGAAACAAAGGTTTTATCCAAGGGCCTCTCATTCTGCCCGTCTGTGAAAGATGATGGATTCAACCTCTTCCTTGACCTACACAACTTTATCAGAAATCTCACTTTGAAGAGACATTTCAACATCATAGCGAACCATAGAAAATAGGTGGACCCACCGGAACAACTGGCAGACTCCATAACGAAAGAACAGTTTATCAATACTGATCTGAGGCCACGATCCAACTTTTACCCCATACACCATAGGGGTAACTTTATAGAAACCTTTTATGATCTGGTTTTGGATGATTTTAGATTCATCGATAAAATACAAATTGAAAAACATAATCTCAACACCAAAGAGAAGTTGGCTATCAAACAATTACAGGATAACCCGGATCTTATAATCCGCAACGCGGACAAAGGGGGTGGCATCGTATTGCAGGATAGGAATGACTACACTAAGGAGGCGATACGCATACTGTCTGACACTGAATACTACCAACAGCTGGTTGAGAATCCTCTCAAGGAACACCAACAGTCATTCAAAGCCCTTATCAACTCAGCGTCTCATATTCTTAGTAAAAAGGAATATAATTACATTCATGTCACAAATACAGTCATTGCCACCTTTTATCATTTACCAAAAATTCACAAAAATACTTCCAATCCTCCTGGTCGTCCAATCATTTCAGGCATTTCATCACTCACATGTAACCTATCTCATTATGTCGATATTTTTTTTACAAAAATACGTAGTACAATTACCATCATATCTCAGAGATTCTACTACCCTAATACAGCTTTTACAGAATGTTGAATGGAAAGAAACATACAACTGGTTGACCTTGGATGTCACATCGCTCTACTCAAATATTCAGCACAATTTGGGCATCAACTGTGTAAAGGGATTGTGGCGAAACCAACCTCGCCACTGGGTTTTGGAGAGGACTGGCTGCTGGCCTCTTGCCCCTGGATTATGGGCCATATACTAACTTTTAAACCCCTGAACCTATTCAAGTGAATTTTGGATAGGTTTGTCACAAAGTTATACTGTTTGAATTAATGTAAGTTATATGTATGGCCAATTTAAACTCACAAAGTTGTAACAATTTATAATAAGTGTAACTTGTCAGCTTGGGAGGAATATGCGGGTGTGTTTCTATTGTGCCATTGTCCCATTGTGTGTTTAAAATGGTGATGTCTGTTCAGTTGACTGCAACAGTTATTTGGAATATTCAAGCGAACATTTTAGAAAATGGAAGAAAAACATCCCGTTTAGCCAATTCAAGCGAATTAGGCGCAACTGCTCCAGGGATGATGAATTCATCACACAAAGCGGGATAATTCGATCTAGGTTCCTACAAAAGGGCTATCCAACAGACATTGTAGATGCAGCCTTCAATAAAGCTAAATCATTCACACAGTCAGAATGTTTGTTAGGAACCAAAAAACAAAATGACACGAAACGTAGCAACACCAATTTTTTAACTGCTTATAATAGTAACCATACGGATATCCGGAGAGTCCTGTCCAGACACTGGTATATTCTGAAAAAGGACCCCTTTCCGAATACAGAATTAACTAAACAACCTTCTTTAATTTTTAGAAGAGCAAGATCATTGAAAAATATGTTAGCCCCAAGTATATTGAAGAGTAGACGGGAACAAGTAGCCAGACCAGTCAGCTCCAGGATACCGGGGAGCTATAGGTGTAATCAATCGAGATGCTTGTGCTGCAGATCCCTATACATCACTACATCTTTTATGGGCCCAAACGATGAATCTTTTGTAATTAAGGATGAATTGAACTGCGGATCAACGAACATTATTTATCTCATTACATGCCCATGTAACCTCCGCTATGTGGGGTGCACTATACAAACCTTGCGTAATCGACTCAACAAGCATAGATCCAATGTTAAGAAGAAGTTCCTCCAACACAGCGTCTCTAGACATGCCACTATCCACCACCAAGGCTCTTTTTTCGGGTTCACGGTCACTCCGATTGAACAAGTTCGATCAAACGGATATAACGTTATCCAGACTCTGAGAAAACGCGAGATGTTCTGGATATACAGACTGAATTGCCTTAATCCATATGGCCTAAATGAAGCCTTTGAAATCAATTTATGAAATCCCCCTTCTTACCCCCGCCCCAATATTTATTTCCTCTCCTTTTGTATGCCCCCTCCCTCCTTTTATAATGCCACCGTCTAGTACATATGATATCCCTTATACCTTCCTCCTAATCTGCCCGTCCCAAGACATTCACATAAGAATCTATAGATTATCCAGTAAGCTATTCCATACATAGTATTCATCTATCCAATACCAAGTGGACCACTGAATTTTATTGACATTTTACACCACATTCAATATATATTCTTTAATCATTTAAATTTTATCCTTTTAGAGTCTTTTTTCGATATTTATCTAATTTACCACATAAATTATTGTATTACATTATATTTTACCTATTGCATCAATGTACTACATTTAACTTATCTGTACCTAAAATACCCTTTACTGTATATGAGGATTACTGTATTCCCTGAAACAGTTAAATACTGGTATCATTTACTGTATTCCCTGAAACAGTTAAATACCAGTATCATTTTCTATAGATTGTATTTTATTTTATAGCACCATTACGGTCATTGAATTGTACAATGAAATTCTTGTAATTAGCTCTTCTATAGTGCGATGCGAACGGACGAACCTCCCTCCTCCCAGCAAACCTTACACTCCCCTTTTCTGACGTGGCATTAGCATCTGGTTGCTAGGAGACGGGGGTGACGTGTGCAGCCGCTCGATCATGGGACCGGCCGTCCCCTGATGCGGCCACAATTTCCTTGCTGTTTCTAGCTGACGGAGGTCACGTGCTACGCAATAGGTCATGTGATCGGTTCACATGACTCTCCCAGGTCCTGTGCCCACATAGGCTTCCCAGAGGTATTACCCTTACGAATAAATTAAGAATTAGAGATCGCACCACTCTGAGGGTCGATCTTATGACTGTAGACCTTAAGAGAAATGAATAAAATAAATTTTCCAAGTTCTGTATATATTTTCCCCCCTTCCCTTTGCAAGCTTTGAGAGCCTTCCCAGCATTGCCCACTGACCCACCCCTTTCCCGCCCCTCTGTCTTTGGCGGTTTTTTACAATGTATTTAAATGTATGCAATTTGCTTTTATGTATGCAAGTCATTTGTACCTGAAGAAGGAGTATATCCCCGAAATGCATTGTACCGCTTGGTTAATAAAAAAGAACCCTCATTCTAATCCAACCACTGGGTGGTCTTTGTGCCATGGGATATTCTTTTTCTCTATTGAACTACTGGCTTTCTGAAGGGATTCCAGGCATCCCTGATCAGAAGTACTCATCCCGGGCTGCATACCATCCGCCGTGAGGGGCTTATGCCAACCTGACACATGTCTACAGGGTGGGCCATTTATATGGATACACCTTAATAAAATGCGAATGGTTGGTGATATTAACCACTTCCCATCTGGGCCCTTTGCCCCCTTCCTGACCAGGCCAAATTTTGCAAAACTGACATATCTCACTTTATGTGGTAATAACTTTGGAACGCCTTTATTTATCCAAGTCATTCAGAGATTGTTTTCTCGTGACACATTGTACTTCATGATAGTCATAAATTTGAGTCAAAATATTTCACCTTTATTTATGAAAAAATCCCAAATTTACCCAAAAATTAGAAAAATTCGCAATTTTCTAAATTTCAATTTCTCTGCTTTTAAAACAGAAAGTGATACCTCATAAAATATTTATTATTTAACATTCCCCATATGTCTACTTTATGTTGGCATCATTTTGGAAATGTCATTTTATTTTTTTAGGACGTTAGAAGGCTTAGAAGTTTAGAAGGAATTCTTCAAATTTTTAAGAAAATTGCCAAAATCCACTTTATAAGGACCAGTTCAGTCTGAAGTCACTTTGTGGGGCCTACATAGTGGATACCCCCATAAATGACCCCATTGTAGAAACTACACCCCTCAAGGTATTCAAAACCGATTTTACAAACTTTGTTAACCCTTTAGGCGTTCCACAAGAATTAAAGGAAAATGGAGATCAAATTTTAAAATTTCACTTTTTTGGCAGATTTTCCATTTTAATCAATTTTTTTCTTTAACACATCGATGGTTAACAGCCAAACAAAACTCAATATTTATTACCCAGATTCTGCGGTTTACAGAAACACCCCACATGTGGTCGTAAACTGCTGTATGGGCACACGGCAGGGCGCAGAAGAAAAGGAACTCCACATGGTTTTTAGATGCCATGTCCCATTTGAAGCCCCCTGATGCACCCTTACAGTAGAAACTCCCAAAAAGTGACCCCATTTTGGAAACTAGGGGATAAGGTGCCAGTTTTATTAGTACTATTTTTGGGTACATATGATTTTTTGATCATTCATTATAACACTTTAAGGGGGCAAGGTGACCAAAAAATTGGTTGTTTTAGCACAGTTTCTATTTATTTATTTTTACAGCGTTCACCTGAGGGGTTCAGTCAAGTGACATTTTTATAGAGCAGATCGTTACGGACGTGGCGATACCTAATATGTATACTTTTTCTCATTTATTAAAGTTTTACACAATAATAGCATTTTTGAAACAAAAAAATTATGTTTTAATGTGTCCATGTTCTGAGAGCTATAGTTTTTTTATTTTTTGAGAGATTTTCTTATGTAGGGGCTCATTTTTTGCGGGATGAGGTGACGGTTTTATTGGTACTATTTTGTGGGACATACGCATTTTTGATCACTTGGTGTTGCACCTTTTGTGATGCAAGGTGACAAAAATTGCTTGTTTTGACAGTTTTTTTTTTTTTTTTTTTACGGTGTTCACCCGAGGGGTTAGGTCATCTGATATTTTTATAGAGCTGGTTTTTACGGACGCGGAAATACCTAATATGTATACTTTTTTTTATTTGTTTCACTTTAACACAATAATAGCATTTTTGAAACCAAAAAAATGATGTTTTAGTGTCTCCATGTTCTAAGAGCTATAGTTTTTTTATTTTTTAAGAGATTTTCTTATGTAGGGGCTCATTTTTTGCGGGATGAGGTGACGGTTTTATTGGTACTATTTTGTGGGACATACGCGTTTTTGATCACTTGGTGTTGCACCTTTTGTGATGCAAGGTGACCAAAATTGCTTGTTTTGACAGTTTTTTTTTTTTTTTTTTTACGGTGTTCACCCGAGGGGTTAGGTCATGTGATACTTTTATAGAGCTGGTTTTTACGGACGCGGCGATACCTAATATGTCTATTTTATTTTATTTTTTCTATTTTTAATTTTTTTTTTTTATTCCTTACTTGGGAACTTTTTTTTTTTTACATGTGAAACTTTATTTTATTTTATTTTTTCAACCCTTTATTTTTTTTATTTTTTTTATTTTTTTTTACACTTTTCGTCCCCCATAAGGTCATACAAGACCTCTGGGGGACATTTACTTCACTTTTTCTTTTTTTTTTCACAGTTGATTTCTCCTGTAACTGGGGCTGACATAGTAGCCCCAGTTACAGGCCAAATTCACCCCTATAGAGGCTGTACAGCAGCAATCCTGCGCTGTACAGCCTCACAGCAGGGCTGATCGAGGTCTCTGAGAGACCTCACACAGCTCCAGCACACTCCGGTCACGGCGGTCACATGACCGCCGGGCCGGAACAGGAAGCGCACAGCTGTGTCTGCAGCGATCGTGAAGGCAGGGACACCTGGGCACTGTCCCTGCCTCCTCTCTGGGTTGCCCTGCTGTCACTGACAGCGGGCAACCCGATCAGCAGCTGCACGATTAGCGTGCAGCTGCTATTTCTGACAGGACGTTCTAAAACGTGCTGTCAGAAATAGACGTCCACCCATAGGACGTTTATATCCTATGGGCGGACGTGAGGCGGTTAACTTCCTGTTTGTGGCACATTAGTATATGTGAGGGGGGAAACTTTTCAAGTTGGGTGGCGACCATGGTGGCCATTTAGAAGTCGGCCATTTTGAATCCAACTTTAGTTTTTTCAATAGGAAGAGGGTCATGTGACACATCAAACTTATTGGGAATTTCACAAGAAAAACAATGGTGTGCTTGGTTTTAAAGGGATTCTGTCACCTCCCCTAACCGAAAATCCGATTTTAAAGCATTCATGTAGCACAGCTTACCTTGAATCGGCTGTGCTCTTTTATCTTGTAATCCGTCCAGTAGTTTATGATAAAAACGACTTTTATGTTTATGTAAATTAGCCCTGAAGGTGCCCAGAGGGGCGTTTTGTTAGCTTTAGTGTGCCCAGTACCGCCCCTCTTACGGTGCCCAAAATGCCTTCCTTCCGACTGCCTAACCGCCCACAGCCTCTCATCCCTCTCCTCCCCCTCCCTTACGGCCGAACGAACTCTCGCGCAGGCGCAGTACCCACTGAGGGCTGCGCCAGTGCGATCTGCGGGAGACTGAGGGCAGGAGCTTCATCTTTGTCACTGGGCATGCGCCGAGCCCAGTGACGTCAGATGCTCGCTCTTCCCTCAGTCAGCCTGGTGAGGAAGCGCAGAGGATTGCCGATCGGCTGCTGCACCCTGCGTATAATAATACCTATTTTCTCCAAAAAAATAAGGATTTCTTTCCAGGAGGGAGGGTGGGGAAAGAAATCGCTGGCTGGCTTCACTCTGGCAGGCAGACAGGCTGGAGAAAACGCAGGATGCAGCAGCCGATCGGCAATCCTCTGCGCTTCCTCACCAGGCTGACTGAGGGAAGAGCGAGCATCTGATGTCACTGGGCTCGGCGCATGCCCAGTGACAAAGATGAAGCTCCTGCCCTCAGTCTCATGCAGATCGCACTGGCGCAGCCCTTAGTGGGTACTGCGCCTGCGCGAGAGTTCGTTCGGCCGTGAGGGAGGGGGAGGAGAGGGATGAGAGGCTGTGGGCGGTTAGGCAGTCGGAAGGAAGGCATTTTGGGCACCGTAAGAGGGGCGGTACTGGGCACACTAAAGCTAACAAAACGCCCCTCTGGGCACCTTCAGGGCTAATTTACATAAACATAAAAGTCATTTTTATCATAAACTACTGGACGGATTACAAGATAAAAGAGCACAGCCGATTCAAGGTAAGCTGTGCTACATGAATGCTTTAAAATCGGATTTTCGGTTAGGGGAGGTGACAGAATCCCTTTAACATAACTTTATTCTTTCATGAGTTATTTACAAGTTTTTGACCACTTATAAAATGTGTTCAATGTGCTGCCCATTGTGTTGGATTGTCAATCCAACCCTCTTCTCCCACTCTTCACACACTGATAGCAACACCGCAGGAGAAATGCTAGCACAGGCTTCCAGTATCCGTAGTTTCAGGTGCTGCACATCTCGTATCTTCACAGCATAGACAATTGCCTTCAGATGACCCCAAAGATAAAAGTCTAAGGGAGTCAGATCGGGAGACCTTGGGGGCCATTTAACTGGCCCACGACTACCAATCCACTTTCCAGGAAACTGTTCATCTAGCTGGCACGTTCCCTGAGTTTTTCCAGCAAGATGGTGCACCACCACATTATGGGTGTCAGGTCCGAGCATTCCTAGATGAAGTTTCCTGGAAAGTGGATTGGTCGTCGTGGGCCAGTTGAATGGCCCCAAGGTCTCCCGATCTGACCCCCTTAGACTTTTATCTTTGGGGTCATCTGAAGGCAATTGTCTATGCTGTGAAGATACGAGATGTGCCGCACCTGAAACTACGGATACTGGAAGCCTATGCTAGCATTTCTCCTGCGGTGTTGCTATCAGTGTGTGAAGAGTGCATTGACAATCCAACACAATAGGCAGCACATTGAACACATTTTATAAGTGGTCAGAAACTTGTAAATAACTCATGAAAGAATAAAGTTACGTTAAAACCAAGCACACCATTATTTTTCTTGTGAAATTCCTAATAAGTTTGATGTGTCACATGACCCTCTTCCTATTGAAAAAACAAAAGTTGAATTCAAAATGGCCGACTTCAAAATGGCCACCATAGTCACCACCCATCTTGAAAAGTTTCCCCCCTCACATATACTAATGTGCCACAAACTGGAAGTTAATATCACCAACCATTCCCATTTTATTAAGGTGTATCCATATAAATGGCCCACCCTGTACATTAGAGTTGTGCCTAATATAGCACAACTCCACCAGGTGAGCCTCCATTTTTTGGAGATACTACTTATTATTTAAGACTTTATTACCCTATGGTGCGCCATTTTTTTGTTCTACAGTTGAACAAAGCCTGTTTCTATTAAGCATGCAACCCGTGGCACCCTTGTGGATTTGGTGTTACTGCCATGGATTGCATGCAGGCCTGCCTCTTCTTCTCCTCCTCCTACTCAATCCTCCGTCTCATCCTCGGCTGACTCCTCCTTTTCCACTGCTATTACCTCTTCCGCTGCACCCCCCAAGCTCTCTAGAACCTATTTGATGTGCTAGGTGAGACATTGCCATGCTATGCTGCGGCTGTTGTGCTTGAAAGTCAAGAGGCACACCAGTCCTGCACTCCTTTTAGCTCTGCTGTCACAGGACAATCAGTGGCTAACCATGCTCAATTTGACAGTTGATGGTGTGCGACAAAGGTGCCAATCTGGTGAGCGTGCTGAAACAGGGAAAAATGACACACGTGCCGTGCATAGCACACGTCCAGAACTTAGTCGTGCAGTGATTCGTTGCCAAATACCCCGGGGTCCAGGATGTCTTGCGGCAGGCCACAAAAATCTCTGGCCATTTTTAGAAGATCTTACACGGCCATGGCTCGCCTTCCTGACGTTCAGCGGCGACACCACTTGCCCGTCAGACATCTGATTTGTGACTGCCCGACGCGCTGGAACTCCACCTTGTATATGCTTGATAGGCTTCTCCAGCGGAAACGTTCTGTTAACGACTACCTGTATGAACTCTGCGGCAGGACAGGTTCTGGGAGCCATAATTGACATCGTGCCTTACGTCTTCTTTCTGGAGCGTGCATTGCGTTATGTCATTGATCAAGCCATCGAGGAGCAGGAGCAGGAAGATGAGGAAGTTGCAATGCTGAATGAATTCCCAGGGGGGCTACTCCATCTGAGACAAGTTAGCAGGAGTCTGAAGAGAAGTCAGAGAGGTTGGTGCCTCGAGGGAGGAGGAGCAAGAAGAGCAGGCTTTTAACTTTTCGGGGATCTCGGGTGTTGTCTGTGGATGGGGGGAGGAAACCAAGGACGACATTCTCCTGGGCGATCAGCAGGAGCCAGGCCGCTCCACCACTTCCAATTTAGTGCAAATGGGGGCCTTCATGCTCCAGTGTTTGAAGAGGGACCTCTGTAAAAAGCATAAAGGGCAAGGACCAGTACTGGATGGCAACGTACTTAGACCCTCGGTACAAACACAAAATGGCGGACATGTTACCAGCATCACAGAGGGCTGTCAGAATGCAGCATTCCAGGCCTTGCTGCGAGAGATGCTGCATTTTGCTGTTGCGAGCGCTGGCAGAGGAATTTCCACCCACAGAGAAACAGGTGCAGGAACCAATCCTACCGCACATGCAAGAAGAGGGCGGTTTCGAAGATGTGTTGGTCTCTTCGAATATGAGATCATTCTTGCAGCTAACCCATCGACGGCTGCCCTCCCGATCCAGCTTCAGGGAGCGCCTAGACCGACAGGTGTTCATCTACATCGGCTTAACTTCCGATGTGGACGCTCTGATAAGCGAGGAACCCCTGGACTACTGGGTGTGCAGGCTTGACCTTTGGCCAGAGCTGTCACAATTTGCCATGGAACTCTTGTCTTGCCCCTCGTCGAGGGTCCTTTCCAATGAATGCCTAATTTTTAGGGCCACGGAGGAATTCAACACCTGTGATGACCACGTGTTATCGAATTTCAACTATTATTATTTGTTTTTTTTTCAAGAGGGGGGATTTCGTTAGCCATGTTTTTAATCCGATTTTATATTTTTAGTTCTTTTAAACATATGTATTTGACACATATTTGTACTGGCCTGCAGTAAAATTGATATCCAATGACCGTCTAATATACCTCCAGCCACATAATCACTTGATGTTTTCTGTACGGTGAGTAAATCATTTTTGGGGCCTGTAGTCCATTGGCCTGCAGTAAAATTGATATCCGTCGACCATCTAATATACCTCCAGCTACATAATCACTTGATCTTTTATGTATGGTGAATGCATAATTTTTGGGGCCTGTAATCTAACTGGCCAACAGTAAATTTGTTGTACGGTGACTGCCTAATGTACCTCCAGCTACATAATTACTTGATGTTTTCTGTCCGGTGAATGCCTAATGTTTGGGGCCTATACTCCACTGGCCTGCAGTAAAATTGATATCCAATGACCGTCTAATATACCTCCAGCCACATAATCACTTGATGTTTTCTGTACGGTGAGTAAATCATTTTTGGGGCCTGTAGTCCATTGGCCTGCAGTAAAATTGATATCCGTCGACCATCTAATATACCTCCAGCTACATAATCACTTGATCTTTTATGTATGGTGAATGCATAATTTTTGGGGCGTGTAATCTAACTGGCCAACAGTAAAATTGTTATACGGTGACCGCCTAATGTACCTCCAGCCACTTTATTAATTGTTCTTTTCTGTACGGTGAATGAATAATTTTTTGGGTCTGTAGTCCACTGGCCTGCAGTAAAATTGATATCCATTGACCGTCTAATAAACCTCCAGCCACATAATCACTTGATGTTTTCTGTGCGGTGAATGCCTAATGTTTGGGGCCTGTACTCCTGTGGTCTAAAATAAAAAAAATTCTAGGCTCCAGCAGGGCACATTTTTAACAGGTTCCCTTTAAGACACATAAAAATGGCCCCTGATTAAAATACATATTTTTTGTGGGAATTTTTGCCATTGATCCCACTCTGTTATGTCACTGTCCATGTTGTGGGACGATTTGTGCACTTCTAGTAAGTATTTGGTGGCTGCAAATATGACCTTAAGGTTCTTCAGGTTCGCCTGCAATTAAAGTGAATGGGGCCCGCCTCGAACTTGCAGTTCGCAAACATTTGATCGCGTTCACGTGATCGCGTTTGTGAATTGTCCCGGCCGATGTTTCTCCATCACTAATAAAGAAGGACTTTTGGGTCTGTAAAGTTTTAGCTATTTAGCGCAGTTTGCGCTAAAAATTTATATTGCTGCTGTCACACACAATAGTCCTTAAAATGGCTTTTAGGTCTGTGAAGATGTAGCAATTTAACGCAGATTGCGCTAAAAATGTAGATTGCTGCTGCCACACACAATAGTCCTTAAAGGGACTTTTGGGTCTATGAAAAGTTTTGGTGGTAAAAATAATCTTAAATCACTCCCTACACTGTCTGTCCCTTCCTCAGCACAGCTCTCCCTGACTAAGAATGAGCCGAACATGCGTCATCGCGTTCCGGCCAGCCAATAACTGTAATGCCAGCAGCCAACATGGCTACGACATTAGGCTGAATGCACACGGCCGTGGAACACAGACGTGAGCGGTCCGTGGTATCCCGGCCTGGCATCCTGCTGACAGCAGGAGCGCACGGCGTCATTGGTTGCTATGTCGCTGTGCGCTTCATGCCGCCGCTGCACTACAGTAATACACTCGTATGATCTATACGAGAGTATTACTGTAGTGCAGCGGCGGCATAAAGCGCACGGCGTCATAGCAACCAATGACGCTGTGCGCTCCTGCTGTCAGCAGGATGCCAGGCCGGGATACCACGGACCGCTCATGTCCATGTTCCACAGCCGTGTGCATTCCACATTACAGTGAGGGCAGTACTTACCTGCACGTTTATTGGCTGCGTGCACCTGTGATGGTGGCAAGTACAGTTTTTTAGCCAGAAAAAATAGGTAGGTCTCATCGACCCAATTAACAGGTTGATTATATATTATATTTCCCTGTGACGGTGGCAAGCAAAGTTTTTTTCAACACAGAAAATAGGTAGGTCTCATCGACCCAATTAACAGGTTGATTATATATTATATTTCCCTGTGACGGTGGCAAGCAAAGTTTTTTTCAACACAGAAAATAGGTAGGTCTCATCGACCCAATTAACAGGTTGATTATATATTATATTTCCCTGTGACGGTGGCAAGCAAAGTTTTTTTCAACACAGAAAATAGGTAGGTCTCACCGACCCAATTAACAGGTTGATTAACTATTATATTTCCCTGTGACGGTGGCAAGTACAGTTTTTTCACTACAAAAAATATGTAGGTCTCACCGACCCAATTAATAGGCTGATTATATTTCCCTGTGACGGTGGCAAGTAAAGTTTTTTTCCTCACAAATAATTGGTAGGTCTCACTGGCCCCAATTAAGAGGTTGATTAACTATTATATTTCCCTGTGACGGTGGCAAGTGAAGTTTTTTTCACCACAAAAATAGGTAGGTGTCTCATCAACCCAATTAGCAGGTTGATGGTGGCAAGTAAAGTTTTTTTCAACACAAAAATAGGTATGTCTTCCCCACACAATTAACAGACTGAATAACTATTATATTTCCCTGTTACTGGTGCAAAGGAGTAAGATTGCACTGAACAAAAATGACAACAGTTCACCCTCAGACTGAACAGCACGATTAAGTAAAGGTATTTCTGTCTCACTGATGCAAAGGAGCTGTATTGCACCGATTAATAATGCCTACAGGTCACCAGCACACTTTTTCTAAATAATAAAGGCCTAACACTCTCCCTGCCTGTAGCAGCATCCTGTCCCTACACTAGTTAGAGCAGAATGGTGGTGCACCATGTGATCTAGCATTTATGCCTACATGTGTAAGACCGTGAACCGGGGAGGGCTCCCCAGTTTACAGCGAAGCCAGAGATGGGGAAAGCAACACCGACACCAGCTTTTATGAAAACAGAAACTTTAATGAACAGAAGTATTAAACACAATCTCAAATGTAATAAACATATAATAAAGTTACATATGCTCGGCCTGGACGCTGAGACCCCTGTGCTGCATAGCACGGTGCCCCAAGATGGCTGACAGACACCACTTCCGATAATTTACCTATTGCGGGCACAAGTATTACTGCCCCGCCTTACCGCTTATTACCCTAAGAAACTGGAACAATTGTGTGGGGTGCAAGATACAGGCCACCCGCGGTGCAGCACAAGTGCTCACAATCTTACAGGTTTATACAATAGTTTCCCTTCCCTTCTTCCTAAACTTCACCGTGACACGTGTCCGTAATACTCCCAGTCAAGACGCTGGAGTAGCTGAAGTTTACAGTGAAGTTCCTTGTTGATCCAGGAGCGAATTATAAACTTATAACTAGTAGGTTCTGGTGTTGGGTAATTTCAGACTCTTTGTAGCACAATCCTTGCAGCCTGCCTCACACAGGATCCCTATCAGACTAACTAAATGCAGGCTAGATCACAGTCTCTAGTTTTTCCAGGCTCCCACAATATACTGCGGTGCATGCACGATCTGGGTTACCGACCCGTGTCTCTTCTTCATCCGATGGTGACTTAAACCAAATAACAAGTCTGTCCATCCACAATGAGGCCCTGCAGGGTATGTAGCTCTGTCCTACAGCTTTTCTAGCCTTCCGGGAACCGATCCTCTCTTTCCTGGATGACATCTGGATCGCTGACAGTCATCAGCCACCTCCAACAGTAACTCTGGCCACTCCAGGTCTCACTGACGCCTGGATGCAACTAGATGCTGCCTCCCAGCTCCTGTCTCTACAAAACATGTCTGCTGAGTAATTTCCTGGTTCTTCTTTAGCTAGTAACAACACCTCTCAATGCATATTCAATTACTTGCAGTATGTTAGCTGTGTGTTGAAACAGCGGCCTCTTGTGGCAAAATTCAGAATGACAGTTCTAATAAAGTAATGTGTACAGAAACAGTATGAGCTGTTTCTACATCTCACACATAGTCAGTGCCATCTTAAGAGCATTATAGGCCCCCGGGCAATACAGTGCACTGGGGCCCTGTCTACACAATCACGCACTAGAATAAAAATGCAAATTATCAATAAGGCGATATTTATTGGTACTTTCAACAAAATCAGTGTTTAAACATTAAACACAACGTTTGAACAATATAACATGAGCTTGAAAAGCAAGAAATTGAAAAACAAGACATTACTGATTAAAATTGGACAGTACAAAAACACTAATCATTTATTAAATTTGCGACACTTTTTTGTACAGAATTCCTTTATAACTGGCTTGAAGTCAATGGTTTTTAGGATGTCATTTTCAATGCACATTAGTGAAAGCCAGTTCAAACGATGCTGCCCCATTGTGCTGCGAAGCTCATGCTGGTGTGGGTACTGCTGGTGCTGGTGGGTATTAATGTTGGAGTGGCGTGTGTACTGCCTGGGTCCTCTGAGATGCGGACGTGTGACAGGAAGTATGCGGCTGCAGTAGAGAGCAGGGCCGATGCTTCCTGTATCATGTCATTCTGGCATTTGATATCACTCCGCCTATGAAGAGCCGGAACTACACAGAAAGCATCGGCTCCATTCTTCACAGTGACACAGAGGCGTATCTAGTAAAAATGGCGCCTATGGCAAGCACTGAAACTGCGCCCCTGTCAAAACTTTTGAAACCCATCTTTCAGATAACCGTAACAAAAAAAACAGCTAACAAAAGCCATAAATGCAGTAACATCAGCACCCATAAATGCAGTAACATCAGCACCCATGAATGCAGTAACATCAGCACCCATGAATGCAGTAACATCAGCACCCATGAATGCAGTAACATCAGCACCCATGAATGCAGTAACATCAGCACCCATGAATGCAGTAACATCAGCACCCATGAATGCAGTAACATCAGCACCCATGAATGCAGTAACATCAGCACCCATGAATGCAGTAACATCAGCACCCATGAATGCAGTAACATCAGCACCCATGAATGCAGTAACATCAGCACCCATGAATGCAGTAACATCAGCACCCATGAATGCAGTAACATCAGCACCCATGAATGCAGTAACATCAGCACCCATGAATGCAGTAACATCAGCACCCATGAATGCAGTAACATCAGCACCCATGAATGCAGTAACATCAGCACCCATGAATGCAGTAACATCAGCACCCATGAATGCAGTAACATCAGCACCCATGAATGCAGTAACATCAGCACCCATGAATGCAGTAACATCAGCACCCATAAATGCAGTAACATTAGCACCCATAAATGCAGTAATATTAGCACCCATAAATGCAGTAATATTAGCACCCATAAATGTGGCCTTACCAGCACCCATAAATGCAGTGGCAGTACATTCATTCATCATCAGTGACCGAGACCAGTAGTGATTTTGATTGAATCTATCCACCTAATACACATTTTGAGTGATACACTTTGTACCCCTACCCTACATCAGTTTCTATGACCTGTGCAGACAGAAGCAGGACATTTGTCACACCTCAGGGGGAGGGAAGTCGTGGGCGGTACGGTGGCAGCGACGGCGGTGATGTCTATTGGCTCAGGCTGGCGGGTACAGGTCAGAGGCTGAGAGAGAGCCGCGAGTGTGATCCATGCCCATGCCTGTGTGTGTTAGGCGGCCGTTCCCGCGGGCTCGCGGGAGGCTGCCGCTGGCCTGCGGCAACGCTGCTAAATGACGGTTGGGAAGTTGGCTGGTGGGTTCACTGGGCAGGCGGGCCCCCAGGCAAGTGGGGCCCCCGGGCAACTGCCCAGCGTGCCCATTCGAAAAGACGGCCCTGCACATAGTCACATGGTGTGCCGGCCAATCACAGCCATGCCAATGCTAGGCATGACTGTGATGGCTTCCAAGTGCCCACAGCTTAAATGCTTGTTGATTGGCTGCGCTGCAGCCTTTTAGCAAGCTTTATTTAAACTACAAACAACTAACCCGGACACGGACTAGGGCGCCAAGATCCGTGTTTGGGTTCGGTACCCGAACACCATAATGTCTGGTACGGTCCCAAACGTGGCAGTCCGGGTTTGCTTATCACTGTCCACCACCTCAGCAGAAGGGAGCTATGGATGTAGTAGAGTTAACACTCATGATTTATGAGACGTGTTATCTAAACTAAATGCAAACACCATCAATTGCTTTTCAATGCCTTTTGTCTCAAGATAATGCGATGAGTTAAGAAATTTGAGTTAAGAGCGTGAGTGCTATCCCTGCTACATCAGTATGTTTCCTTCCCATCATCTACTGGTCCTGATGCTCCTGCTCCTCATACTGCTTGTCACTCATTTCGTCAGCAATCGATCACTGAGGCGATTGCAAAAAGACAACAGTATGCGTGCACTCATCCAACGGTGCAGAAACTGAACGTGCTCCTGGCCAAGTTCCTAGTACTACAGTCCTCCCATTCCATGTGGTGGACTCTGCACGTTTAAGACAACTGATTTATTTTGCCACACCAAGACGGAGAGTTCCAAGCCATCATTACTTCTCCAAAAATGCTGTACCAGCCCTGCACACGTATGTAACATAAGGTGGGCCAGTCTTTGAGCCTGTTGGTTTCTGCTAAAGGTCAGGTAACAACATATGTCCTTTATGGCCCACTGGGTAAACCAGCAACTTATCCAGGTGATGGCACTATCGCCTCTGCGTTCTCAAGCTGTGAGTTCTGTGCCAATGTCCTCCTCTGCCTCCTCATTTTCCACCTTATCCTTAGGCACAACTGCAGGCACAATTCGGAATGCTACCTCAGCATACCACCTATGCAGAGCATGGTAGTGTCACGCTGTCCTTCACCTAGTTTGCCTGGGCGAACTGAGTCACACTGGGAAGGAACTGCTCTGAGTCCTTCAAGAGGAAATTGAGTCCTGGCTCTCTCCTCACCAACTGAAAATCAGAACCATGGTCACCAACAACTGGAAGAACATTGCGTTGACACTACGACAAGAAGGGCTGATCCATGCACCCTGCAAGGCACATGTATTTAAACTGGTTGTAAAGCGGTTTCTGAAGTCTTCCACCCATCTGCAAGACATCATGAAAATGGCCAGGAAACTGTGTATGCACTTCAGCCACTCTTACCCTTTAAAACAGTCCCTCCTTGAGCTTCAAAGGCAGAATAGCGTTCCCCCAAATCTCCTGATATGCGACATTTCTACTCGTTGGAACTCCACCCTTCACATGTTAGACTGACTTTATCAGCAGAGGGATGCCATAAACAATTTCTTGATGATGCAGGCGGACAAGAGCAGTGGCAGCTCATGCGTGACACCTGCTGTTTGCTCAGGCCCTTTGAGGAGGCCACTTTATTTGTCAATCACCAGGACTACAGGATGAACGACGTCATTCCACTCCTTCACATCCTGGAGCAGATGCTGCTAAATCTGTCTGGCCAGGGGACAGGAGACGTGGTCCCTACATCTCACTGCCTCCTGAGCCTTGAGGGGGATGAACTGGTGGAAGAGAAGGAAGAGGACATTCAAGCACAAGCAATGTATACAGAAATGGGTGGTTTATCCGCACGAGTGACAGTAGAGGAACAAGAAAAGCATGAGGAGATGGAAGCAATAAGGAAGACTAGGCAGATGACCCACGACACACCATGGCAGTATGCAGTGGAGATAGAGGCAGGGAGTCCCCCCGAGTCCCTTGCGCAAATGGCCAGATGCATACTGAGTTGCTTGCGTAGTAACAGCCATATTATCACCATTTAGCAGAGGGATGACTACTGGCTCTCCACCATGTTAGACCCTCACTACGGCTCCAAAATAGGGGTCTTTTTTCCACCCACTGAGAGGGAAGATGAACTCAACTACTATCGAGACATTCTATGTAGTTATCGCCCATCCACACTAAGGTATGACCAGGGGAGCACTCTGCTCTCACGTTCTACTGCCATGGCTCCTGGAGTGGGGTGGAGGTGGGGGAAGGAGCAGCACCAGCTCTATCAGCAGAATCTTAAATCTGGAATCTTTAATGAGCATATTCTTCACTGAAACCACCACCCACCAGCAGTAACAGTGGCAAGACATGGAGCAGAAACTGAACCAGCAGGTGCTGGCATACTTGGACTGCACTCTGCCACCCCACATCCGAGATTCCCTGGCCGAGTTTGCCCTGAACAAGCTTTCCTGCCCAGCCAGTTGTGTGGCATCAAAGCTGGTGTTAGTGCGGCGGGGGGCATAATTATGCCAAGAAGAACTCACCTTTCTACCCAAAATGTTAAGTTACCTTTGTGAAGATGAATCAGGCATGGATCAGCCAGGATTTCCACACGCCAGTGCCAGATGTATCAGACTAGATCATTTTGGGTGCCACACCAAAAAAAGACCAGTTTCTTCAGACAACATGCTTCAGCCACTATTCTGATTCTGTCACCTGCCTGATGCCACACATCTGCTAACATCTTATTTTGCTGCCACCCACCATCTTGTGCTGTAACTGCCACTGCTGTTGCCCCTCACCTCCCCACTCTGTGACTGGGCAACTATGTTGACTCCTCATGCAGTTGCCACCCTCACCACTCTGTGACTGGGCCACTGTGTTGATTCCTCATGCGGTTGCCACCCTAACCACTTAGCCATCCTCACCCCATTGTGATGGGGCCAATAGTGTCCCTGTTTGGCCTTGTTTATATCACCATTTATTTTACTCTTCTTACGATCTGTCTGAAGGACGGAAAAATTAAAAACACAACGGATCCACTCTTTGGAGCATCCATAAGGCCTCTATCACACAGTCCCTACTTTGCATCAGGATATGCTCATGATTTTGAAGCCAAAAGCAGGAGGGGGTACAAAACACAGAATACATGCAAATATTCCAATCACATGTCATCTCTGTTTTGGATCCACTTCTGTTTTTTTTTTGTTGGCCTTAGCAATGATGGATTACTGACCAAATGTTGATCATGTGAAGGCGGAGGCTCAAAAGACAGGATGTCTTTTTTTGGGGTTGTTCTTGAGACGGATCAGAAGAAGGGAAAATTAAACAGTGACATCAACACTAAGTTCCATGGGACCACTACTTGTATCAGCATGTAACAGAACAGGTTATGTAGAAGTCTATGTGGAATCAGCTTACTGTGTAAAAGGAGTGCGCTCTTTCATTCTATAGTAGAATCTTGGGCTACTGCATGTTTTTTTTATACCTGGCTCTAACATTGACCTGTAGGACTGAGTTGACACTAGAGTTATTTGGTCAGTTTTGGCCCCATAAATGACCAAATAAGTAAAGTGATTCTAAGAGTGACACCTGTCACCACCACTAGCTATGCATGTTTCTCCAATGCACAGTGTTGTGCACCGATATACAGGCTCTCTGCAGCTGCGAAATAGCTGATTTTTAAGACGGTTCGTGACAAATTCAGATCAAATAAAAAAATTGGGAAAATTCGGCAAAGCGTCCAAATCAAATTTTTGAAAACTTTGCTCATGTCTAGTCATTGCATGTGAGACTTAAACAGGACTCATCGCTGAAGAGTACCCCTATTATAGTGCCCTTAATTGTTACAATACTCCTCAAAGCTACAAATCAAATACTCACCTGACTCCCATTCCATGCCACTACGTGCTTTACTTCTATGGGAGCACTGGAGATAGCCAAGTACTTTATTTGAAAGTTATAGAAATAAAATTAGAGAGAAGAGTTTTGTAAAAATCTGTGAAATGGTGTGTTCTGTTCTTCCATTTTATAAACATTTACAACACCTTTAAAAGCCAGCTCTCTTTTTGTGTAGCATGTGAAACTATTTTCTGGCTGGACGCCTGAAGTAATGTTCAAGGGTGGTGTAATTGCCTATAATTGAGAGGGCTGTATTGTTTTATTCATAGATAAGAAAAGATCAGCGAGTTCAATGATCAAATGATTTATAAGGCATGGGAACATGACACTTAAAGTGTAACTGTCATTTCATTTTTTATTTCTGTAATGTGTAGGGGAAGTGTACTTTTTCAGCGACCGGGCCACAGGGGTGCAATGTGTGAGTTTTGGTGGGCCGATGGGGGTAGTAGTTTACTCAAAGTTCTGTAGAGCTCCCTAGGCTGGGCGTGTGGTGAATGGAAGGACAGCACCAGTTCCTTCGGGGTACACTCTGTTGTCTAGGGACTTCCCGCCAGATGGTGGTTGAGGTGCCCTTGGTGGTCTAAGTTTAAGGTGCCTTGGAGGTAGGGTCCCTGGTGTTTGTGACACCAGCACCGTAAGGTGCAATTGAAGATAATGGAGAATAAGGAGAGTCAAATTCTGATGAACAGAACTGGAACTTTACTTCACAAAAAGCCTTGAGGTAGTTGTAATTACAGAGAAAATGCTTTGGTTCACAATGATGAGGTAAGAGCTGCAATTACTCACAACAGGCTTGGTTTGGCTGGTTCATACAGGCTTTAGCTTGGCGGGTGTGGAAGAGATGTCTTTCTAAGCTGTGGTTCCTCTGAAATAGACTAGAGTTGAGGTACCTGGATTGTTATCCGAATTCTGCAACCTACAGGGCGGTCTCCCTAGCGGCAGGAATCAATCTTCTGCTCCATTCTTTGGAAAAGTTGCCTTTACACACAAAAGTCCACTATGTCCCTTCCTGGACTGTGGTACTGCAATATGATCCTGGATTCTGAGTCTTGGTTCCTTTCTTTGGTTCCCCAGGCCAGCAAGTCCCAAGGGGACACACATCAGCTATTACATGGTGTTCCTTTCACTCCTCAACTAACCTCAATCCCACTTCCTGTGCAAGGCCTGTTACTTATATATGATGTTATGGCACCACCTAGTAGTGACTCAAGTGTAGAACAGTCACCAGCCTTAATACAGACTTTGCAGCACTAAATGAGCATTGATAAGGAACATCTGTGTATTTGTGTGTGTGTGTATTTATACTATATATATATATATATATATATATATATATATATAATACAGACCAAAAGTTTGGACACACCTTCTCATTCAAAGAGTTTTCTTTATTTTCATGACTATGAAAATTGTAGATTCACACTGAAGGCATCAAAACTATGAATTAACACATGTGGAATTATATACATAACAAACAAGTGTGAAACAACTGAAAATATGTAATATTCTAGGTTCTTCAAAGTAGTCACCTTTTGCTTTGATTACTGCTTTGCACACTCTTGGCATTCTCTTGATGATCTTCAAGAGGTAGTCCCCTGAAATGGTTTTCACTTCACAGGTGTGCCCTGTCAGGTTTAATAAGTGGGATTTCTTGCCTTATAAATGGGGTTGCGACCATCAGTTGCGTTGAGGAGAAGTCAGGTGGATACACAGCTGATAGTCCTACTGAATAGACTGTTAGAATTTGTATTATGGCAAGAAAAAAGCAACTAAGTAAAGAAAAACGAGTGGCCATCATTACTTTAAGAAATGAAGGTCAGTCAGTCAGCTGAAAAATTGGGAAAACTTTGAAAGTAAGGGCTATTTGACCATGAAGGAGAGTGATGGGGTCCTGCGCCAGATGACCTGGCCTCCACAGTCACCGGACCTGAACCCAATCGAGATGGTTTGGGGTGAGCTGGACCGCAAAGTGAAGGCAAAAGGGCCAACAAGTGCTAAGCATCTCTGGGAACTCCTTCAAGACTGTTGGAAGACCATTTCAGGGGACTACCTCTTGAAGCTCATCAAGAGAATGCCAAGAGTGTGCAAAGCAGTAATCAAAGCAAAAGGTGGCTACTTTGAAGAACCTAGAATATGACATATTTTCAGTTGTTTCACACTTGTTTGTTATGTATATAATTCCACATGTGTTAATTCATAGTTTTGATGCCTTCATAGTCATGAAAATAAAGAAAACTCTTTGAATGAGAAGGTGTGTCCAAACTTTTGGTCTGTACTGTATATATATATATATATATATATAGAACTAAGAAATCGGACTGCACTCCAGTTGTATCTTCAATGAAAAAAGGTTTATTCACCCATAGGTGGCACAAGCGACGTTTCGGCTCGCAATGAGCCTTTCTCAAGCATTGATAGGATGTGAACAGGTTACATATAAAGGGGTGTCAATCATAACAATTGGTTCTTAAAACTTAATTGATAATTAAAGTCATATCTGCAGAAAAATATTACAAATAAAACAACATATTGCCAATTCAATATAATTGAATAAAGTGAAAAATACAGTGAGTGCATAAAGTGCATGATGCATTATGCACTTTATGCACTCACTGTATTTTTCACTTTATTCAATTATATTGAATTGGCAATATGTGGTTTTATTTGTAATATTTTTCTGCAGATATGACTTTAATTATCAATTAAGTTTTAAGCACCAATTGTTATGATTGACACCCCTTTATATGTAACCTGTTCACATCCTATCAATGCTTGAGAAAGGCTCATTGCGAGCCGAAACGTCGCTTGTGCCACCTATGGGTGAATAAACCTTTTTTCATTGAAGATACAACTGGAGTGCAGTCCGATTTCTTTGTTCCGTATCAGTGGGTAAGCACCAGTTACCATACTCGGACAGTGCACCCTCTCTACTTGTTTTCTGGCTTGGTGGTGCTGCTGGTAATTTTTTTTCCTTATATATATATATATATATATATATATATATATATATATATATATATACATATACAGTATCTCTCAAAAGTGAGTACACCCCTCACATTTTTGTAAATATATATTATTACACTGTAGATATGACACCTTGATACAATGTAAAGTAGTCAGTGTACAGCTTGTATAACAGTGTAAATTTGGTGTGCCCTCAAAAAAACTCGCAGCCATTAAAGGGGTTATCCAACCCCAAAAATGCCCCTCCCAAATGCCTGGGCCCCTCACACAGATTGTACTTACCTCCCTCCCCAGCACCCGCATTGCTTCTGATGCCCGCACGCCGCTGTGTCTCCCCTTTGCACGAATGAAAACATCCGGAGACAGAGACGGTGGAAGGGGGAATTGCAGCCAATACCAGGCCATGATAGGAACAAGCCTCCCTAGCGTGATGCTAGCAAGGCTCATTCCCATCGTGGCCTGCAATTGGCTGGCCCACCTCATCACTAGTTGTTTTGATCCGCGCGACGGGGAGATGCAGTGGCGACCATGTGTCATCAGAAGTGTCGCGGGTGCTAGGGAGAGAGGTAAGTACAATCTGTGTGAGGGGCCCGGGCATTTGGAAGGGCATTATAGGGGTTGGATAACCAATTTAATGTCTAAACCGCTGGCAACAAAAGTGAGTACATACCTAAATAAAAGTGGCCAAATTGTGCCCAATTACTCATTTTTCTTCCCCGACGTCATGTGACTCGCTAGTGTTACAAGCACCCTCCACAGTGCACGCCCCTTTAACAGTGACTTCCACAGTGCCCGCCCCTTTAACAGAGACCTCCACAGTGCCCACCCCTTTAAAAGTGACTTCCACAGTGCCCGCCCCTTTAACAGAGACCTCCACAGTGCCCACCCCTTTAAAAGTGACTTTCACAGTGACCGCCCCTTTAACAATGACTTTCACAGTGACCTCCCCTTTTACAGTGACTTTCACAGTGACGGCCCCTTTAACGGTGGCCGCCCCTTTAACAGTGACTTTCACAATGACTGCCCCTTTAACAGTGACTTTCAGTGACTGCCCCTTTAACAATAACTGCCCCTTTAAGAGTGACTTTCATAGTGACCGCCCCTTTAACAGTGACATTCACAATGACTGCCCCTTTAACAGTGACTATCACAGTCACCACCCCTTTAACAGTGACTTTCACAGTGCCCGCCCCTTTAACAGTGACTTTCACAGTGCCCGCCCCTTTAACAGGGACCTTCATAGCGCCCGCCCCTTTATTTAACAGTGACCTCCACAGTGCCCGCCCATTTAATAACAGTAACCTCCACAGTGCCCACCCCTTTAATAACAGTGACCTCTACAGTGCCCGCCCCATTAAAAACAGTGACCTCCACAGTGCTCGCCCCTTTAAGCAGTAAAGGAAAATGCCTGGGTTGTTATGGAAACCTGGAGTAAAACTGTGTTTATGGCAGTTGGGATTTGAAGAGAAAGACTTGTATTGGCTAATGTGGGTCATTTTTTGGGAATATCTCAGGAACTAGAGAGCTGAGACCCGGTCTAAAACCTTCCCGGATACCTGATGTACATGTGTGCCAAATTTGGTGATGATCGGTCCAGTAGTTTGGTCGCACATAAAGAACAGACAGACAGAAACTCATTTTTATATATATAAGAGACAAGTAAGTGGTTGCTGACAACCAACATCACAATTATTGCAGACTGGGTCTCGGCCACCTGAGAAGAGTCATGGTTCTACCTAGTTTTCTCCCTTTCTCTCTTGGAGAGAACTGCCTATCATCAGCAGATGGGTGAGAGTGCAGCAGGAGATTATAAATAACCATGGACCTTCTCAGGTAGATTTGACTCTTTTATAGTCCTGTGCTGCAATGATTATGATGCTGTTTCTCAGCAAACACTTACTTTTAGCTCATGAGTGACACACTGCAGAAATCAGCATTTTTGTAACTAATTTATGCTGCCCTCAGTGAGGTGAGCATAAAGTTGCTAACATGTTCCCTTTAAGGACCAGGCCATTTTTTGCAAATCTTACATGCGTCACTTTATGTGGTGATAACTTTAAAACGCTTTTACTTATCCAAGCCATTCTGAGATTGTTTTCTCATCACATATTGTACTTCATGACAGTGGTAAAATTGAGTAAAAAAAAAAAATATTTTTATTTATTAAAAAAAATACCAAATTTACCCAAAATTTTTAAGAATTAGTGTCACGAGGGTGTCAAGAGCCACGCCTGACTCCGTTATACCCGGGGTCAGGAAGTCGCAGCGGGTGGCTGCGCGCTCGATGTACAAAGACAGTGCTGTTTCGTAATGGTAGCTTTCTGGGTTTGCCTTGCAACCCTTTTGGCTCACTCAGGGATCCGTAGCTTCTCCTCCTCAGCTGTTTCTTGTCCAGCAATCCCAACCTCCTTATATTCCCATCTCCCACTTCTCTGGTTGCCAGATATAGAGCTTCCTGCCTGGACTTCTATACTGACCCACTGGAGCTGTGTAGTTGTGTTCCCTGGTTGTTGTTCCAGAACATTACCCTCCGGATCCCTGTTGGGCCTTGGTGGTCTGTTGTTGTCGCCCACCTGGGATTATATGTTTGTCTGTATTGTCTGTCCTCTCCTTGGTGTTTTCCTCTTAGTGTCAGTGGTGCGGACTAGTGATCCCACCACCCCGTTCACTACGCAGGGCTCATCCTAGGGAAAACCAGGGTTTAGGCACGTGATCGGCGTACGGGTGAGGAACCCGTCTAGGGACGTCAGGGCAGCCAGGTGCCAGTCGCAAGGTGAGTCAGGGGTCACCACCTTTCCCTCTCCCTTGGACAGGGCCTTCCCATTTCCCTCCCTTTGGTGACGCCGGTCTTTACATTATATCTGGCCCTTATTTTGTGTAGGTAAAAAAAAAAATAATAATAATAATTTTTCTTTCTACCTACTTAGAATCCAGTATGGATCCAATTGCTGCTTTGTCAAAGCAATTCCAAGGCCTGTCTTTGGAGGTGGCAGGATTGAAGGCGTCGGTCCTCCAGCAACAGCAGCAATTTCAACAGACCGCAAGCCCAGCGGTTGCTACAGGTAACCAGGTTGTTGCGGAACCCAAGGTTGCTCTTCCTGACAGATTTTCTGGGGGAAGGGACAAATTTGGGACGTTCCGTGAGGCCTGTAAATTATATTTTAAACTGCGCCCTTACTCCTCTGGTAATGAAGAACAGCGGGTGGGGGTTGTTATTTCCCTGCTGCAGGGGGACCCGCAATCCTGGGCGTTCTCTTTACCCACTGATTCCCAGGCTCTCCGGTCAGTGGATGAATTTTTTGGGGCTTTGGGTCTCATATATGACGACCCTGACCGAGTCGCACGGAGACTCCTACAGGAAGAGCGGCCAGTAGAGGAGTATTGCGCAGAGTTCCGTAGGTGGGCTACGGATACCCAGTGGAACGACCCGGCTCTCAGGAGTCAGTTCTGCTCCGGGTTATCCGAAAGGATTAAGGATGTGCTTGAGCTGTATGAGACTCCCTTTTCCCTTGATGCGGTGATGTCCCTTTCTATCAGAATAGATAGACGTCTTAGGGACAGATTGAAAAATCCGGAGCAATTGGTAACCCCTCCCAAGCAGCAGTTAGTCTGTACGGACTTAGACGAGCCTATGCAGCTAGGAGGAACTACTCGTCAGGTTCGTCCTCCTGAGGCTCGCTGTAGGCGTGGGGTTTGTTTTTTCTGTGGGGAGAGGGGTCATTTTATTAATGTCTGTCCTTCCTTCCTCAAAAACAAAAGACCGTCGGAAAACTACTAACCCCAGGCTGTGTGGAGGATGTCAGCCGGGGGGTATACGTTTCCTCCATACGAACATCGCAATTTGTGTTGCCAGCGGTTGTTGTTTTTGGCGTTAAGACGGAGACTATTTATTTTTTTCTAGACAGTGGAGCAGGAGTAAATATGATAGATGCCCATTTTGCCCACACTATGGGTTTGTCTCTCTGTACGCTACAGAGACCTATTCCCATATTCGCTATTTATTCTGCTCCTCTGTCTCAGAGAAACCTCACTCACATTGTCCATAACTTACACCTTCGGGTAGGGGACCACCATAACGAGTTGCTTTCATGTTATGTTCTGGAGGGGCTTCCCACTCCGGTGGTGTTGGGTCTTCCCTGGTTGGTAGCGCACAATCCAGTGGTGGACTGGCAGGCCAGGGAGATATTGGAGTGGAGTGAGCAGTGCAGAGAAAATTGCTTAAATAGCAATTGCTTAGTCGCCTCCATAGCTACCCTACCCACATTTGTTTCGGACTTTGAGGACGTCCTTTCTGAAAAGGGTTGTCAGAAGTTACCACCTCACCGTCCTTATGATTGCCCGGTTAACCTGATTCCCGGTGCAAAATTACCCAAGACCAGGTTATATAATCTTTCTGGTCCAGAGAGACAAGCCATGAAAGATTATATCTCCGAGAGCTTGGCTAAGGGACACATCAGACCCTCCTCTTCACCCGTGGCTGCAGGGTTTTTCTTCGTTAAAAAGAAAGATGGGGGCCTGCGTCCTTGCCTAGATTTTTGCGAATTAAACCGGATAACCATCCGAGACCCATACCCTCTTCCTCTCATTCCTGACCTTTTTAATCAGATTGCGGGTGCTAGGTGGTTCTCCAAACTTGATCTTAGGGGGGCCTACAATCTGATTCGTATCAGGGAAGGGGATGAGTGGAAGACAGCTTTTAACACCCCTGAGGGGCATTATGAAAATCTAGTCATGCCTTTCGGTCTGACCAATGCTCCTGCTGTCTTCCAACATTTCGTTAATGACATTTTTAGTCATCTTACCGGCAGGTTTGTGGTGATATACCTAGATGATATTTTAATTTATTCGTTTGATCTGAAAACACATGAGGTGCATGTCAGACAGGTACTGCAGGTCCTACGGACGAATAAATTATATGCTAAAATTGAAAAGTGTGTTTTCGCCATTCAGGAAATACAGTTCCTAGGGTATTTATTATCTGCTTCAGGTTTCCGTATGGATCCTGGGAAGGTCCAGGCAATTTTAGATTGGGATCTTCCTGAGAACCTCAAAGCACTGCAATGGTTCTTGGGCTTCGCAAATTTCTATAGAAAATTCATTAAAAATTATTCGGTGATTGTAAAACCCCTTACTGACATGACTAGGAAGGGGACTGATTTTTCTAAATGGTCTGACGCCGCTAAAATTGCTTTTTCCTCTCTAAAAGAGAGGTTTACCTCGGCACCTGTACTAATCCAACCTGATGTCTCCCAGCCTTTTATTGTTGAAGTAGATGCGTCAGAGGTGGGAGTGGGGGCTGTGCTGTCTCAGGGTCCGTCTCCTGGCAAATTGCGTCCTTGTGCTTTCTTTTCTAAAAAACTATCTGCAGCAGAGAAGAACTATGATATTGGCAATAGGGAACTATTAGCTATTAAACTAGCGTTTGAAGAATGGCGTCACTTTTTAGAGGGGGCAATCCACCCCGTCACTGTGATTACGGACCACAAAAACCTTCTGTACCTCGAATCAGCTAAGCGTCTCACCCCTAGACAAGCTAGGTGGTCGCTATTTTTTACCAGGTTTAACTTTGTTATTACCTATCGTCCTGGGGCAAAAAATACCAAGGCAGATGCATTATCTCGTTGTTTCCCTGGAGGGTGTAATGTGAGTGATCCGGTACCCATTCTACAAAGAGGAGTGGTTGTCTCTGCGGTACACTCTGTTCTGGAGGGGAAGGTGTTAGAGGCCCAGGGGGACGCCCCGGTCTCTTGCCCCTCAGAGAAATTGTTTGTACCGTTGAACCTGCGTCTCGAATTATTAAAGAAACATCATAATTCGGCACTTGCTGGGCACCCGGGTAGTAAAGCAACCTTGGAGCTATTGTCTCGTCGTTTTTGGTGGCCAAGGTTGCGTCAGGATGTAATGGATTTTGTGTCTTCTTGTTCTATTTGTGCGCGCGCGAAAGTCTCTCATACACGTCCTGCAGGGTTTTTATTGCCACTTGTCATTCCCAATAGGCCATGGACACATCTGTCAATGGATTTTATCACTGACTTACCTTTGTCTGCGGGTAAAACAGTTATCTTGGTAGTAGTGGACAGGTTTAGCAAAATGGTACACTTCATTGCGTTACCCGCACTACCTAATGCTAAGACTCTTGCTCAGGTATTCATCAGTGAAATTGTGAAGCTTCACGGGGTCCCTTCCGATGTTGTTTCGGATCGGGGAACCCAGTTTATTTCAAAATTTTGGAAAGCTTTTTGTTCCCGTTTGGGGGTACACTTATCCTTTTCCTCAGCTTTCCATCCTCAGTCGAATGGACAGACTGAGCGTACCAACCAAAACCTTGAGACATATCTAAGATGTTTTGTGTCTGAAAACCAAGAGGTGTGGTCATCATATTTACCGTTAGCTGAGTTTGCCATAAATAATCGCCGTCAGGAATCTACTGGTAAGTCACCATTTCTTGGTGCATATGGTTTTCATCCCCAATTCTGTACTTTCAAAGAGGGGTGGTCTTCTGCGGTTCCCGAAGAGGAACCGTTTTCATCATCTCTTTCATCGGTATGGCAGAAGGTGCAAGCTAACTTGAAAAATATGGGAGGTAAATATAAATGCATGGCTGATAAGAGAAGGTCGCCAGGTCCGGACCTAGGAGTGAATGACTATGTGTGGTTGTCTACTAGGAATATTAAATTAAAGGTTCCCTCTTGGAAACTGGGTCCTAGGTTCATTGGCCCTTACAAAATAGTAGCCATCATTAACCCCGTGGCTTTTCGCCTGGAGCTACCTCAGACTTTTAAAAACCATAACGTCTTCCATAGGTCGTTACTCAAGAAATATGTTCCACCTCTAGAACCGTCACCGCTGCCACCCCCTCCTGTTGTTGTGGATGGTAATCTAGAGTTTCAAATATCCAAAATTGTTGATTCTCGTCGGGTCCGCCGCTCTCTTCAATATCTGGTGCATTGGAGGGGTTACGGTCCCGAGGAAAGAATGTGGGTTCCAGCGTCTGAGGTAACCGACAGGTTAGTTTGGGCTTTTCATGCCTCTCATCCTGAGAGACCTAGTCCTGAATGTCCGGAGGCCCCTCGTAGAGAGGGGGGTACTGTCACGAGGGTGTCAAGAGCCACGCCTGACTCCTTTATAACCGGGGTCAGGAAGTCGCAGCGGGTGGCTGCGCGCTCGATGTACAAAGACAGTGCTGTTTCGTAATGGTAGCTTTCTGGGTTTGCCTTGCAACCCTTTTGGCTCACTCACGGATCCGTAGCTTCTCCTCCTCAGCTGTTTCTTGTCCAGCAATCCCAACCTCCTTATATTCCCATCTCCCACTTCCCTGGTTGCCAGATTTAGAGCTTCCTGCCTGGACTTCTATACTGACCCATTGGAGCTGTGTAGTTGTGTTCCCTGGTTGTTGTTCCAGAACATTACCCTCCGGATCCCTGTTGGGCCTTGGTGGTCTGTTGTTGTCGCCCACCTGGGATTATATGTTTGTCTGTATTGTCTGTCCTCTCCTTGGTGTTTTCCTCTTAGTGTCAGTGGTGCGGACTAGTGATCCCACCGCCCCGTTCACTACTCAGGGCTCATCCTAGGGAAAGCCAGGGTTTAGGCACGTGATCGGCGTACGGGTGAGGAACCTGTCTAGGGACGTCAGAGCAGTCAGGTGCCAGTAGCAAGGTGAGTCAGGGGTCACCACCTTTCCCTCTCCCTTGGACAGGGCCTTCCCATTTCACTCCCTTTGCGTGACGCCGGTCATTACAGCTTCATGTCACCCAACACTGGAACAGGCCATTGTCAGATATTTTTAGGCCCCGGCACCCAGACAGAGAAGAGAGGTCCCTTAGCAGAGAATCAGGCTTCATGTCATAGCAGAGAATCAGGCTTCATGTCACCCAACACTGGAACAGGCCACTGTTAGATATTTTTAGGCCCCAGCACCCAGACAGAGGAGAGGTTCATTCAACTTTGGGTTGCCCTGCAATATAATGGTAAAATGAAAATAAAAAAAGGATTGAATGAGGAAGTGCCCTGGAGTACAATAATATATGGTTAAGGGGAGGTAGTAATAAATGTCTAATCTGCCCAAGGGATGGACAGGTCCTGTGGGATCCATGCTTGGTTCATTTTTATGAACGTCAGCTTGTCCACATTGGCTGTAGACTGGCGGCTGCGTTTGTCTGTAATGATGCCCCCTGCTGTGCTGAATACACGTTCAGACAAAATGCTGGCCGCCGGGCAGGCCAGCACCTCCAAGGCATAAAAGGCTAGCTCTGGCCACGTGGACAATTTGGAGACCCAGAAGTTGAATAGGGCCAGTCAGTAAGTGGAGGGGTGTGCACACGTACTGTTCCACCATGTTAGTGAAATGTTGCCTCCTGCTAACACGTTCCATATCAGGTGGTAGTGCAGTTAGCTGTGGCGTGGTGACAAAACTTTTCCACATCTCTGCCATGCTAACCCTGCCCTCAGAGGAGCTGGCCGTGACACGGCTGCATTGGCGACCTCTTGCTCCTCCTCTGCCTTCGCCTTAGGCTTCCACTTGTTCCCCTGTGACATTTGAGAATGCTCTCAGTAGCGCGTCTACCAACGTGCGCTTGTACTCGCGCATCTTCCTATCACGCTCCAGTGCAGGAAGTAAGGTGGGCACATTGTCTTTGTACCGGGGATCCAGCAGGGTGGCAACCCAGTAGTCCGCACACGTTAAAATGTGGGCAACTCTGCTGTCGTTGCGCAGGCACTGGAGCATGTAGTCGCTCATGTGTGCCAGGCTGCCCAGAGGTAAGGACGAGCTGTCCTCTGTGGGAGGCGTATCGTCATCGTCCTGCGTTTCCCCCCAGCCACGCACCAGTGATGGGCCTGAGCTGCGTTGGGTGCCACCCCGCTGTGAACATGCTTCATCCTCATCCTCCTCCACCTCCTCCTCATACTCGTCCTCTTTTTTCTCCAGTAGTGGGCCCTGTCTGTCCACATTTGTACCTGGCCTCTGCTGTTGCAAAAAACCTCCCTCTGAGTCACTTCGAAGAGACTGGCCTGAAAGTGCTAAAAATGACGCCTCTTCCTCCTCCTCCTCTTCCTGGGCCACCTCCTCTTCCATCATCGCCCTAAGTGTTTTATCAAGGAGACATAGAAGTGGTATTGTAACGCTGATAACGGCGTCATCGCCACTGGCCATGTTGGTGGAGTACTCGAAACAGCGCAACAGGGCACACAGGTCTCGCATGGAGGCCCAGTCATTGGTGGTGAAGTGGTGCTGTTCCGCAGTGCGACTAACCCGTGCGTGCTGCAGCTGAAACTCCACTATGGCCTGCTGCTGCTCGCACAGTCTGTCCAGCATGTGCAAGGTGGAGTTCCACCTGGTGGGCACGTCGCATATGAGGCGGTGAGCGGGAAGGCCGAAGTTACGCTGTAGCGCAGACAGGCGAGCAGCGGCAGGATGTGAACGCCGGAAGCGCGCACAGACGCCCCGCACTTTATGCAGCAGCTCTGACATGTCGGGGTAGTTGTAAATGAACTTCTACACCACCAAATTCAGCACATGCGCCAGGCAAGGGATGTGCGTCAAACCGGCTAGTCCCAGAGCTTCAACGAGATTTCGCCCATTATCGCACACCACCAGGCCGGGATTGAGGCTCACCGGCAGCAACCACTCGTCGGTCTGTTGTTCTGTACCCCGCCACAACTCCTGTGCGGTGTGGGGCCTGTCCCCCAAACATATGAGTTTCAGAATGGCCTGCTGACGTTTACCCCGGGCTGTGCTGAAGTTGGTGGTGAAGGTGTGTGGCTGACTGGATGAGCAGGTGGAAGAAGAGGAGGATGAAGCCGAGTAGGAGGAGGAGGCAACAGGAGGCAAAGAATGTTGCCCTGCGATCCTTGGCGGCGGAAGGACGTGCGCCAAACAGCTCTCCGCCTGGGGCCCAGCCGCCACTACATTTACCCAGTGTGCAGTTAGGGAGATATAGCGTCCCTGGCCGTGCTTACTGGTTCACGTATCTGTGGTTAGGTGGACCTTGCCACAGATGGCGTTGCGCAGTGCACACTTGATTTTATCGTATACTTGGTTGTGCAGGGAAGGCACGGCTCTCTTGGAGAAGTAGTGGCGGCTGGGAACAACATACTGTTAGACAGCAAGCGACATGAGTTGTTTAAAGCTGTCTGTGTCCACCAGCCTGAATGACAGCATTTCATAGGCCAGTAGTTTATAAATGCTGGCATTCAGGGCCAGGGATTGATGGTGGCTAGGTGGGAATTTACGCTTTCTCTCAAATGTTTGTGAGATGGAGAGCTGAACGCTGCCGTGTGACATGGTTGAGATGCTTGGTGACGGAGGTGGTGGTGTTGGTGGTACATCCTCTGTTTGCTGGGCGGCAGGTGCCAACGTTCCTCCAGAGGCAGAGGAAGAGGCCGAGGCGGCGGCAGCAGCAGAAGAGGTAGCAGGGGGAGCCTGAGTGAGTTCCTTGTTTTTAAGGTGTTTACTCCACTGCAGTTCATGCTTTGCATGCAGGTTCCTGGTCATGCAGGTAGTGCTAAGGTTCAGAACGTTAATGCCTCGCTTCAGGCTCTGATGGCACAGCGTGCAAACCACTCGGGTCTTGTCGTCAGCACATTGTTTGAAGAACTGCTACGCCAGGGAACTCCTTGAAGCTGCCTTTGGGGTGCTCGGTCCCAGATGGCGGTGGCCAGTAGCAGACGGACTCTCTTGGCGGCGGGTGTTCTGCTTTTGCCCACTGCTCCCTCTTTTGCTACGCTGTTGGCTCGGTCTCACCACTGCCTCTTCCTCCGAATTCTGAAAGTCAGTGGCACGACCTTCATTCCATGTGGGGTCTAGGACCTCATCGTCCCCTGCATCGTCTTCCTCCCAGTCTTCCTCCCTGACCTTCTGTTCAGTCTGCACACTGCAGAAAGACGCAGCAGTTGGCACCTGTGTTTCGTCATCATCAGAGACGTGCTGAGGTGGTATTCCCATGTCCTCATCATTAGGAAACATAAATGGTTGTGCGTTAGTGCATTCTATCTCTTCCACCCCTGGGGAAGGGCTAGGTGGATGCCCTTGGGAAACCCTGGCAGCAGAGTCTTCAAACAGCATAAGAGACTGCTGCATAACTTGAGGCTCAGACAGTTTCCCTGATATGCATGGGGGTGATGTGACAGACTGATGGGCTTGGTTTTCATGCGCCATCTGTGCGCTTTCTGCAGAAGACTGGGTGGGAGATAATGTGAACGTGCTGGATCCACTGTCGGCCACCCAATTGACTAATGCCTGTACCTGCTCAGGCCTTACCATCCTTAGAACGGCATTGGGCCCCACCAAATATCGCTGTAAATTCTGGTGGCTACTGGGACCTGAAGTAGTTGGTTCACTGGGATGTGTGGCTGTGGCAGAACGTCCACGTCCTCTCCCAGCACCAGAGGGTCCACTAACACCACCACGACCATGTCCGCGTCCGCGTCCCTTAATAGATGTTTTCCTCATTGTTACCGTTCACCACAATAATAAAAAAATTATTTGGCCCAATGTATTGACTTCAAATTCAGGCCTTTTTTTACAGGCACCTAACACTATCTGGCTATCTATTTAGGTACCGTATTACACTAATACAGGCACAGCAGTAACGACTGATTTAGCTGAATATAAATTGTAGGCCTAGGTTTAGGCGCTGGATGACAGGTATACGTTTACGGACAGAATTAGACTTGGAAATGCACGGTAGCGTGTGAAGTTATTGAGGATGACCCTATCCGCACCTTCAATCTAATATACCCTTTTATGGATAGATTTAAACTTGGCCTGATAGAGCAGAAACCACTAATTTAGGGAATTGCTAAGTTGGGAATTGTATTCAACCCAGATCAAAAACTGTGCTTCGGCAGACAGCAGACAGTATTACAATTGGCTAGCCACAGCTGAAACACCAGATTTAGGGTACTGCTATTTTGGCAATTGAATTTTACCCCTCAATAAAATAGCAAGCACAGCCCAGCCCCTGATGTAGGATATAGCAAAAAAACGAACACCGAACCCGAACCCGGACTTTTACGAAAATGTTCGGGTTCGGGTCCGTTTCACGGACACCCCAAAATAGAGTTCGGGTTCGATCATCCCTATTCAAGAAGCACGGACACTCTTCTAATAAGTAGACAAATAGAGGAAGTGACGCCTTTGAATCTCCCAAGGCTCATCTTCCATTTAAATCAGTATCCAGACGGAGCGAATGCCCAGATGTTAATTGAAGGTTTTTCGGTAGGATTTTTTGTCCCTAATTATATTGGTTTAGGTTGTTCTATAGTTCAGAATGCCAAATCTGTTAATGCGAATAAACTTATTGTTAGAGAAAAAATTGATAGATTTCTGAAAATAGAGTGGCTGGCCTCTTTTTATTCCCGCCTTTTCAGAATTTTAGGATTTTTCCATTAGGTCTGGTACCTAAACATGAAGTCAACTCTTATCGACTTATTTATAATCTATCATATCCTAAGGACTATTCTCTGAATGATATGATAGATAAAAATGCGACAAGTGTACGTTATGCGTCTTTTGATTTGGCACTTTCTTTACTTTGTAAAGCGGGAAGTAACGCTTTATTGGCTAAAACAGATATTAAATCAGCTTTTAGATTGCTTCCCATAAATCCAAACAGCTATAACTCCTTGGGGTTCAAATTTGATAATAAATACTATTACGATAATGCCCTGCCAATTGGATTTTCTCTTTCATGCTATTACTTTGAAGCATTTGCTACTTTCCTTCACTGGCTGGTCGAATGCCATTACAATTCAGGATATGTTATTCATTATCTTGACGATTTTTTATTTATTGGTCGGGACTGATGACTGTATAAACTTTGTGAATGCATTCAGAGATATAGCAGAATATTTTAACATCCCGTTGGCAGAAGAAAAAACGGTCTTACCAACTAGATATATTAAATTTCTTGGTATTTATATAGATTCGGTGAATATGGAGTTTAGTATTCCGGAGGACAAGATTAGTTCTACCCAGTGGCGGATCCAGGGGGGGGGAAACAGGGCAATTGCCCCCGAGCTGGCGGCTGCGGGGCACAGGGAGATGAACGCTTCCATTGTGGAAGCGCTCATCTCCAGTCATCAGGACAGCGATACAGATGACTGTGCTGCGGCAGGGGAGGGAGAGGTGTGTCCCTTTGCCTTCCTCTGATAGGCTGCAGGCACTAGGCCGGCACCCTATCAGAGGCCGGCGCAGGCGGCGCAATGACGTCATCACGCCGCCTGAGCCATACAGCGGGGGACACAGGCCGGAAGAGGCCTGCATCGCATCGCTGACATGGAGGTAAGTATGTGTTTTTGTTTTTTTTAATATATACAATACTTTTACTGGCACGGGGGGGGCTGTTATTACTCGCACAGGGGGGCTGTTATTTCTGGTACAGTGGGGAGGGGGACTGTTATTACTGGCACAGGGGGAGGGGGGGCTGTTATTACTGGCACAGGGGGGGCTGTTATTACTGGCACAGGGGGGGCTGTTATTGCTGGCACAGGGGGGGCTGTTATTGCTGGCACAGGGGGGGCTGTTATTACTGGCACAGGGGGGGTCTGTTATTGCTGGCACAGGGGGGTCTGTTATTGCTGGCACAGGGGGGTCTGTTATTACTGGCACAGGGAGGGGCTGTTATTGCTGGCATGGGGGGCTGTTATTACTGGCATGGGGGGGCTGTTATTACTGGCACATGGGGGCTGTTATTGCTGATACAGGGGGGGGCTGTTATTGCTGGCACAGGGGGCTGTTATTGCTGGCACAGGGGGGGGTCTGTTATTGCTGGCACATGGGGGCTGTTATTGCTGGCACAGGGGGGGGCTGTTATTAATACTGGCACGGGGAGGGGGGCTTTTAATAATACTGGCACAGGGGGGGCTGTTATTAATACTGGCACATGGGGGCTGTTATTAATCCTGGCACATGGGGGGGCTGTTAATACTGTCACATGGGGGGGAGGCTGTTAAAGGGCTTCTGTCACCCCACTAAAGTCATTATATATTTTTTGGCTACTTAAATTCCTTATACTGCGATATATCAATATATAATGCTCTTACTCATTTTCCTTCAGCAATTTCTTCAAAAAACTGACTTTTATAATATGTAAATTAGCTCTCTACCAGCAAGTAGGGTGGCTACTTGCTGGTAGCAGCCGCATCCTCCTTTCATAAAGACGCCCCCTCCTCATGTTGATTGACAGGGCCAGCGAACACGCTCGTCCTCTGGCTGGCCCTGTCTGCGTTCAAAATCTGGCGCCTGCACCGTCCCTGTCTTCAGTCGGCGCAGGCGCACTGAGAGAAGGACGCTCGCTCGGCCGCTCCATCCTCAATGCGCCTGCGCCGATGACGTCACATCTACACCCGGCGCAGGCGCACTGAGGATGGAGCAGCCGAGCGAACGTCCTCATCTCAGTGCGCCTGCGCCGACTGAAGACAGGTACGGCGCAGGTGCCAGATTTTGAACGCAGACAGGGTCAGCCAGAGGACGAGCGCATTCGCTGGCCCTGTCAATCAACATGAGGAGGGGGCGTCTTTATGAAAGGAGGATGCTTACATATTATCAAAGTCAGTTTTTTTAAGAAACTGCTGAAGGAAAATGAGTAAGAGCATTATATATTGATATATCGCAGTATAAGGAATTTAAGTAGCCCCAAAAAAAAAATAAGACTTTAGTGGGGTGACAGAAGCCCTTTAATACTGGCACATGTGGGGGGTGTTAATACTGGCACATGATTGGGGGCACTATAGGGGCATCTACTGAGGCCACAAAGAAGGGGTATTTTATATGGGCGCTCTGTACAGTACAATTTTATACTGGGACACATTATGGTGGGTACTATGGGGAAGGGGGGAGAGGAATACTATGGGGTCATCTATGGGGGGCACTAAGAAGGGGTATTTTATACTTGCAAATTATGGGGGACACTGAGGGCATCTACTGGAGCATTTTATACTGGTACATTATGGGGGGCACTAGGAGGAAGGAGGGTGTGGAGCACTATGGGGGCATTTACTAGGGGCACTATATAGGGGTATTTTATACTGGCACATTATGGGGACATTAGCTCAACTGGGGGCATTACAAGAGGGTATTTTTTGCACTGTCACATTATAAGGAGAATTATTTCTACTGGGGGGGGACATTATGGTGGGCTTTATTACTCCCCCATGGTATGACCCCCTAGTAGCAGCACCAGCCTCTCCCTGCTCTGCTATCCCTCTGCCCATTCTCCAAATCCTTATTATGAAATCTTTCTCATTAGGATAAAACACATCAGCTCCGCCGAGCCCCCGGCCAAAGTGTTGAAGTGGTGTCCGAGATCCCCAAGGGCCAAGTCAAGTAATTGTAAGTTCTCATGTGAAATATGTTTGTTATACACATATAGCCTACACTGTGCCACACAATATACAGTATACCGCTACACTGTGCCATACAATATACAGTATACCTCTACACTGTGTAGTCTGTTCTATAAGCACCATTGTTTTGTGGCGGCGGACAGAAAAAAAAATCTGAAAGTGCCCCTCCCGAGACCAGGCTCTGGATCTGCCACTGGTTCTACTAAGATTCAATTACATAATCTTATGTTATCTGAAAAGACTACTTTAAAGCGTATTCAATCTGTTTCAGGTTCATTACACTTTATTTCCAGTGTAATACCAATGGGCAGAATCTTCTCTAAAAGAATGTATGCAGCTACTGCTGGTAAAAAACGTCCCTTGGATTATATCAGAATAACACTTCAATTAAACGAAGATATATCTCTCTCGTTACAATTTTTGGAAAAGTTTAATGAAAGAACCATTTGGCAGGGGGAATTCGTAGATTCGGATTCCCTGCGTTTATTCACAGATTCTGCTGCATCTATAGGTTATGGGGCTAGTGTCACGGATGGTGTTGCAGAAAGCTGGAACTTATAAATAAACATCCGACTGGCTTGATCCCAAACTAAGGAGTATATAAAACCCCTAGAGCTCTCCCTGACGGCTATGTCCATGCAAAGACCTTTATGGTAGACGATTGCATGCCCTCGTACCTTATGCTATGTGACACCTGAAAACCCTATAATAGTGAGGGGACATGACCACTGGCTCCCTGCACTTAATACGGACGGAGTCAGGGTCACCTACAATCAAGCCAGCAAGAAACACAAATAAAGGAAACAGACTTATCTGAGGAATCAGGAGACGCAGCATCCAGCAGTGAACACAATCCAGGAAGAAGTATAAACCGCAAAGTGAGGCAGTATGGGAGGAGATATAACGGGAGACAATCAGTGCAAATAGGTGACAGCTGGGAGATGGAAAGGAGATGAGAAAGTGAAACCAAAACAAAGAACATCACACAACAGGTATAGAAGAACGTCTGCCAGATCTTCTCACAGAGCTGGCGGTGACAGTTAGTTTCCAAAATCAATGGTCGGCTGAGAAATGGCCTATCTCTTGGTTAGGGAAACCATTCATGAAAAGCATCAATTTTTTGGAACTATTCCCAGTCCTAGTCGCTTTAACTATTTGGCGAGATTATTTTAAGAACAGGAGAATCTTACTGTTTTCGGATAATAGAGGTGTTGTACTTGCCATAAATTGCCAAACAGCTAAAAGTGATATGGTCACACGCTTACTCAGACAAATTGTGTTAATTTGTTTACACAATAACATATGGTTAAAGGCTAAATATATTGAAGGGAAATCTAATATAATAGCAGACTCTTTATCCCGACAGAATTTTCCTATGTTCAGAACTCTCGTTCCGGAGGCAGACAGATTTGGAATCCCATGCCCGACCAGTCTATGGAACTTGACTTGAAATTTATGAGTGATCTTCTATCCAGTTCAGTGGGCTATCTACATGGGCTCCATATGCAGCGGCATGGTTTAAGTGGCAAGTTTTTTGCTCAATCAATAAGTTTAATGATAAAGAGAACAATTCAATTCACTTGCTTCTCTTTTTTCAGAACCTCTTGAAATCTGGGAAAAGGGGAGCTTGCATACAAAAAAAATTATAAGTGGAATCTCCTTTTTTCAGACGATATTTAACGTTACTCCGTTTTCTTCAAATTTTCTGGTAAAACAAATAATTAAAGGGTCAAAAAGACTTGAACATAAAAGAATTAGGACCAAACCCTTGTCTTTTGAGAATCTAGAAAAGTTTATTGAATACCTACCTGAAGTGTGCTCCTCGCGTTATGAGACCTCCTTGTTTAGGGCTGCATTTTTTATTTCTTTTTTCGGAGCTCTTCGTATTAGGGAGATTGTTGCTAAGAATAAGACATCGGAAGCTCCGTTATTATTTGATGATTTAATTCTTCATAGGAATAGTATCAGCCTATTAATTAAAAGATCTAAAACTGATCAACTTGGGAAAGGAGCTTGGTTACATTTAAATAAATCTAGTTCTATTAAGTTGTGTCCTGTTTTAGCAATAAAAGAATGGGCATTAGTTAGGTCTAATAATCCAGGACCATTGTTTAAGCATTTGGACAATTCTCCATTGACAGCGTTTCAATTTAATTTTAACTTGTCGAAATGCAAGGATAAATCTAATTTATCTGACGAGAAGCTTTCTGCTCACTCCTTTAGGATAGGAGCAGCCACACATGCTCATAGAATAGGTTTGAATGAGAATAAAATAAAATAAATAGGCAGGTAGAAATCTAAGAGATGTCGTTTATACATCAGACCTGAACTGTTATCTTAATTCTTTTACAGAATTGAAGATCGTATGGATCATAGGGAACGAACTCATCTCAGCGGCTTGCCAGCGGTCTACGATGAGGTTCAAGTCTGACAATTTGGGTTTTGGGAATGATACTATTATATTTTGGAGTGGTATACCAGTTATTTGTTTACAAAAAATATATTCATTTTGTGTCTGTGTTTCGGGGTGTTGGCCGAAACCTAGTTTAGTTATATTTCATGTAGGTACAGACGATATAGGTAGGATTAGCACACATCTGTTCTTAAAAGAATGGAAAAAACATTATAGTTAATGTCCAAAAGTTATTTCATCAGTCTAAATTAGCCCTGTCGGATTTTATTCCTAAATGGGAATGGAAGTCCAGTCAGCTATCAGCAAAAGACAACTTTTCCCATTTTTTTTATACAAAGTTGGCATTTGACCGAGATATTTATCTCACCCAGCATGGGTATATGTAAAATGACACCCCAAAACACATTGCCCAACTTCTCCTGAGTATGGCGATACCACATGTGTGACACTTTTTTGCAGCCTCGGTGGGCAAAGGGGCCCACATTCCAAAGAGCACCTTTAGGATTTCACAGGGCATATTTTACACATTTTGATTTCAAACTACTTCTCACGCATTAGGGCCCCTAAAATGCCATGGCAGTATAACTACCCCACAAGTGACCCCATTTTTTGTTTTTTCTCACAAAGTCTCCCTTTCCACTAACTTGTGACAAAAAGTTCAATCTTTCATGGACTCAATATGCCCCTCAGCGAATACCTTGGGGTGTCTTCTTTCCGAAATAGGGGGCATTTGTGGAGTGTGTTTACTGTCCTGGCATTTTGGGCGGGGCTAAATTGTGAGCAACCCTGTAAAGCCTAAAGGTACTCGTTGGACTTTCGGCCCCATAACGCACCTAGACTGCAAAAAAGTGTCACACATGTGGTATCGCCGTACTCAGGAGAAGTAGGGCAATGTGTTTTGGGGTGCATTTTTACATATACCTATGCTGGGTGAGAGAAATATCTCTGTAAATGACAACTTTTTCAAAAATTTTATACAAAGTTGTCAATTTACAGAGATATTCCTCTCACCCAGCATGGGTATATGTAAAAATACACCCCAAAACACATTGCCCTACTTCTCCTGAGTACGGCGATACCACATGTGTGACACTTTTTTGCAGCCTAGGTGCGCAAAGAGGCCCAAATTCCAATGAGAATATTTACGATTTCACAGGGCATTTTTTACGCATTTGGATTCCAAAATACTTCTCACGCTTTAGGTCCCCTAAAATGACAAGTGACCCCATTTTGGAAAGAAGACACCCCAAGGTATTCCGTGAGGGGCATGGCGAGTTCCTAGAATTTATTTTTTTTGGCACAAGTTAGCGGAAAATGATTTTTTTTTTTTTTTTTTTCTTACAAAGTCTCATTCCACTAACTTGTGACAAAAAATAAAATTTTACATGAACTCGCCATAACCCTCACAAAATACCTTGGGGTGTCTTCTTTCTGAAATGGGGTCACTTGTGGGGTATTTATACTGCCCTGGCATTTTAGGGGCCCTAAAGCGTAAGAAGAAGTCTGGAATATAAATGTCTAAACTAAAAATTTTTACGCATTTGGATTCCGTGAGCGGTATGGTGAGTTCATGTGAGATTTTATTTTTTGTCACAAGTTAGTGGAATATGAGATTTTGTAAGAAGAAAAACAAAAAGACAAAAACAAAAAAAAAAAATTTCCGGTAACTTGTGACAAAAAATAAATAAATCTCGCCATGCCCCTCAAAAGGGATCTTTTTATAGCGCCGCAGCGATTTTACGGTGTTTTTGCAGTGATCAGAAAAAAAAATTCTGTTACTGCGGTGGGGCGGACTGAACGCAAGTGTGCGCACAAGATCAGGCCTGATCGGGCGAACACTGCGTTTTTTGTAGAGCCTATAGATAGAGTTGAGCGAACACCTGGATGTTCGGGTTCGAGAAGTTCGGCCGAACTTCCCGGAAATGTTCGGGTTCGGGATCCGAACCCGACCCGAACTTCGTCCCGAACCCGAACCCCATTGAAGTCAATGGGGACCCGAACTTTTGGGCACTAAAAAGGCTGTAAAACAGCCCAGGAAAGAGCTAGAGGGCTGCAAAAGGCAGCAACATGTAGGTAAATCCCCTGCAAACAAATGTGGATAGGGAAATGAATTAAAATAAAAATTAAAAAAATTAAAATTAACCAATATCAATTGGACAGAGGTCCCATAGCAGAGAATCTGGCTTCATGTCAGCAGAGAATCAGTCTCTTAATGCCATAGCAGAGAATCTGGCTTCATGTCAGCGCAGAATCAGTCTTCATGTCATAGCAGAGAATCAGGCTTCACGTCACCCACCACTGGAACAGGCCACTGTCACATATTTAGGCCCAGGCACCCAGGCAGAGGAGAGAGGTCCCGTAACAGAGAATCTTGCCTTATGTCAGCACAGAATCTGTCTTCATGTCATAGCAGAGAATCAGGCTTCATGTCACCCACCACTGGAACAGGCCACTGTCACATATTTAGGCCCCGGCACCCAGACAGAGGAGAGAGGTCCCGTAACAGAGAATCTGGCCTTATGTCAGCACAGAATCTGTCTTCATGTCATAGCAGAGAATCAGGCTTCACGTCACCCACCACTGGAAAAGGCCACTGTCACACATTTAGGCCCCGGCACCCAGGCAGAGGAGAGAGGTCCAGTAACAGAGAATCTGGCATTATGTCAGCGCAGAATCAGTCTTCATGTCATAGCAGAGAATCAGGCTTCACGTCACCCACCACTGGAACAGGCCACTGTCACATATTTAGGTCCAGGCACCCAGGCAGAGGAGAGAGGTCGCATAACAGAGAATCTGGCTTCATGTCAGCACATAATCTGTCTTCATGTCATAGCAGAGAATCAGGCTTCATGTCACCCACCACTGGAACAAGCCACTGTCACACATTTAGGCCCCAGGCACCCAGACAGAGGAGAGGTTCATTCAACTTTGGGTTGCCCCGCAATATAATGGTAAAATGAAAATAAAAATAGGATTGAATGAGGAAGTGCCCTGGAGTAGAATAATATATTGTTAAGGGGAGGTAGTTAATATCTAATCTGCACAAGGGATGGACAGGTCCCGTGGGATCCATGCCTGGTTCATTTTTATGAACGTCAGCTTGTCCACATTGGCTGTAGACAGGCGGCTGCGTTTGTCTGTAATGACGCCCCCTGCCGTGCTGAATACACGTTCAGACAAAACGCTGGCCGCCGGGCAGGCCAGCACCTCCAAGGCATAAAAGGCTAGCTCTGGCCACGTGGACAATTTGGAGACCCAGAAGTTGAATGGGGCCGAACCATTAGTCAGTACGTGGAGGGGTGTGCACAGGTACTGTTCCACCATGTTAGTGAAATGTTGCCTCCTGCTAAAACGTTCCGTATCAGGTGGTGGTGCAGTTAGCTGGGGCGTGGTGACAAAACTTTTCCACATCTCTGCCATGCTAACCCTGCCCTCAGAGGAGCTGGCCGTGACACAGCTGCGTTGGCGACCTCTTGCTCCTCCTCTGCCTTCGCCTTGGGCTTCCACTGGTTCCCCTGTGACATTTGGGAATGCTCTCTGTAGCACGTCTACCAACGTGCGCTTGTACTCGCGCATCTTCCTATCACGCTCCAGTGTAGGAAGTAAGGTGGGCACATTGTCTTTGTACCGGGGATCCAGCAAGGTAGCAACCCAGTAGTCCGCACACGTTAAAATGTGGGCAACTCTGCTGTAGTCGCTCATGTGTGCCAGGCTGCCCAGAGGTAAGGACAAGCTGTCCTCTGTGGGAGGCGTATCGTCATCGTCCTGTGTTTCCCCCCAGCCACGCACCAGTGATGGGCCCGAGCTGCTTTGGGTGCCACCCCGCTGTGAACATGCTTCATCCTCATCCTCCTCCACCTCCTCCTCATCCTCGTCCTCCTCGTCCTCCAGTAGTGGGCCCTGTCTGGCCACATTTGTACCTGGCCTCTGGTGTTGCAAAAAACCTCCCTCTGAGTCACTTCGAAGAGACTGGCCTGAAAGTGCTAAAAATGACCCCTCTTCCTCCTCTTCCTCCTGGGCCACCTCCTCTTCCATCATCGCCCTAAGTGTTTTCTCAAGGAGACATAGAAGTGGTATTGTAACGCTGATAACGGCGTCATCGCCACTGGCCATGTTGGTGGAGTACTCGAAACAGCGCAACAGGGCACACAGGTCTCGCATGGAGGCCCAGTCATTGGTGGTGAAGTGGGTCTGATCCTACCCGTGCGTGCTGCAGCTGAAACTCCACTATGGCCTGCTGCTGCTCGCACAGTCTGTCCAGCATATGCAAGGTGGAGATCCACCTGGTGGGTACGTCGCATATGAGGCGGTGAGCGGGAAGGCCGAAGTTACGCTGTAGCGCAGACAGGCGAGCAGCGGCAGGGTGTGAACGCCGGAAGCGCGAACAGACGGCCCGCACTTTATGCAGCAGCTCTGACATGTCGGGGTAGTTGCGAATGAACTTCTGCACCACCAAATTCAGCACATGCGCCAGGCAAGAGAAGTGCGTCAAACCGGCTAGTCCCAGAGCTGCAACGAGATTACGCCCATTATCGCACACCACCTGGCCGGGCTTGAGGCTCACCGGCAGCAACCACTCGTCGGTCTGTTGTTCTATACCCCGCCACAACTCCTGTGCGGTGTGGGGCCTGTCCCCCAAACATATGAGTTTCAGAATGGCCTGCTGACGTTTACCCCGGGCTGTGCTGAAGTTGGTGGTGAAGGTGCGTGGCTGACTGGATGAGCAGGTGGAAGAAGAGGAGGAGGAAGCTGAGTAGGAGGAGGAGGAGACAGGAGGCAAAGAATGTTGCCCTGCGATCCTTGGCGGCGGAAGGACGTGCGCCAAACAGCTCTCCGCCTGGGGCCCAGCCGCCACTACATTTACACAGTGTGCAGTTAGGGAGATATAGCGTCCCTGGCCGTGCTTACTGGTCCACGTATCTGTGGTTAGGTGGACCTTGCCACAGATGGCGTTGCGCAGTGCACACTTGATTTTATCGGACACTTGGTTGTGCAGGGAAGGCACGGCTCTCTTGGAGAAGTAGTGCCGGCTGGGAACAACATACTGTGGGACAGCAAGCGACATGAGCTGTTTGAAGCTGTGTGTGTCCACCAGCCTAAATGACAGCATTTCATAGGCCAGTAGTTTAGAAATGCTGGCATTCAGGGCCAGGGATCGAGGGTGGCTAGGTGGGAATTTACGCTTTCTCTCAAATGTTTGTGAGATGGAGAGCTGAACGCTGCCGTGTGACATGGTTGAGATGCTTGGTGACGCAGGTGGTGGTGTTGGTGGTACATCCCATGTTTGCTGGAAGGCAGGTGCCAACGTTCCTCCAGAGGCGGAGGAAGAGGCGGCGGCAGAAGCAGAAGAGGCCGAGGCGGCAGCAGCAGAAGAGGTAGCAGGGGGAGCCTGAGTGACTTCCTTGTTTTTAAGGTGTTTACTCCACTGCAGTTCATGCTTTGCATGCAGGTGACTAGGTCATGCAGGTTGTGCTAAGGTTCAGAATGTTAATGCCTCGCTTCAGGCTCTGATGGCACAGCGTGCAAACCACTCGGGTCTAGTCGTCAGCACATTGTTTGAAGAAGTGCCATGCCCGGGAACTCCTTGAAGCTGCCTTTGGGGTGCTCGGTCCCAGATGGCGGCGGTCAGTAGCAGGCGGAGTCTCTTGGCGGCGGGTGTTCTGATTTTGCCCACTGCTCCCTCTTTTGCTACGCTGTTGGCTCGGTCTCACCACTGCCTCTTACTCCGAACTGTGAAAGTCAGTGGCACGACCTTCATTCCATGTGGGGTCTAGGACCTCATCGTCCCCTGCATCGTCTTCCACCCAGTCTTGATCCCTGACCTCCTGTTCAGTCTGCACACTGCAGAAAGACGCAGCAGTTGGCACCTGTGTTTCGTCATCATCAGAGACGTGCTGAGGTGGTATTCCCATGTCCTCATCATTAGGAAAAATAAGTGGTTGTGCGTTAGTGCATTCTATCTCTTCCACCCCTGGGGAAGGGCTAGGTGGATGCCCTTGGGAAACCCTGGCAGCAGAGTCTTCAAACAGCATAAGAGACTGCTGCATAACTTGAGGCTCAGACAGTTTCCCTGATATGCATGGGGGTGATGTGACAGACCGATGGGCTTGGTTTTCATGCGCCATCTGTGCGCTTTCTGCAGAAGACTGGGTGGGAGATAATGTGAAAGTTCTGGATCCTCTGTCAGCCACCCAATTGACTAATGCCTGTACCTGCTCAGGCCTTACCATCCTTAGAACGGCATTGGGCCCCACCAAATATCGCTGTAAATTCTGGTGGCTACTGGGACCTGAGGTAGTTGGTTCACTAGGACGTGTGGCTGTGGCAGAACGGCCACGTCTTCTCCCAGCACCAGAGGGTCCACTAACACCACAACGACCATGTCCACGTCCGCGTCCGCGTCCCTTATTAGATGTTTTCCTCATTGTTCCCGTTCACCACAATTTTGAGAATGGCAAATTTGGGAATATTTTTTCAACCCAGAACAAAAAGTGTGCTTTTACGGTCACTACAAATAACTTGACCAGCTAAAACTGTACACATTTGGTTGAATAGAAATGTGAGGCCTGTTTTTTTTTGCTCTGTGTGACAGGTATAGGTTTAATCACAGAATTAGACTTGTATCTGCACGGTAGCGTGTGTGTTAAGTTTTTCTGAATGACACTATCAGCACCTTGAATGTAAGATATCCTTTTTGGGATAGATTTCAAGTTGGCCTCATATAGCAGAAACTAGTTATTTTGAGAATGGCAAATTTGGGAATAGTTTTTCAACCCAGAACAAAAACTGTGCTTTTACGGTCACTACAAATAACTTGACCAGCTAAAACCGTACAGATTTGGTTGAATAGAAATGTCAGGTCTATTTTTTAGGCGCTGGGTGACAGGCTCAAATTGCCCCTGATGTAGTATATGGCCAAAAAATAACCACACTATTGATGGTTAAATGCACTTGGGTGACGCAGGCTCAGCCTGCACCAGATGTAGTATATGGCCAAAAAATAACCAGACTGTTGATGGTTAAATGCACTTCGGTGACACAGGCTCAGCCTGCAGCTGATGTAGTATATGGCCAAAAAATAACCAGACTGTTGATGGTTAAATGCACTTCGGTGACACAGGCTCAGCCTGCAGCTGATGTAGGATATAGCAAAAAAATAACCACACTATTGATGGTTAAATACACTTGGTGATATCTTGTGCGGGCGCACCACAAGCCACAAAATGGCCGCCGATCACCCCAGAAAAAAGTGATATAAAAACGCTCTGGTCAGCCTCAAAAAAGTGAGCAAGTCGATATTAGCACTTCAATGATCCACAGCTGCAGATCGATCACACAATGAAGTCTTTTGGAGGAGTTATTCTGCCTAATCTCGCCCTAACGTCGCAGCAGCAACCTCTCCCTATGCTTGAATCAGCAGAGTGACGTGCAGCGCTACGTGACCCAAGCTTATATAGAGGCTGGGTCACATGCTGCACTGGCCAATCACAGCCATGCCAATAGTAGGCAAGGCTGTGATGGCCTCTTGGGGCAAGTAGTATGACGCTTGTTGATTGGCTGCTTTGCAGCCTTTCAAAAAGCGCCAAGAAAGCGCCGAACACCGAAAAAAGGCATTTTCTATTTATTTCTGGCAATGTGCGGATCCGCAAAATGCGGAAAGCACATTGCCGGTGTCCGTGTTTTGCGGATCCGCGGTGTCCCTGTTTTGCGGATCTGCAAAACACATACGGACGTCTGAATGGAGCCTTACAGGGGGGTGATCAATGACAGGGGTGTGATCAGGGAGTCTATATGGGGTGATCACCCCCCTGTAAGGCTCCATTCAGATGTCCGTATGTGTTTTGCGGATCCGCGGATCCGCAAAACACATACGGATGTCTGAATGGAGCCTTACAGGGGGGTGATCAATGACAGGGGGGTGATCAGGGAGTCTATATGGGGTGATCACCCCCCTGTAAGGCTCCATTCAGACGTCCGTATGTGTTTTGCGGATCCGCAAAACACATATGGACGTCTGAATGGAGCCTTACAGGGGGGGTGATCAATGACAGGGGGGTGATCAGGGAGTCTATATGGGGTGATCACCCCCCTGTAAGGCTCCATTCAGACATCGTATGTGTTTTGCGGATCCGTGGGTCCGCGGATCCGCAAAACACATACGTACGTCTGAATGGAGCCTTACAGGGGGGTGGTTAATGACAGGGGGGTGATCAGGGAGTCTATATGGGGTGATCACCCCCCTATAAGGCTCCATTCAGACGTCTGTATGTGTTTTGCGGATCCGTGGATCCGTGGGTCCGCAAAACACATACGTACGTCTGAATGGAGCCTTACAGGGGGGTGATCAATGACAGGGGGGTGATCAGTGACAGGGGGTGATCAGGGAGTCTATATGGGGTGATCAGAGGTTAATAAGGGGTTAATAAGTGACAGGGGGGGTGTAGTGTAGTGGTGTTTGGTGCTACTTTACAGAGCTGCCTGTGTCCTCTGGTGGTCGATCCAAGCAAAAGGGACCATCAGAGGACCAGGTAGCAGGTATATTAGACGCTGTTATCAAAACAGCGTCTAATATACCCTTCAGGGGTTAAAAAAATCGCATCTACAGCCTGCCAGCGAACGATCACCGCTGGCAGGCTGCAGATCCACTCGTTTACCTTCGGGTCCTGTGAACGCGCGCATCTGTGTGCGCGTCCAGGAGGAATAACAGGGCCGCCGCCAGGACGCAATCCTGCGTACGGCGGTCCTGTAGTGGTTAACATAGGTTTACAGAATTTGATTGAGATGGGTCATGGTGTGTCTTAGCCATTTAGCTATGCTTTATGGCGTAAGGGGGAATAGTCACTCTTTGAGTGGGCTATCTGAAGATGTTTATCGGACAGTTCATAAAAGTTGAGTTATAGGTATTTATCTAATAATTTAAAGTAACCTATAACACACCGTGGCCTATATTATCCATTTTAATAAAGATTATTGAAATAATGAAAGTTGGAGTAATTTTTGAGTGCATATTTATATAATGTGGATAAGAAAGTTATGGTTTGGAGTAAAGGAGTTAAGACACCAAGTTTCTGTATTATACAAACTCTGCTTGCTGTGAACAGTGAGAAGCAAATCAGCACTGATATCTAGGCCGTGTGTGACGCCTATATTTAATCCAAATTACAGTTACAGTCAGTTTCTGTATTAAACAAACTCTGCTTGCTGTGACCAGTGAGAAGCAAATCAGCACTGATATCTAGGCCGTGTGTGACGCCTATATTTAATCCAAATAGCAGTTACAGTCAGTTTCTGCATTGTTCAAACGCTGCTTGCTGTGACCAGTGAAAAGCAAATCTACACTTATTTCTAGACAGTGTGTGAGGCCTATATTTAATCCAAATATCAGTGACATCCAGTGTCAATATGAAGAAGGCGAGTATTAAGGGACGGTGAAGTGGATGTGATTCTGATGGTTCACGCAGAGGCCGTAGCTCAGGGCGCGTTGCAACTGTGCCTGCTGCCAGAGCACAAGGAAAACAGTCATCCACGATACCTAGCTTCATGTCCCAGTTTGCAGGGCGTCACAAGACAACACTCTTGAAGTCATACCAGTACGACCAGGTTGTCGGTTGGATTGCAGCAGATAATGCTTCCACTGGGTTAAGCACCACCCTGTCTTCCACCAAGTCCAGTCTCAATAGCCAACAGTCTGGTCAACAACACAATCCTCACCCTGATCATCCTTCCTCCCACCATGTAGAGTCTGGCCAAACAAGCGATCCGGTACTCGGATGTCCCGAGGAGCTATTTTCACCCCCATCACTTAATTTGGCCCTCTCCCCAAGCACTCTTGAAGAGGGACATGAGATTTTGTGCCCTGATTCTCAACCTCTAGAGCCTTTACACTCACAAGATGATGTGTTTAAGGAGGTGGATGATGACGAGACACATTTGCCATCAAGTCAACCACAATTACTGTCTGCAGAGGTTGATGAAGAGGATGATATACCGTTGTCAATCACTGAAGTTGTGTTGGGGTCAGCAAATGAGGAGGATGATCGGAGTGGGGAAGTTGAAGAGGACTTGGTGGACAATGAGGTCACTGACCCAACATGGGAAGGCGGAAACGCGAGCGAGGACAGCAGTCCCGAGGGGGAGTGATCTGCAGCACCGCAACAGGCTGGAAGAGGCAGTGGGGTGGCAACAGGGAGAAGGCGGGCCACGCCAAACAGGCCCGCAAGTGTTCCACGGAGAACCCCTTTGCGGAAATCTCCCTTGCCAAGGGGTAGGTGTTCCGCGGTATGGCGCTTTTTTGCAGAAAGTGCAGACGACAAAAGAATAGTAGTTTGCAACCTGTGCCACGGCAAAATGAGCCAAGGTGTGAACAGTAGCAACCTCACCACCACCAGCATGATCCGCCACATGGCAGCCAAGCACCGCAATAAGTGGGAGGAACACCTGGGTCCACAATCTGTGTCCGCGGGTCACACCACTGCCTCCTCTTCCCCTATGTTGGGTGACGACCAATCGCCTGTCGAAGGCGCAGGCCCGGATGCCTCCCACATCCACTTCCCTGTCCCAGCGCAGTGTCCAAATGTCTTTACCCCAGGCATTTGAACGCAAGCGCAAATACCCAGCCACCAACCCACAGGCCATGGCACTAACCGCCAAACTTTCTAAGTTACTGGCGGTTGAAATGTTGCCATTTAGGCTTGTGGACACCGAGGCCTTTTGCGGCCTGATGTCGGCGGCCGTCCCTCGGTACTCAGTCCCCAGCCACCACTATTTTTCCCGGTGTGCCGTTCCCGCCTTACACCAGCATTTGTCTGCTAACATCATCCGTGCCCTGACCAACGCAGTTACTGCTAAGGTCCACCTAACGACTGACACATGGACAAGTGCTTGTGGCCAGGAACGCTACATTTCCCTGATGGCACACTGGGTGGACGTAGTGGAGGCTGGGAGCGACTTGTACCCTGGGATGGCACAGGTGCTACCGATGCCCAGGATTGAGGGCCCTACTTCCATCAGGGTTACCGCCAGCACCTATGTAAGTGGCTCCTCCTCCTCCGCCTCCTCCTTCACTTCCACCTCCGAATTCTCTGCGTGCAGCACCAGTGAGCCATCAGCTTGTATCTGTAAGCACTGTAGCACTGCTGTTGGGATGCGTCAACAGGCCATGCTGATGATGATATGCTTAGGGGATAAACAGCACACCGCCGCAGAGTGGAATACCAGCTGCAGCACGGTCGTCGCCTTTCCAGTCAGCTTCCGCTCTTCATAAGCGAGGAGTGGGCATGGATGTCTGACCTCTGTGAGGTGTTAAGAAACTTTGAGGAATCGACACAGATGGTGAGCGGCGATAACACTATTGTCAGTGTAACCATCCCACTTCTGTGTCTACTCAAACGCTCGCTGCTCACAATTAAGGCTGAGGCTGTTCGTGGGAAGAGTTGGAAATGGGGGAAGAAGACATGACCCTAGGTGATAGCCAGAACACCCTCAGTTTGTCTTCTCAGCGCGTATTGGAGGAGGAGGAGGAGGAGCAGAGGGCGGTTGCCTCCGCTACACAGGGTAGTAGCCATGGAACTTTAATTCCATCTGTTCAGCGTGGGTTGACAGAAGAGGAGGAAGAAGATGAGGAGATGGACAGTCATCCTCCTGATGACGAGAGCGAAGTCTTGCCCACTAGTACTCTGGCACACATGGCTGACTTTATGTTAGGCTGCCTTTCCCGTGACCCCCATGTTATACGCATTTTAGATAACAGGGATTACTGGGTGTTCACCCTTCTGGACGCCCGCCACGAAGAGAATTACTCATCTCTCATTCCTCCGGTGGAGAGGACGAGCAAAATGGTGCTATACCAGAAGTTCCTTGTTGACAGATTGCTGCAAAAATTTTCATCTGACAGCGCTGGCAGCAGAGTCCGTACTTCCTTGGGCAACCGAGGTGGGGAGACAAAGGGAACACACAGCACTTCCAGCAAAGGCAGGGCAACACTTTACAAGGCCTGGGACAGTTTTATGACACCCCACCAGCACCCTCAACATGATGCACGTCCTGGTGTCACAAGGAGGGAAAAGTTTTGGAAGATGGTAAAGGAGTACGTAGCAGACCGTGTCAGCATCCTCAGTGATCCTTCAGTGCTTTACAACTACTGGGTGTCCAAGCTGGACACGTGGCACGAACTGGTGCTCTACGCCTTGGAGGTGCTGGCCTGCCCTTCCGCCAGCGTTTTGTCTGAGCGGGTATTTAGTGCTGCTGGTGGCATTATAACAGATAAGCGTATCCGGCTGTCAACTGAAAATGCTGACAGGTTGACTCTTATAAAAATGAACAAGGCCTGGATTGACCCTCACTTCTCCACTCCACCAGAGGAAAGCCACGACTGAACATAAAGGCACTTTAAATGTGTTGTTAAGAATGTACTGAATACTCTGTATTCCCATGCACCCCTTCTGCCACAAAAAAGGGTATATGGTTGAATCTTCCTTTTCTCATCCTCCTCCTCCTTATCCATCACGTATATGCCTTCTCATATAATTTTTTGGATGGTCAGCTCACCAGCAGGCCCTCACCCATAATGTTTTAGATGGTCAGCTCACCAGCAGGCCCTCACCCATAATGTTTTAGATGGTCAGATCACCAGCAGGCCGTCGCCCATAATGTTTTAGATGGTCAGCTCACCAGCAGGTCCTCACCCATAATGTTTTAGATGGTCAGCTCACCAGCAGGCCCTCACCCATAATGTTTTAGATGGTCAGCTCACCAGCAGGCCCTCACCCATAATGTTTTAGATGGTCAGCTCAGCTGAAGACCCTCACCCATAATGTTTTAGTGGGTCACCAGCAGGCCATCAATCATACTTTACCTCGCCTGTATAACGTTTCCTCATCCTAAATACCTATGACATTCACTGTAATTTTTTTGTACTCGTTCCAATGACAGGCTCTCTTAACCACTTCCCATCTGGGCCCTTTGCCCCCTTCCTGACCAGGCCAAATTTTGCAAAACTGACATATCTCACTTTATGTGGTAATAACTTTGGAACGCCTTTATTTATCCAAGTCATTCAGAGATTGTTCTCTCGTGACACATTGTACTTCATGATAGTCATAAATTTGAGTCAAAATATTTCACCTTTATTTATGAAAAAATCCCAAATTTACCCAAAAATTAGAAAAATTCGCAATTTTCTAAATTTCAATTTCTCTGCTTTTAAAACAGAAAGTGATACCTCATAAAATATTTATTATTTAACATTCCCCATATGTCTACTTTATGTTGGCATCATTTTGGAAATGTCATTTTATTTTTTTAGGACGTTAGAAGGCTTAGAAGTTTAGAAGGAATTCTTCAAATTTTTAAGAAAATTGCCAAAATCCACTTTATAAGGACCAGTTCAGGTCTGAAGTCACTTTGTGGGGCCTACATAGTGGATACCCCCATAAATGACCCCATTGTAGAAACTACACCCCTCAAGGTATTCAAAACCGATTTTACAAACTTTGTTAACCCTTTAGGCGTTCCACAAGAATTAAAGGAAAATGGAGATCAAATTTTTAAATTTCACTTTTTTGGCAGATTTTCCATTTTAATCAATTTTTTTCTTTAACACATCGATGGTTAACAGCCAAACAAAACTCAATATTTATTACCCAGATTCTGCGGTTTACAGAAACACCCCACATGTGGTCATAAACTGCTGTATGGGCACACGGCAGGGCGCAGAAGAAAAGGAACTCCACATGGTTTTTAGATGCCATGTCCCATTTGAAGCCCCCTGATGCACCCTTACAGTAGAAACTCCCAAGAAGTGACCCCATTTTGGAAACTAGGGGATAAGGTGCCAGTTTTATTAGTACTATTTTTGGGTACATATGATTTTTTGATCATTCATTATAACACTTTAAGGGGCAAGGTGACCAAAAAATTGGTTGTTTGAGCACAGTTTCTATTTATTTATTTTTACAGCGTTCACCTGAGGGGTTCAGTCAAGTGACATTTTTATAGAGCAGATTGTTACGGACGTGGAGATACCTAATATGTATACTTTTTCTCATTTATTAAAGTTTTACACAATAATAGCATTTTTGAAACAAAAAAATTATATTTTAATGTGTCCATGTTCTGAGAGCTATAGTTTTTTTATTTTTTGAGAGATTTTCTTATGTAGGGGCTCATTTTTTGCGGGATGAGGTGACGGTTTTATTGGTACTATTTTGTGGGACATACGCATTTTTGATCACTTGGTGTTGCACCTTTTGTGATGCAAGGTGACAAAAATTGCTTGTTTTGACAGTTTTTTTTTGTTTTTTTTTACGGTGTTCACCCGAGGGGTTAGGTCATGTGATATTTTTATAGAGCTGTTTTTTACGGACGCGGCAATACCTAATATGTATACTTTTTTTTATTTGTTTCACTTTAACACAATAATAGCATTTTTGAAACCAAAAAAATGATGTTTTAGTGTCTCCATGTTCTAAGAGCTATAGTTTTTTTATTTTTTAAGAGATTTTCTTATGTAGGGGCTCATTTTTTGCGGGATGAGGTGACGGTTTTATTGGTACTATTTTGTGGGACATACGCGTTTTTGATCACTTGGTGTTGCACTTTTTGTGATGCAAGGTGACAAAAATTGCTTGTTTTGACAGTTTTTTTTTTTTTTTTTTACGGTGTTCACCCGAGGGGTTAGGTCATGTGATACTTTTATAGAGCTGGTTTTTACGGACGCGGCGATACCTAATATGTCAATTTTATTTTATTTTTTCTATTTTTAATTTTTTTTTTTTATTCCTTACTTGGGAACTTTTTTTTTTTTACATGTGAAACTTTATTTTATTTTATTTTTTCAACCCTTTATTTATTTATTTATTTTTTACACTTTTCGTCCCCCATAAGGTCATACAAGACCTCTGGGGGACATTTACTTCACTTTTTCTTTTTTTTTTCACTGTTGATTTCTCCTGTAACTGGGGCTGACATAGTAGCCCCAGTTACAGAAGAAATGCACCCCTATAGAGGCTGTACAGCAGCAATCCAGCGCTGTACAGCCTCAGAGCAGGGCTGATCGAGGTCTCTGAGAGACCTCACACAGCCCCTGCACTCTCCGGTCACGGCGGTCACATGACCGCCGGGCCGGAACAGGAAGCGCTGTGCGCTTCCTTCTCTGCAGACACAGCGCTCGGTGAGCGCTGTGTCTGCAGCGATCGTGAAGGCAGGGACACCTGGGAACTGTCCCTGCCTTGTCTTAGGGTTGCCCTGCTGTCACTGACAGCGGGCAACCCGATCAGCAGCTGCACGATTAGCGTGCTGCTGCTATTTCTGACAGGACGTTCTAAAACGTGCTGTCAGAAATAGACGTCCACCCATAGGACGTTTATAGTCTATGGGTGGACGTGAGGCGGTTAAGAGTCCTGTATTGTTATTTATTGTCACTACCTCCCTGAGTCGGTACTGGGAAATTCGAGCGCCCCCGCCTGCCTTTCTTGGAAGTGGTAGCCATGGCCATCCCTCATGCTTCCTCTCAGAAAGCAAACCGTGATTCCCCATTACCCGTGGTCACCATGGTAGGCGCAAAAAAGAACATCGAAAGTTGATAGAGCAGACATCCGAATAGATCGTCAACATCACGGGGATGTCCGATCAGCTTATCTAGATAAGTTATCTATCGTTAGCAAAGCAGCAGCAGGCCCTCACCTACAATTTTTTACACGGTCAGCTCAACGTCCGTTCCTCTTCCAAATTCATTATCATCAGATGATAGTCTGGTCACGTAACTAATTAGCACAGAGGAGTGTCTTTGGTTATTGGAATGAACCACACAAATCGACCCTTCCATCAATTAGTTTGAGTTTCAGTTTTGCAACCATACTCCCCCGGGAACCTAAAGACTTTAGTTTCCCAGAAAATGCTCTGCGGGAAATGGGAATAACGCTGCCGGGGATCGTCTTCGAACCTCCAACTTAAGTTGTTGATTAATGAAAACGTTTGTGGCAACAAAGGTTTCGGCTGTGGTTCGGCTTGCGCCGGTACAAGAATTTAACCTCTACAGGTACAATACGGATGCCACAGGCCGTTCCTCTTCCAATGAGTTCAGTTTGTTCGTCCAAGAGTCCGGTCAACACAATCAAAACCACCGGCCGTCCCTCTTAGTCATGGCCCCAGTTCTGAAAATCACCAAAATTTTTGTCTGAACTTGCTCTTTATATAAAAGTTAATATACAGGAAAGAATGTTTCCTAACAATTTTTCATCTAAAATCGCTTTTATCTTCGGTTTTGTGAGAAGCAAATCTACACTTATTTCTAGACGGTGTGTGAGGCCTATATTTAATCCAAATAGCAGTTACAGTCAGTTTCTGTATTGTTCAAACTCTGCTTGCTGTGACCAGTAGAGTTGAGCGAACACCTGGATGTTCGGGTTCGAGAAGTTCGGCTGAACTTCCCGGAAATGTTCGGGTTCGGGATCCGAACTCGACCCGAACCCCATTGAAGTCAATGGGGACCCGAACTTTTCGACACTAAAAAGGCTATAAAACAGCCCAGGAAAGGGCTAGAGGGCTGCAAAAGGCTGCAAAATGTAGGTAAATCCCCTGCAAACAAATGTGGATAGGGAAATTAATAAAAATAAAAATAATATAAATAAAAATTAACCAATATCAATTGGAGAGAGGTCCCATAGCATAGAATCAGGCTTTATGTCATAGCAGAGAATCAGGCTTCATGTCACCCACCACTGGAACAGGCCACTGTCAGATATGTTTAGGCCCCGGCACCCAGACAGAGGAGAGGTTCATTCAACTTTGGGTTGCCCTGCAATATAATGGTAAAATGAAAATAAAAAAGGATTGAATGAGGAAGTGCCCTGGAGTACAATAATATATGGTTAAGGGGAGGTAGTCATAAATGTCAAATCGGCACAAGGGATGGACAGGTCCTGTGGGATCCATGCCTGGTTCATTTTTATGAACGTCAGCTTGTCCACATTGGCTGTAGACAGGCGGCTGCGTTTGTCTGTAATGACGCCCCCTGCCGTGCTGAATACACGTTCAGACAAAACGCTGGCCGCCGGGCAGGCCAGCACCTTCAAGGCATAAAAGGCTAGCTCTGGCCACGTGGACAATTTGGAGACCCAGAAGTTGAATGGGGCCGAACCATCAATCAGTACGTGGAGGGGTGTGCACACGTACTGTTCCATCATGTTAGTGAAATGTTGCCTCCTGCTAACATGTTCCGTATCAGGTGGTGGTGCAGGTAGCTGTGGCGTGTTGACAAAACTTTTCCACATCTCTGCCATGCTAACCCTGCCCTCAGAGGAGCTGGCCGTGACACAGCTGCGTTGGCGACCTCTTGCTCCTCCTCTGCCTTCGCCTTGGGCTTCCACTTGTTCCCCTGTGACATTTGGGAATGCTCTCAGTAGCGCGTCTACCAACGTGCGCTTGTACTCGCGCATCTTCCTATCACGCTCCAGTGCAGGAAGTAAGGTGGGCACATTGTCTTTGTACCGGGGATCCAGCAGGGTGGCAACCCAGTAGTCCGCACATGTTAAAATGTGGGCAACTCTGCTGTCATTGCTCAGGCACTGCAGCATGTAGTCGCTCATGTGTGCCAGGCTGCCCAGAGGTAAGGACAAGCTGTCATCATCCTGCGTTTCCCCCCAGCCACGCACCAGTGATGGGCCCGAGCTGCGTTGGGTGCCACCCCGCTGTGAACATGCTTCATCCTCATCCTCTTCCACCTCCTCCTCATCCTCGTCCTCCAGTAGTGGGCCCTGTCTGGCCACATTTGTACCTGGCCTCTGCTGTTGCAATAAACTGAGTCACTTCGAAGAGACTGGCCTGAAAGTGCTAAAAATGACCTCTCTTCCTCCTCCTCCTTCTCCTCCTGGGCCACCTCCATCATCGCCCTAAGGTCCCTTTCACACGGGCGAGTATTCCGCGCGGATACGATGCGTGAGTTGAACACATTGCGCCCTCACTAAATACCGACCCATTCATTTCTATGGGTCCGTTTACATGAGCGGTGATTTTCACGCATCACTTGTGCGTTGCGTGAAAATTGCAGCATGCTCTATATTCTGTGTTTTTCACGCAACGCAGGCCCCATAGAAGTGAATGGGGTTGCGTGAAAATCACAAGCATCCGCAAGCAAGTGCGGATGCGGTGCGATTTTCACGCACGGTTGCTAGGAGACGATCGGGATAGAGACCCGATCATTATTATTTCCCCTTATAACATGGTTATAAGGGAAAATAATAGCATTCTGAATACAGAATGCATAGTAAAATAGCGCTGGAGGGGTTAAAAAAGAAATATAAAATAATTTAACTCACCTTAGTCCACTCGTTCGCGCTGCCCGGCATCTCCTTGCCATCTGTGGCAAGGTCCACCTAACCACAGATACGTGGACCAGTAAGCACGGCCACGACGCTATATCTATATAAGGGAAAATAATAGCATTCTAAATACAGAATGCATAGTAAAATAGCGCTGGAGGGGTTAAAAAAGAAATAAAAAATAATTTAACTCACCTTAGTCCACTTGATAGCGCAGCCCGGCATCTCCTTCTGTCTCCTTTCTTCAGGACCTGGGTAAAGGACCTGTGGTGACGTCACTCAGTTCATCACATGATCCATCACATGATCTTTTACCATGGTGATGAATCATGTGATGGACCATGTGACGACCGGAGTGACGTCACCACAGGTCCTTTACCCAGGTCCTGAAGAAAGGAGACAGAAGGAGATGCCGGGCTGCGCTATCAAGTGGACTAAGGTGAGTTAAATTATTTTTTATTTCTTTTTTAACCCCTCCAGCGCTATTTTACTATGCATTCTGTATTTAGAATGCTATTATTTTCCCTTATATAGATATAGCGTCGTGGCCGTGCTTACTGGTCCACGTATCTGTGGTTAGGTGGACCTTGCCACAGATGGCGTTCTGCAGTGCACACTTGATTTTATCGGATACTTGGTTGTGCAGGGAAGGCACGGCTCTCTTGGAGAAGTAGTGGCAGCCTGGAACAACATACTGTGGGACAGCAAGCGACATGAGCTGTTTGAAGCTGTCTGTGTCCACCAGCATGAATGACAGCATTTCATAGACCAGTAGTTTAGAAATGCTGGCATTCAGGGCCAGGGATCAAGGGTGGCTAGGTGGGAATTTACGCTTTCTCTCAAATGTTTGTGAGATGGAGAGCTAAACGCTGCCGTGTGACATGGTTGAGATGCTTGGTGACGGAGGTGGTGGTGCATCCTCTGTTTGCTGGGCGGCAGGTGCCAACGTTTCTCCAGAGGCGGAGGAAGAGGCCGAGGCAGCAGCAGAAGAGGTAGCAGGGGGAGCCTGAGTGAGTTCCTTGTTTTTATGGTGTTTACTCCACTGCAGTTCATGCTTTGCATGCAGGTGCCTGGTCATGCAGGTTGTGCTAAGGTTCAGAACGTTAATGCCTCGCTTCAGGCTCTGATGGCACAGCGTGCAAACCACTCGGGTCTTGTCGTCAGCACATTGTTTGAAGAACTGCCATGCCAGGGAACTCCTTGAAGCTGCCTTTGGGGTGCTCGGTCCCAGATGGCGGTGGCCAGTAGCAGGCGGACTCTCTTGGCGGCGGGTGTTCTGCTTTTGCCCACTGCTCCCTCTTTTGCTACGCTGTTGGCTCGGTCTCACCACTGCCTCTTCCTCCGAACTCTGAAAGTCAGTGGCACGACCTTCATTCCATGTGGGGTCTAGGACCTCATCTTCCCCTGCATCGTCTTCCACCCAGTCTTCCTCCCTGACCTCCTGTTCAGTCTGCACACTGCAGAAAGACGCAGCAGTTGGCACCTGTGTTTCATCATCAGAGACGTGCTGAGGTGGTATTCCCATGTCCTCATCATCAGGAAACCTAAGTGGTTGTGCGTCAGTTCATTCTATGTCTTCCACCGCTGGGGAAGGGCTAGGTGGATGCCCTTGGGAAGCCCTGCCAGCAGAGTCTTCAAACAGCATAAGAGACTGCTGCATAAGTTGAGGCTCAGACAGTTTCCCTGATATGCATGGGGGTGAAGTGACAGACTGATGGGCTTGGTTTTCAGGCGCCATCTGTGCGCTTTCTGCAGAAGACTGGGTGGGAGATAATGTGAACATGCTGGATCCACTGTCGGCCACCCAATTGACTAATGCCTGTACCTGCTCAGGCCTTACCATCCTAAGAAACGGCATTGGGCCCCACCAAATATCGCTGTAAATTCTGGCGTCTACTGGGACCTGAGGTAGTTGGTACACTAGGACGTGTGGCTGTGGCAGAACGGCCACTTCCTCTCCCAGCACCAGAGGGTCCACTAACACCACCATGACCATGTCCGCGTCCCTTACTAGATGTTTTCCTCATTGTTACCGTTCACCACAATAAGAAAATAATTATTTGGCCCAATGTATTGAATTCAAATTCAGGCCTTTTTTTACAGGCACCTAACACTATTTGGCTATCTACTTAAGTACCGTATTACACTAATACAGGCACAGCAGTAACCACAGATTTAGCTGAATATAAATTGTAGGCCTAGTATTTAGGCGCTGGATGACAGGTATACGTTTACGGACAGAATTAGACTTGGAGAAATTGGGTGTTTTTTTTAAAAATAGAATATAACTGCAGTATTTAAAGCTTGTTTTGGACTGTCACAAATACAGCAAAGTCCAGAAATTTAGTATTTACCACAAAATGGGTGTTTTTTTAAAACCAAAATAAATCAGAAGTATTTAACGCTTGAATTGAACTGTCACAAATGTAGCACACGCCCCAAATGTAGTGTCTTGCACAAAATGGGTGTTTTAAAAAACAAACTGTATATAACAGCGATATTAACACTTGTATTGGACTGTCACAAAGGCAGCAAATGCCCCAAATGTAGTATCTAGGACAAAATGGGTGTTTTTTTAAAAACAAGATTTTAGCTACAGTATTTAAAGCTTGTATTGGACTGTCACAAATGCAGCAAAGTCCGCAAATGTAGTATCTAGCACAAAATTGGTGGGTTTTTTTAAACCAAAATATAACAGCAGTATTTAATGCTTGTATTGAACTGTCAGAAATGCAGCAAAGGCCCCAAATGAAGTATCTAGGACAAAATGGGTGTTTTTTTTTAAAGCCACAATATGACTGCAGCATTTAAAGCTTGTATTGGACTGTCACAAATGTCCGCAAATGTAGTATCCAGCACAAAATGGGTGTTTTTTGAAAATTAGAATATAACAGCGGTTTTTAACGCTTGTATTGGAATGTCACAAATGCAGCAAAGACCCAAATGTAGTATCTAGGACAAAATGGGTGTTTTTTTATTTTAAAGAAAAAATGTGGGGGATTCAGTCAGCACAACCCTATATGCAGGTGCACATTGCTATGGTGAAATACATATACAAAGAAAAGAACACAAATGCAATAGCACTCTGCAACCAGCACTCCGCCCTGCCTCCATGCTGGATGTTGAATGAGGCATTGGTGTATATTTTGGCCAAAGCGTAATAAGCCACTCACCACGTCAAGGTCGCCTCTATGAGTGGTCCCCAACACTAGTTCCCACCTGTTCACGGGCCATGACAGCCACACAAAGTCCAGGGAGCGCAGGTACAGCATGAACGCCAGGCACACTCTGCTTTTAACCCCGTTCCGGTGCCGTTACAGCTTTCATCGGATCCAGGGTTGCAAGTACCAACATGCATGCTGAGCCCACTATATACTTCTCCTGGAGCCAAATGGCTACTGGTAGGCCCTGTAGAAGTAGACTCAGTTTTATACTGACTTTAAAACCAGCCTCCAGGGCAGACTAATTGGTCAGGTGTGCATGACTGCATGGAGATCGCCATGCCTCCAATATATACTGGTGAGTGGCTTATTACGCTTTGGCCAAAATGTACACCAATGCCTCATTCAACATCCAGCATGGAGGCAGGGCGGAGTGCTGGTCGCAGAGTGCTATTGCATTTGTGTTCTTTTCTTTGTTTTTATTTTAAACCAGAATATATCTGCAGTATTTAAAGCTTGTATTGAACTGTCAGAAATGTAGCAAAGGCCCAAAATGTAATGTCTTGCACAAAATGGGTGTTTTTTTAAAGCCAGAATATAACAGCGGTATTTACCGCTTGTATTGGACTGTCAGAATGCAGAAAAGGCCCCAAATCTAATGTCCTTCACAAAATGGGTGTTTTTTTAAAACCATAATATAACAGCGGTATTTAACGCTTGTATTGGACTGTCAGAAATGGAGAAAAGGCCCCAAATGTAATGTCTTTCACAAAATGGGTGTTTTTTTTTTTAAAAAACAGAATATAACTGCAGTAATTAAAGCTTGTATTGTACTGTCACTAAAGCAGCAAAGGCTGTATAAGTAGTATGTAGCACAAAATGGGTGTTTTTTTAAAAACAAAATATAACAGCAGTACTTAACACTTGTATTGGACTGTCAGAAATGCAGCAAAGGCCCCAAATGTAGTGTCTTGTACAAAATGGGAGTTTTTTTTTTAAACCAGAATATAACTGCAGTATCTAAAGTTTGTATTGGACTGTCACAAATGCAGCAAAGTTGGCAAATGTACGGATGGAGTAGAATTAACACTCCTGTTTTCAGAGATTTCTAAGTTGTGTTATCTAATCTAATCAAACACCTTCAATTGCTTTTTAATGGATTTTGTCTGAAGATAGTGCAATGAGTTGAGAAATTTGTGTTAAGACCTGGAGTGCTAACCCTTCTACATCTGTAGTATCTAGCACAAAATAGGTGCTTTTTTAATACCAGAATATAACAGCAGTATTTAACGCTTCTATTGGACTGTCACAAATGCAGCAAAGGCCCCAAATGTAATATCTAGGACAAAATGGGTGTTTTTTTAAAAACCATAATATAACTGCAGTATTTAAAGCTTGTATTGGACTGTCACAAATGCAGCAAAGTCAGCAAATGTAGTATCTAGCACAAAATGGGTGTTTTTTTTTAAACCAAAATATAACAGCAGTATTTAACACTTGTATTGGACTGTCAGAAATGCAGCAAAGGCCCCAAATATAGTGTCTTGCACAAAATGTTTTTTTTTTTTAAAAACAGAATATAACAGCAGTATTTAACGCTTGTATTGGAATGTCACAAATGCAGCAAAGGCCCCAAATGTATTATCTTGCACAAAAATGGGTGTTTTTTTCAAACCAGAATATAACTGCAGTAGTTAAAGCTTGTATTGGACTGTCTCAAATGCATCAAAGGCCGTGAATGTAGTGTCTTGCACAAAATGGGTGTTTTTTGAAAACCAGAATATAACAGCAGTATTTAACACTTGTATTGAAATGTCAGAAATGCAGCAAAGGCCCCAAATGTAGGGTCTTGCGCAAAATGGGTGTTTTTTTAAAACCAAAATATAACTGCAGTATTTAAAGCTTGTATTGGACTGTCACAAATGCAGCAAAGGCAGCAAATGTAGTATCTAGCACAGAATAGTTTTTTTTTTTAAACCAAAATTTAACAGCAGTATTTAAGGCTTGTATTAGGCCTTTCAGAAAAGCAGCAAAGGCCCCAAATGTAATGTCTTGCAAAAAATTGGTGTTTTTTGAAAACCAGAATATAACTGTAGTATTTAAAGCTTGTATTGGACTGTCAGAAATGTAGCAAAGGCCCTAAATGTAGTGTCTTGCACAAAATGGGTGTTTTTTTTTAAACCAGAATATAACAGCAGTATTTAACGTTTGTAATGGACTGTCACAAATGCAGCAAAGGTCGCAAATGTAGTGTCTTGCAGAAAATGGGTGTTTTTTAAAAACCAGAATATAACAGCGGTATTTAACGCTTGTATTGGACTTTCAAAAATGCAGTGTAGGGCGCAAATGTACTTTTTAGCAAATAATTTGTCCCCACAGAATCTAACAGATGGATTTACTTGGATTGTACTTTACAGAAAATAATTTGAATATGTCATCCCCTGGGTCCCTGAACCCACAGACCGATTACCTATATGATTGTGCTTTCCCCTGGCACATATGCAGTGCAGGTGCACTTGAAAAATGAGTATATTTTGCCCATTGAACTAAAAGAACTGGGTTAAATTTTTGTCCCTGGCACATATGCAGTGCTGGTGCACTAAACTTGCACAAAATGGCCGCCGAATCCCTCCTAACTAACATGCTGCACTGGCCAATCACAGCCATTCCATTAGTAGGCATGGCTGTGATTGCTTCTAAGGGCACACGAGTTAAACGCTTGTTGATTGGCTGCCCTGCAGCCTTTCAAAATACGTCATTAAATTGCCGAACACCGAACTCGAACCCGAACTTTTACTGAAAGGTTCGGGGTCCAAAAATCCTAAAGTTCGGTACGAACCCGAACTTTGCAGTTCGCTCAACCCTAGTCACACACTCAAATTTTTCGTTGGACAGCCTTTAGCTTTGATTATGACACGCATTCGTTGTGGCATTGTTTCGATAAGCTTCTGCAATGTCACAAGATTTATTTCCATCCAGTGTTGCATTAATTCTTCACCAAGATCTTGCATTGATGAGTCTGACTGCTGCGCAAAGCCTTCTCCAGCACATCCTAAAGATTCTCAGTGGGGTTAAGGTCTGGACTCTGTGGTGGCCAATCCATGTGTGAAAATTATGTCTTATGCTCCCTGAACCTCTCTTTCACAATTTGAGCCCGATGAATCCTGGCATTGTTATCTTGGAATATGCCTGTGCCCTCAGGGAAGAAAAAATCCATTGATGGAATAACCTGGTCATTCAGTATGTTCAGGTAGTCAGCTGAGCTCATTCTTGGAGCACATACTGTTGCTGAACCTAGACCTGACCAACTGCAGCAACCCCAGAACATAGCACTGCCCCCACAGGCTTGTACAGTAGGCACTAGGCATGATGGGTGCATCACTTCATCTGCCTCTCTTCTTACCCTGATGCGCCCATCATTCTGGAATATGGTAAATCTGGATTCATCAGACCACATGACCTTCTTCCATTGCTCCAGAGTCCAATGTTTATGCTCCCTAGCAAATTGAAGCCTTTTTTCTTGTTTGCCTCACTGTTAGTGGTTTTCTTAGGGCTACACAGTTGTTCAGTCATAATCCCTTGAGTTCCCTTCGCATTGTGCATGTGGAAATGCTCTCACTTTCACTATTAAACATAGCCCTGAGTTCTACTGCTGTTTTTCTTCAATTTGATTTCACCAAATGTTTAAGTGATTGCTGATCACAATTATTCAGGATTTTTTCCCCACCAAATTTCTTCCTCGAATATTATAGGTCCCCACTATCCTTCCAGTTTTTAATAATGCATTGGACAGTTCTTAACTAGTGATGATTGAGTACCCCGATGCTCGGGTGCTCTGCCCGAGCACACCGGGATGCTCGGGTGCTCTACCGAGCACCCGAGCCCTATAGAAGTCAATGGGAGGACCCGAGCATTAAACCAGGCACCCCCTGCTCTGAAGAGGGGAGGGTGCCTGGTTCATAGGAAAAGGTCAGAAATTGATGGAAACACCACCGAAATGGGTTTGAGACAGCATGGGGAGGATGTCTGGATGCATCTTGGACTACAATGTCGCTTCTGGTAATGATGTTGCCCGAGTTGTACGCCACTTTTACAGACTGACCATAAAACTCACAAAACCGAAGATAAAAGTGATTTTAGATGAAAAATTGTTAGGAAACATTCTTTCCTGTATATTTACTTTTATATAAAGAGCAAGTTCAGACAAAAATTTTCGTGATTTTCGGAACTGGGGCCATGACTAAGAGGGACGGCCGGTGGTTTTGATTGTGTTGACCAGACTCTTGGACGATCAAACTGAACTCATTGGAAGAGGAACGGCCTGTGGCATCCGTATTGTACCTGTAGAGGTTAAATTCTTGTACCGGCGCAAGCCGAACCACAGCCGAAACCTTTGTTGCCACAAACGTTTTCATTAATCAACAACTTAAGTTGGAGGTTCGAAGACGATCCCCGGCAGCGTTATTCCCATTTCCCGCAGAGCATTTTCTGGGAAACTAAAGTCTTTAAGTCTTTATGGTTGCAAAGCTGAAACTGAAACTTAAACTAATTGATGGAAGGGCACCATCAGGAGTGGAGCCTGTGGCTTAATTTGACTACTCAGTGTAAGCCTCACCCGGCCCAGACACAGAAAGGATTGACAGATTGATATCTATTTTGCGATTATGTGGGTGGTAGTGCATGGCCGTTTTGAGCGTGTGGATCGAGTCGATTTGTGTGGTTCATTCCGATAACCAAAGAGACTCATCTGTGCTAATTAGTTACGTGACCCCTGGTGATTATGATTGTGTTGACCAGACTATCATCTGATGATAATGAACTTGTTAACTCTAGATAACTTATCTAGATAAGCTGATCGCACATCCCTGTGATGTTGACGATCTATTTGGATGTCTGCTCTATCAACTTTCGATGTTCTTTTTTACGCCTACCATGGTGTCATTGGAACGAGTACAAAAAAATTACAGGGAATGTCATAGGTACTTAGGATGAGGAAACATTATACAGGAGAGGTAAAGTATGATCGATGGCCTGCTGGTGACCCACTAAAACATTATGGGTGAGGGACTTCAGCTGAGCTGACCATCTAAAACATTATGGGTGAGGGCCTGCTGGTGAGCTGACCATCTAAAACATTATGGGTGAGGGCCTGCTGGTGAGCTGACTATCTAAAACATTATGGGTGAGGGCCTGCTGGTGATCTGACCATCTAAAACATTATGGGTGAGGACATGCTGGTGAGCTGACCATCTAAAACATTATGGGCGAGGGCCTGCTGGTGAGCTGACTATCTAAAACATTATGGGTGAGGGCCTGCTGGTGAGCTGACCATCCGAAAAATTATATGGAAAGGCATATACGTGATGGACGAGGAGGATGAGAAAAGGAAGAATCAACCATGTACCCTTTTTTGTGGCGGAAGGAGTGCATGGGAATACTTCGCTGTCGTCATCAGGAGGATGACTGTCCATCTCCTCATCCTTTTCCTCCTCTTCTCTCCACCCACGCTGAACAGATGGAATTAAAGTTCCATGGCTATTACCCTGTGTAGCGGAGGCAACCGACCCCTGCTCCTCCTCCTCCTCCAATATGCGCTGAGAAGACAAACTGAGGGTGTTCTGGCTATCACCCAGGGTCATGCCTTCTTCCCCCATTTCCAACTCTTCCCCACGAACAGCCTCGGCCTTAATTGTGAGCAGCGAGCGTTTGAGTAGACACAGAAGTGGGATGGTTACACTGACAATAGCGTTATCGCCGCTCACCATCTGTGTCGATTCCTCAAAGTTTCTTAACACCTCACAGAGGTCAGACATCCATGCCCACTCCTCGCTTGTGAAGAGCGGAAGCTGACTGGAAAGGCGTCGACCGTGCTGCAGCTGGTATTCCACTCTGCGGTGGTGTGCTGTTTATCCCCTAAGCATATCATCTTCAGCACGGCCTGTTGACGCATCCCCACAGCAGTGCTACAGTGCTTACAGATACAAGCTGATGGCTGACTGGTGCTGCACGCAGAGAATTCGGAGGTGGAAGTGAAGGAGGAGGCGGAGGAGGAGGAGCCACTTACATAGGTGCTGGCGGTAACCCTGATGGAAGTAGGTCCCTCAATCCTGGGCATCGGTAGCACCTGTGCCATCCCAGGGTACAAGTCGCTCCCAGCCTCCACTACGTTCACCCAGGGTGCCATCAGGGAAATGTAGCGTTCCTGGCCACAAGCACTTGTCCATGTGTCAGTCGTTAGGTGGACCTTAGCAGTAACTGCGTTGGTCAGGGCACGGGTGATGTTAGCAGACAAATGCTGGTGTAAGGCGGGAACGGCACACCGGGAAAAATAGTGGCGGCTGGGGACTGAGTACCGAGGGACGGCCGCCGACATCAGGCCGCGAAAGGCCTTGGTGTCCACAAGCCTAAATGGCAACATTTCAACCGCCAGTAACTTAGAAAGTTTGGCGGTTAGTGCCATGGCCTGTGGGTGGGTGGCTGGGTATTTGCGCTTGTGTTCAAATGCCTGGGATAAAGACATTTGGACACTGCGCTGGAACAGGGAAGTGGATGTGGGAGGCATCCGGGCCTGCGCCTTCGACAGGCGATTGGTCGTCACCCAACATAGGGGAAGAGGAGGCAGTGGTGTGACCCTCTTCAACTTCCTCACTCCGATCATCCTCCTCATTTGCTGACCCCAACACAACTTCAGTGATTGACAACGGTATATCATCCTCTTCATCAACCTCTGCAGACAGTAATTGTGGTTGACTTGAAGGCAAATGTGTCTCGTCATCATCCACCTCCTTAAACACATCATCTTGTGAGTGTAAAGGCTCTAGAGGTTGAGAATCAGGGCACAAGATCTCATGTCCCTCTTCAAGAGTGCTTGGGGAGAGGGCCAAATTAAGTGATGGGGGTGAAAATAGATCCTCGGAACATCCAAGTACCGGATTGCTTGTTTGGCCAGACTCTACATGGTGAGGATTGTGTTGTTGACCAGACTGTTGGCTACTGAGACTGGACTTGGTGGAAGACAGGGTGGTGCTTAACCCAGTGGAAGCATTATCTGCTGCAATCCAACCGACCACCTGGTCGCACTGGTATGACTCCAAGAGTGTTGTCTTGCGGCACCCTGCAAACTGGGACATGAAGCTAGGTATTGTGGATGACTGATGACTGTTTTTCTTGTGCTCTGGCAGCAGGCACAGTTGCAACGCGCCCTGAGCCACGGCCTCTGCGTGAACCATCAGAATCACGTCCACTTCCCCGTCCCTTAATACTCGCCTTCTTCATATTGACACTGGATGTCACTGATATTTGGATTAAATATAGGCCTCACACACTGTCTAGAAATAAGTGTAGATTTGCTTCTCACTGGTCACTAGGGATGAGCGAACCCGAACTGTATAGCAATTCCCTAAATCAGTGGTTTCTGCTGTATCAGGCCAAGTTTAAATCTATCCATAAAAGGTTATATTAGATTGAAGGTGCGGATAGGGTCATTCTCAATAACTTCAAACGCTACCGTGCATCTCCAAGTCTAATTCTGTCCGTAAACTTATACCTGTCATCCAGCGCCTAAATAATAGGCCTACAATTTATATGCAGCTAAATCTGTGGTTACTGCTGTGGCTGGTAAAGTTATTTAGTGTCCGTCAAAGCACAGTTTTTGTTCTGGGTTGAAATACAATTCCCAACTTAGCAATTCCCTAAATCAGTTGTTTCTGCTGTATCAGGCCAAGTTTAAATCTATCCATAAAAGGATATATTTTAAATCTATCCATAAAAACAGGTAAGAACTAGTGTTAGGGACCACTCATAGAGGCGACCTTGACGTGGTGAGTGGCTTATTACGCTTTGGCCAAAATGTACACCAATGCCTCATTCAACATCCAGCATGGAGGCAGGGCGGAGTGCTGGATTGCAGAGTGCTATTGCATTTGTGTTCTTTTCTTTGTATATGTATTTCGCAATAGCGATGTGCACCTGCATATAGGGTTGGGGCCCTATGCCGTTCTAAGGATGGTAAGGCCTGAGCAGGTACAGGCATTAGTCAATTGGGTGGCCGACAGTGGATCCAGCACTTTCACGTTATCTCCCACCCAGTCTTCTGCAGAAAGCGCACAGATGGCGCCTGAATACCAAGCCCATCAGTCTGTCACATCACCCCCATGCATATCAGGGAAACTGTCTGAGCCTCAACTTATGCAGCAGTCTCTTATGCTGTTTGAAGACTCTGCTGGCAGGGCTTCCCAAGGGCATCCACCTAGCCCTTCCCCAGCGGTGGAAGACATAGAATGCACTGACACACAACCACTTATGTTTCCTGATGATGAGGACATGGGAATACCACCTCAGCACGTCTCTGATGATGAAAAACAGGTGCCAACTGCTGCGTCTTTCTGCAGTGTGCAGACTGAACAGGAGGTCAGGGAGGAAGACTGGGTGGAAGACGATGCAGGGGACGATGAGGTCCTAGACCCCACATGAAATGAAGGTCGTGCCACTGACTTTCAGAGTTCGGAGGAAGAGGCAGTGGTGAGACCGAGCCAACAGCGTAGCAAAAGAGGGAGCAGGGGGGCAAAAGCAGAACACCCGCCGCCAAGAGAGTCCGCCTGCTACTGGCCACCGCCATCTGGGACCGAGCACCCCAAAGGCAGCTTCAAGGAGTTCCCTGGCGTGGCAGTTCTTCAAACAATGTGCTGATGACAAGACCAGAGTGGTTTGCACGCTGTGCCATCAGAGCCTGAGGCGAGGCATTAACGTTCTAAACCTTAGCACAACCTGCATGACCAGGCACCTGCATGCAAAGCATGAACTGCAGTGGAGTAAACACCTTAAAAACAAAGAACTCACTCAGGCTCCCCCTGCTACCTCTTCTGCTGCTGCCTCGGCCTCTTCCTCCGCCTCTGGAGGAACGTTGGCACCTGCCGCCCAGCAAACAGAGGATGTAGCACCAACACCACCACCTCCGTCACCAAGCATCTCAACCATGTCACACGGCAGCGTTTAGCTCTCCATCTCACAAACATATGAGAGAAAGCGTAAATTCCCACCTAGCCACCCTCGATCCCTGGCCCTGAATGCCAGCATTTCTAAACTACTGGCCTATGAAATGCTGTCATTCAGGCTGGTGGACACAAACAGCTTCAAACAGCTCATGTCGCTTGCTGTCCCACAGTATGTTGTTCCCAGCCGCCACTACTTCTCCAAGAGAGCCGTGCCTTCCCTGCACAACCAAGTATCCGATAAAATCAAGTGTGCACTGCGCAACGCCATATGTGGCAAGGTCCACCTAACCACAGATACGTGGACCAGTAAGCACGCCCAGGGACGCTATATCTCCCTAACTGCACACTGGGTAAATGTAGTGGCGGCTGGGCCCCAGGCGGAGAGCTGTTTGGCGCACGTCCTTCCGCCACCAAGGATTGCATGGCAACATTCTTTGCCTCCTGTAGCCTCCTCCTCCTACTCGGCTTCCTCCTCCTCTTCTTCCACCTGCTCATCCAGTCAGCCACACACCTTCACCACCAACTTCAGCACAGCCCGGGGTAAACGTCAGCAGGCCATTCTGAAACTCATATGTTTGGGGGACAGGCCCCACACCGCGCAGGAGTTGTGGCGGGGTATTGAACAACAGAGCGACGAGTGGTTGCTGCCGGTGAGCCTCAACCCCGGCCTGGTGGTGTGCGATAATGGGCGAAATCTCGTCGCAGCTCTGGGACTAGCCGGTTTGACACACATCCCTTGCCTGGCGCATGTGCTGAATTTGGTGGTGCAGAAGTCCATTCACAACTACCCCGACATGTCAGAGCTTCTGCATAAAGTGCGGTCCGTCTGTGCGCGCTTCCGGCGTTCACATCCTGCCGCTGCTCGCCTGTCTGCGCTACAGCGTAACTTCGGCCTTCCCGCTCACCGCCTCATATGCGACGTGCCCACCAGGTGGAACTCCACCTTGCACATGCTGGACAGACTGTGCGAGCAGCAGCAGGCCATAGTGGAGTTTCAGCTGCAGCACGCACGGGTCAGTCGCACTGCGGAACAGCACCACTTCACCACCAATGACTGGGCCTACATGCGAGACCTGTGTGCCCTGTTGCGCTGTTTCGAGTACTCCACCAACATAGCCAGTGGCGATGACGCCGTTATCAGCGTTACAATACCACTTCTATGTCTCCTTGAGAAAACACTTAGGGCGATGATGGAAGAGGAGGTGGCCCAGGAAGAGGAGGAGGAGGAAGAGGTGTCATTTTTAGCACTTTCAGGCCAGTCTCTTCGAAGTGACTCAGAGGGAGGTTTTTTGCAACAGCAGAGGCCAGGTACAAATGTGGCCAGACAGGGCCCACTACTGGAGGACGAGGAGGACAAGGATGAGGAGGAGGTGGAGGAGGATGAGGATGAAGCATGTTGGGGTGGCACCCAACGCAGCTCGGGCCCATCACTCGTGCGTGGCTGGGGGGAAACGCAGGACGATGACGATACGCCTCCCACAGAGGACAGCTTGTCCTTACATCTGGGCAGCCTGGCACACATGAGCGACTACATGCTGCAGTGCCTGAGCAATGACAGCAGAGTTGCCCACATTTTAACATGTGCGGACTACTGGGTTGCCACCCTGCTGGATCCTCGGTACAAAGACAATGTGCCCACCTTACTTCCTGCACTGGAGCTTGATAGGAAGATGCGTGAGTACAAGCTCACGTTGGTAGATGCGCTACTGAGAGCATTCCCAAAGTCACAGGGGAACAAGTGGAAGCCCAAGGCGAAGGCAGAGGAGGAGCAAGAGGTCGCCAACGCAGCTGTGTCCCAGCCAGCTCCTCTGAGGGCAGGGTTAGCATGGCAGAGATGTGGAAAAGTTTTGTCAACACTCCACAACTAACTGCACCACCTCCTGATACGGAACGTGTTAGCAGGAGGCAACATTTCACTAACATGGTGGAACAGTACGTGTGCACACCCCTCCACGTACTGACTGATGGTTCGGCCCCATTCAACTTCTGGGTCTCCAAATTGTCCACGTGGCCAGAGCTAGCCTTTTATGGCTTGGAGGTGCTGGCCTGCCCGGCGGCCAGCGTTTTGTCTGAACGTGTATTCAGCACGGCAGGGGGCATCATTACAGACAAACGCAGCCGCCTGTCTACAGCCAATGTGGACAAGCTGATGTTCATAAAAATGAACCAGGCATGGATCCCACAGGACCTGTCCATCCCTTGTGCAGATTTGACATTTTTTAACTACCTCCCCTTAACCATATATTATTGTACTCCAGGGCACTTCCTCATTCAATCCTCTTTTTATTTTCATTTTACCATTATATTGCAGGGCAACCCAAAGTTGAATGAACCTCTCCTCTGTCTGGGTGCCGGGGCCTATAAAAATCTGACAGTGGCCTGTTCCAGTGTTGGGTGACATGAAGCCTGATTCTCTGCTATGGGACCTCTCTCCTCTGTCTGGGTGCCGGGGCCTAAACATATCTGACAGTGGCCTGTTCCAGTGTTGGGTGACATGAACCATGATTCTCTGCTATGACATGAAGCCTGATTCTCTGCTATGGGACCTCTCTCCTCTTTCTGGGTGCCGGGGCCTAAACATATCTGACAGTGGCCTGTTCCAGTGTTGGGTGACATGAAGCATGATTCTCTGCTATGACATGAAGCCTGAATCTCTGCTATGGGACCTCTCTCCTCTGTCTGGGTGCCGGGGCCTAAAAATATCTGATAATGGCCTGTTCCAGTGGTGGGTGACATGAAGCCTGATTCTCTGCTATGGGACCTCTCTCCAATTGATATTGGTTAATTTTTATTTATTTTATTTTTATTTTTATTAATTTCCCTATCCACAATTGTTTGCAGGTGATTTACCTACACTTTGCTGCCTTTTGCAGCCCTGTAGCCCTTTCCTGGGCTGTTTTACAGCCTTTTTAGTGATGAAAAGTTTGGGTCCCCCATTGACTTCAATGGGGTTGCGGGTTCGGGGCGAAGTTCGAGTCGAGTTTGGATCCCGAACCCGGACATTTTCGGGAAGTTCGGCCGAACTTCTCGAACCCGAACATCCAGTTGTTCGCTCAACTCTACTGCATTTCTAACAGTTCAATTCAAGCGTTAACCCCTTAAGGACTCGGCCCTATTTCACCTTAAGGACTTGGCCATTTTTTGCAAATCTGACCAGTGTCACTTTAAGTGCTCATAACTTTAAAACGCTTTGACTTACCCAGGCCGTTCTGAGATTGTTTTTTCGTCACATATTGTACTTCATGACACTGCTAAAATTGGGTCAAAAAAGTTAATTTTTTTGCATAAAAAAATACAATTTTTACCGAAAATTTTGAAAAATTAGCAAATTTCAAAGTTTCAGTTTCTCTACCTCTGTAATACATAGTAATACCCCCAAAAATTGTGATGACTTTACATTCCCCATATGCCCCATGTTTGCAGCATTTTGGGAATGATATTTTATTTTTTGGGGATGTTACAAGGCTTAGAAGTTTAGAAGCAAATTTTGAAATTTTCAGAAATCTTCAAAATCCCACTTTTTATGGACCAGTTCAGGTTTGAAGTCATATTGTGAGGCTTAGATAATAGAAACCTCCCAAAAATGACCCCATTCTAGAAACTACACCCCTCAAGGTATTCAAAACTGTTTTTTCAAACTTTATTAACCCTTTAGGTCTTCCACAAGAGTTAATGGCAGATGGAGAAACAATTTTGAAATTTAAATTTTTTGGAAAATTTTCCAATATAATCAATTTTTTCCAGGAGTAAAACAAGGGTTAACTGCCAAACAAAACTCAAAATGGGTTGCCCCGATTCTGTAGTTTGCAGAAACACCCCATATGTGGTCGTAAACTACTGTTTGGCCGAACGGGAGCACATAGAAGAAGGGGAACACCATATGGGTTTTGGAAGGCAGATTTTGCAGGACTGGTTTTGTTTATACCATGTCCCATTTGAAGCCCCCTGTTGCACCCCTAGAATAGAAATTTCAAAAAAGTGACTCCATCTAAGAAAGTACACCCCTCAAGGTATTCAAAACTGGGTTTACAAACTTTGTTAACCCTTTAGGTGCTCCACAAGAGTTATTGGCAGATGGAGAAACAATTTAGAAATTTCAATTTTTTGGAAAATTTTCCAATATAATCAATTTTTTCCAGGAGTAAAACAGGGGTTAACTGCCAAACAAAACTCAAAATGGGTTGCCCTGATTCTGTAGTTTGCAAAAACACCCCATATGTGGTCGTAAACTACTGTTTGGCCAAACGGGAGCACATAGAAGGAGGGGAACACCATATGGGTTTTGGAAGGCAGATTTTGCAGGACTGGTTTTGTTTATACCATGTCCCATTTGAAGCCCCCTGTTGCACCCCTAGAATAGAAATTTCAAAAAAGTGACTCCATCTAAGAAAGTACACCCCTCAAGGTATTCAAAACTGGGTTTACAAACTTTGTTAACCCTTTAGGTGCTCCACAAGAGTTATTGGCAGATGGAGAAACAATTTAGAAATTTCAATTTTTTGGAAAATTTTCCAATATAATCAATTTTTTCCAGGAGTAAAACAGGGGTTAACTGCCAAACAAAACTCAAAATGGGTTGCCCTGATTCTGTAGTTTGCAAAAACACCCCATATGTGGTCGTAAACTACTGTTTGGCCAAACGGGAGCACATAGAAGGAGGGGAACACCATATGGGTTTTGGAAGGCAGATTTTGCAGGACTGGTTTTGTTTATACCATGTCCCATTTGAAGCCCCCTGTTGCACCCCTAGAATAGAAATTTCAAAAAAGTGACTCCATCTAAGAAAGTACACCCCTCAAGGTATTCAAAACTGGGTTTACAAACTTTGTTAACCCTTTAGGTGCTCCACAAGAGTTATTGGCAGATGGAGAAACAATTTAGAAATTTCAATTTTTTGGAAAATTTTCCAATATAATCAATTTTTTACAGGAGTAAAACAGGGGTTAACTGCCAAACAAAACTCAAAATGGGTTGCCCTGATTCTGTAGTTTGCAAAAACACCCCATATGTGGTCGTAAACTACTGTTTGGCCAAACGGGAGCACATAGAAGGAGGGGAACACCATATGGGTTTTGGAAGGCAGATTTTGCAGGACTGGTTTTGTTTATACCATGTCCCATTTGAAGCCCCCTGTTGCACCCCTAGAATAGAAATTTCAAAAAAGTGACTCCATCTAAGAAAGTACACCCCTCAAGGTATTCAAAACTGGGTTTACAAACTTTGTTAACCCTTTAGGTGTTCCACAAGAGTTATTGACAGATGGAGAAACAATTTAGAAATTTCTATTTTTTGGAAAATTTTCCAATATAATCAATTTATTCCAGGAGTAAAACAAGGGTTAACTGCCAAACAAAACTTAAAATGGGTTGCCCTGATTCTGTAGTTTGCAGAAACACCCCATATGTGGTCGTAAACTACTATTTGGCTAAACGGCAGGACATAGAAGAAGGGGAACGTCATATGGTTTTTGGAAGGCAGATTTTGCTGGACTGGTTTATTTACATCATGTACCCTTTCAAGCCCCCTGATGCACCCCTAGAGTAGAAACTCCATAAAAGTGACCCCATCTAGGAAACTACGGGATCAGGTGGTTGTTGTTTTGGGACTATTTTAGGGGTAAATATGATTTTTAGTTGCTCTTCATTACTCTTTTTTGAGGCAATGTAACAAAAAAAAAAAATTAAAATTGTTTCTACATTCGCTATTTAGTTTTGTGGAACACCTAAAGGGTTAACATAGTTTGTAAAGTAACTTTTGAATACCTTGAGGGGTGTAGTTTCTTAGATGGGGTCACTTTTTTGGAGTTTCTAGTCTAGGCTACATCAGGGGGGGCTTCTAATGGAACATGGTGTCAGAAAAAAAACTGTCCATCAAAATCTGCCTTCCAGAAACCGTATGGAGTTCCCTTCGTTCTATGCCCTGCCGTGCGGCTATATAGCCATTTACGACCACATATGGGGTGTTTCTGCAAACTACAGAATCAGGGCCATAAATATTGAGTTTTGTTTGGCTGTTAACCCTTGCTTTATTACCGGCAAAAAGGATTCAAATGGAAATTTTGCCCAAAAATGGGTGTTTTGGCACCGTTTTTATTTTATATTTTTAACACCGTTCATCCGAGGCGTTTGGTCAAAAGTTATTTTTATAGCGACGACTTTTACGCACGCGACGATGCCCAATATGTATGGCTCTCAGACTTTTGAGACACTAAGCAGGCATCCTAAAAACTGCGGCCCTCCAGATGTTGTAAAACTACAATTCCCACCATGCCCTGCTGATGGCTGTAGGTTGTCTGGGCATGCTGGGAGTTATAGTTTTACAACATCTGGAGGGCCGCAGTTTGAGGATGCCTGCTCTAAAACTAATATTTTTTTGGGGGAAAAAAATTGTTTCCGTGTCTCCAAAGTCTGAGAGCCATAGTTTTTTATGTTCTCTAGTGGACTGTTGGGGATTATAAAAATTTAGTACTCCATGGAAGTGTGATACTCCCTGAAGCAATTGATAATGCAGAGGCCCGGATGATCGGGGCACGTGTCACATTGAGTAGTGGTGTCCTTCCGTATCCCCCTCTTGTGACACACTCTGCATCTTTTTTGGGTTCGTCCCTTCTTTCCAGTATGGGGGACCACACCTGGAAAGTGTTGGCCAGGGACGATCCGGGCGCCTCCAATTCCCGAGGTACTCCGGCCTGCTCTTTCCCGGTCCGAAAAGATCAGGTCTTTGAGGACTGCCTCATAGAATTGGAGGAATGTCCCTGTGCTGCCAGCGCTTCGGGATAGTACAAAAGAGTTGTACATGGCAACCTGTACCAAGTAGACCGCAACTTTTTTGTACCATGCCCGGGTTTTGCGCATGGCATTATATGGCTTGAGGACTTGATCAGAGAGATCAACTCCTCCCATATACCGATTGTAGTCGACGATACAATCGGGCTTGAGGACCGTTGCCGCGGTACCTCGCACAGGGACTGGGGTGGTGCTGTTACCGTGGATTGTGGACAGCATAAGGACATCCCTCTTGTCCTTATATCTGACCAGCAACAGGTTTCCACTGGTAAGTGCACGGGTCTCACCCCTGGGGATAGGTACCTGGAGGGGGTGGGCAGGGAGGCCGCGTTGATTTTTCCGCACGGTCCCACAAGCGAACGTGGATCTGGCGGCAAGGGACCTGAACAAGGGAATGCTGGTATAAAAGTTGTCCACGTACAAGTGGTAACCGTTATCCAGCAGTGGGTACATAAGGTCCCACACGAGTTTCCCGGTAACACCCAGAGTGGGGGGACATTCTGGGGGTTGAATCCGGGAATCTCGCCCCTCGTACACACGAAATTTGTAAGTGTACCCTGAGGTACTCTCACAAATTTTGTATAGCTTCACGCCATACCTCGCCCGCTTTGTGGGAATATATTGGCGGAAACTGAGTCTCCCCTTGAACGCAACGAGAGACTCATCAACCGCGACCTCCCTTCCAGGTACGTAGGCCTGCTGAAATGTGGCCCCAAAGTGATCGATGACCGGCCGTATCTTATACAGCCGGTCCTAGGCAGGATCACCTCGGGGTGGACATGCTGCATTATCGGAATAATGCAGACATTTCCGGATGGCCTCAAACCGGGGACGTGTCATAACCATACTGTACAGTGGGGTCTGGTATAGGACGTCCCCACTCCAGTATTGTCTGACACTGGGTTTTTGGACTAGACCCATATGCAGCACGAGGCCCCAAAATGTCCTCATCTCGGCTGCACTGACCGGCGTCCAGCCACCGGGTCTAGCCAAAAATGAGCCTGGGTTTTGAGCGACGAACTGTTGGGCATACAGATTCGTCTGCTCCACCATCAGATTCACCAGTGGGTTACTGAAAAAAAAACTAAAATAGTCAATTTCAGTAAACCCCACTGTGGGAATCTGGATTCCAGGATTGCCAGCAAAATCCGGAATCTCAGGCTTAAAGTCCACTGGGGGACACCAGCTAAGTTCATCGGCAGGGGGCTCCGGTGGACTTATTTGGTGGGCCGGGAAACCAGTACGAACCCCAGGGCGGCTCGTACTAGGGTGGGCCACAGGATCCCTAGCATGTGGGGCCCCTGGCTCCGCCTGGCGGCGTCTCCGCCGCCTTGGTGGCTCATCGTCATCCGATGATGATGAGGAGGATGCGGATGACAAAAGGAACGTGGGGTCATCCTCATCCTCACTGGGGCTCTCGGAGTCGGAGGCAATCTGGGTGGCAGGGGGGGGTCTGGGGTCTGATAGATGGATCAGAAAGAAAGAAAAGAAAGTTTAGTAAAAGTTTTTTTTTTTTTTTCCTAACTTTTCCCTTCTTTCCCTTCCTAACGGTGCCTCTCCCTCACTGACCCTAACCTACCTGGGTGGCGATGGGTGCAGGAGGGTGATGGACTACGATTAGGGGGACTCAGGAGCTGGACGCTGGACGGTGCTGCACGGTCAGGGTGCTGGACAGGAAGAGGAGGGGAGAGAGGAGCGCAGGAAGTTTGAATCTCGCGCCTCTCTCCCCTGCACCAATCAGCACCCTGGACAGCAGCGTTCAGCACCAGGGCCAGCGCCGCCTCTCCAAATCCTCGGACTGCGATAGGTGGTGTATAATTACGCCACCGATCGCAGTCTTTTTCCGGTTCATCGGGTCACAGGACACCCGAATGGACCGGAAACGCAGAAAACCGCAGGTCTGAATTGACCTGCGGTTTTCTGCGATCGTCGATACGGGGGGGTCAAATGACCCCCCCCCTGCATTGTTACGGGATGCCGGCTGAATGATTTCAGCCGAAATCCCGTTCCGATTAACCCCCGCGGCGCCGGAATAGCAAATTAAAGCCATGACGTACCGGTACGTCATGGGTCCTTAAGGATTCGGGAACCATGCCGTACCGGTACGTCCTAAGTCCTTAAGGGGTTAAATACTGTTGTTATATTTTGGTTTTAAAAAAACACCCATTTTGTGCTAAATACAACATTTCCGGCCTTTGCTGCATTTGTGACAGTTCGATGCAAGCTTTAAATACTGCAGTTATAATCTGCTTTAAAAAATAAAAATAAAAATTTTTTTGTCCTAGATACTACAATTGGGGCCTTTGCTGCAATTGTGACAGTCCAATACAATCGTTAAATATTGCTATTATATTCTGGTTTTAATAAAACACCCATTTTGTGCAAGACAATCCATTTGGGGCCTTTGCTGCATTTCTGACAGTTTAATACAAGCGTTAAAAACTGCTGTCATATTCTGGTTTGAAAAAAACACCCATTTTGTGCAAGACATTTCATTTGGGGCCTTTGCTATATTTGTGACAGTCCAATACAAGCGTTAAATAACTGTCACGGCTGAGGATGGGGAAAACCCTCAGCCGTGCGGTATCAGAAGATGGATGGTCAGAGCATGGCCAGGACAGGAATAAGGGAGAAGGTCACCTCCTACACATCCCTAATTCTGACCCTGTCTCCTAGCCATATGAGCCGACCCTGATGGTGAGAGGGCTCATACACTGGAACCTGATATTCCTACTCGCCCTCAGGGTGGCCCTGAACTAGGAGCTGGGTAGACAGCCCGTTCCTCCTGGAAACGGAGGAACAGGAGTCTAAAGTGGCCAAGTTACATAGAAATGGGAACATGAACAGACATATGGCAGTGGCAGGTAAGTGAGACTAGTACCACACTTACCTGCCACAAACACACCACCTGGAACCCACGTGCAAGTGCTGCTGTCCACAAACAACACAAAGGACACCGCACACACAGACATCACAAGGGAACCCAGGAAACCATATACTGCAATAAACAAAGACCAAACAAACATCTACTAAACACCATATATAAACTTATGACCACAAGGGTGGCCCTCACTGGCAGATGTTATATGTGACCAGTAGAGTACCTCCATCTTACTACAAGGCTGGAGTACCCCTCAGACATCAGGTCTTAACTGAGGCTATATAGGCCCAAGTAGTCACACGCACACAGACACACCCAGTGTTCAGACACACAGGGAAGGAAGTTAACCCTTCCAACACCAGGGAGTGTAGTGGAACCACATAAAGGGGAATACACACAAACTCACTGCAGCTGTTACCGTTGACAACGACATGCGTGGCAAACGTGTCCTGGGAGCCGGCCAAAAGGCCGAGACACTGCCACCACATGTACAAACACCAAACGTTGCCACGGGCAGCCACAGACGAAGGGAAAATGTCAGAGTGCATACAAAACAATACAAGCGTCAAATACTGTTGTAATATTTTGGTTTTAATAAAACGCCCTTTTTGTGCAAGACACTACATTTGCGGCCTTTGCTGCATTTGTGACAGTCTAATACAAGCTTTAACCGCCTCCGGACCGCCTAACGCAGGATCGCTTTCCGGAGGCGGCAGCTGCAGGCACAGTCACGCATATACGCGTCATCTCGCGAGACGCGAGATTTCCTGTGAACGCGCGTTCAAAGGATCAGAAGGTAAGCGAGTGGATCTCCAGCCTGCCAGCGGCGATCGTCTGCTGGCAGGCTGGAGATGCAATTTTTTTAACCCCTAACAGGTATATTAGACGCTGTTTTGATAACAGCGTCTAATATACCTGCTACCTAGTCCTCTGGTGGTCCCTTTTGCTTGGATCGACCACCAGAGGACACAGGCAGCTCTTTAATAAGTAGCACCAAACACCACTATACTACACCCCCCCTGTCACTTATTAACCCCTTATTAACCCCTGATCACCCCATATAGACTCCCTGATCACACCCCTGTCATTGATCATCCCCCTGTCATTGATCACCCCCCTGTAAGGCTCCATTCAGACGTCCGTATGTTTTTTACGGATCCACGGATACATGGATCGGATCCGCAAAACACATACGGACGACTGAATGGAGCCTTACAGGGGGGTGATCAATGACAGGGGGGTGATCACCCCATATAGTCTCCCTGATCACCCCCCTGTCATTGATCACCCCCCTGTCATTGATCACCCCCCTGTAAGGCTCCATTCAGACGTCCGTATGTTTTTTAAGGATCCACGGATACATGGATCGGATTTGCAAAACACATACGGACGTCTGAATGGAGCCTTACAGGGGGGTGATCAATGACAGGGGGGTGATCACCGCATATAGACTCCCTGATCACCCCCCTGTCATTGATCACCCCCCTGTAAGGCTCCATTCAGACGTCCGTATGTGTTTTGCGGATCCGTGGATCCGCAAAACACGGACACCGCGGATCCGCAAAACACATACGGACGTCTGAATGGAGCCTTACAGGGGGGTGATCAATGACAGGGGGGTGATAACCCCATATACACTCCCTGATCACCCCCCTGTCATTGATCACCTCCCTGTAAGGCTCCATTCAGACATTTTTTTGGCCCAAGTTAGCGGAAATTGTTTTTTTTTCTTTATTTTTTTTTTCTTACAAAGTCTCATATTCCACTAACTTGTGTCAAAAAATAAAATCTCACATGAACTCACCATACCCCTCACGGAATCCAAATGCGTAAAATTTTTTAGACATTTATATTCCAGACTTCTTCTCACGCTTTAGGGCCTTAGGAGAAATATCTTGGTCAAATGCCAACTTTGTATAAAAAAATTGGAAAAGTTGTCTTTTGCCGAGATATTTATCTCACCCAGCATGGGTATATGTAAAATGACACCCCAAAACACATTGCCCAACTTCTCCTGAGTACGGCGATACCAGATGTGTGACACTTTTTTGCAAAGGGGCCCACATTCCAAAGAGCACCTTTAGGATTTCACAGGTCATTTTTTACACATTTTGATTTCAAATTACTTACCACACATTAGGGCCCCTAGAATGCCAGGGCAGTATAACTATCCCACAAGTGACCCCATTTTGGAAAGACGACACCCCAAGGTATTTCGTGATGGGCATAGTGAGTTCATGGAAGTTTTTATTTTTTGTCACAAGTTAGTGGAATATGAGACTTTGTAAGGAAAAATAATAATAATAAATCATCATTTTCCGCTAACTTGTGAAAAAAAATAAAAAGTTATTTGAACTCACTGTGCCCATCAGCGAATACCTTAGGATGTCTACTTTCTGAAATGGGGTCATTTGTGGGGTGTTTTTACTGTCTGGCCATTGTAGAACCTCAGGAAACATGACAGGTGCTCAGAAAGTCAGAGCTGCTTCAAAAAGCGGAAATTCCGATTTTTGTACCATAGTTTGTAAACGCTATAACTTTTACCCAAACCATTTTTTTTTTTTACCAAAACATTTTTTTTTTTATCGAAGACATGTAGAACAATAAATTTAGAGAAAAATTTATATATGGATGTCGTTTTTTTTGAAAAATTTTACAACTGAAAGTGAAAAATGTAATTTTTTTGCAAAAATTTGGTTAAATTTCGATTAATAACAAAAAAAGTAAAAATGTCAGCAGCAATGAAATACCATCAAATGAAAGCTCTATTAGTGAGAAGAAAAGGAGGTCAAATTAATTTGGGTGGTAAGTTGCATGACCGAGCAATAAACGGTGAAATAGAGTAGTGCAGAAGTGTAAAAAGTGGCCTGATCATTAAGGGTGTTTAAGCTAGGGGGGCTGAGGTGGTTAAATACTGCATTTATATTCTGGTTTAAAAAAAAAACTCCCATCTTGTCCTAGATACTACATTTGGGGTCTTTGCTGCTTTTATGACAGTCCAATGCAAGCATTAAATATCACTGTTATATATACTGTTTTTTTTAAAAAAACACCTATTTTGTTCAAGAGACAACATTTGGGGCCTTTGCTACATTTGTGACAGTCCAATACAAGCTTTAGATACTGCATTTATATTCTGGTTTTTAAAAAAGACCTATTTTGTTCAAGACCCTACATTTGTGGCCTTTGCTGCATTTCTTATAGTCCAATACAAGCGTCGTTAAAGACCGCTGTTATATTCTGGTTTTAATAAAACACCCATTTTGTGCAAGACACTACATTTGGGGCCTTTGCTCCATTTTTGACAGTCAAATACAAGCATTAAATAACGCTGTTATATTCTGGTTTAAAAAAAAACACCCATTTTGTCCTAGATACTACATTTGTGGCCTTTGCTGCATTTCTGACAGTCCAATACAAGCGGTAAATACTGCTGTTATATTCTTGTTATTTAAAAAACACCCATTTTGTGCAAGACACTACATTTGGGGCCCTTGCTACATTTGTGATAGTCCAATACAAGCTTTAGATACTGCATTATATTTGGGGCCCTTGCTGCTTTTTCACAGTCCTATACAAGCGATAAATACCGCTGTTATATTCTGGTTTTCAAAAAACACCCATTTTGTGCAAGACACTACATTTACGGCCTTTGATGCATTTGTGACAGTCCAATACAAGCTTTAACTACTGCAGTTATATTCTCGTTTGAAAAAAAACATCCATTTTCTGCAGGATAATGCATTTGGGGCCTTTGCTGCATTTGTGACAGTCCAATACAAGCGTCGTTAAAGACCGCTGTTATATTCTGGTTTTAATAAAACACCCATTTTGTGCAAGACACTACATTTGGGGCCTTTGCTCCATTTTTGACAGTCAAATACAAGCATTAAATAACGCTGTTATATTCTGGTTTAAAAAAAAAAACACCCATTTTGTCCTAGATACTACATTTGTGGCATTTGCTGCATTTCTGACAGTCCAATACAAGCGGTAAATACTGCTGTTATATTCTGTTTTTTTTAAAAACACCCATTTTGTGCAAGACACTACATTTGGGGCCCTTGCTACATTTGTGACAGTCCAATACAAGCTTTAGATACTGCATTATATTTGGGGCCCTTGCTGCTTTTTCACAGTCCTATACAAGTGATAAATACCGCTGTTATATTCTGGTTTTCAAAAAACACCCATTTTGTGCAAGACACTACATTTACGGCCTTTGATGCATTTGTGACAGTCCAATACAAGCTTTAACTACTGCAGTTATATTCTCGTTTGAAAAAAAACATCCATTTTCTGCAGGATAATGCATTTGGGGCCTTTGCTGCATTTGTGACAGTCCAATACAAGCATTAAATACTGCTGTTATATTTTGGTTTTAAAAAAACACCCATTTTGTGCTAGATACTACATTTGCGGCCTTTGCTGCATTTGTGACAGCCCAATACAAGCTTTAAATACTGCAGTTATATTCTGGTTTAAAAAAAAAAACACCCGTTTTCTGCAAGACCCTACATTTGGGACCTTTGCTGCATTTTAGACAGTTCAATACAAGCGTCAAAAAACTGCTGTTATATTCTGGTTTTAATAAAACGCCTTTTCGTGCAAGACACTACATTTAGGGCCTTTGCTGCATTTCAGACAGTTCAATACAAATGTCATATACTGCTGTTATATTCTGGATATTAATATAACGCCCTTTCGCGCAAGACACTACATTTATGGCCTTTGCTGCATTTCTGACAGTCCAATACAAGCGTTAAATACTGCTGTTATATTCTGGTTTTAAAAAAAACACCCATTTTGTGCAAGACACTACATTTGGGGCCTTTGCTACATTTCTGACAGTCCAATACAGGCGTTAAATACTGCTGTTATATTTTGATTAAAAAAAAAAAACTATTTTGTGCTAGATACTACTTATGCAGCCTTTGCTGCTTTAGTGACAGTCTAATTCAAGCTTTAAATACTGCAGTTATATTCTGGTTTTAATAAAACGCCTTTTCGTGCAAGACACTACATTTGCGGCCTTTGCTGCATTTGTGACAGTCCAATACAAGCTTTAACCCCTTAAGGACTCAGCCCTTTTTCACCTTAAGGACTTGGCCATTTTTTGCAAATCTGACCAGTGTCATTTTAAGTGCTGATAACTTTAAAACGCTTTGACTTATCCAGGCCGTTCTGAGATCGTTTTTTCGTCACATATTGTACTTCATGACACTGCTAAAATTGGGTCAAAAAAGTAAATTTTTTTGCCGGAAAAAATACCATATTTATCAAAAATTTAGAAAAATTAGCAAATTTCAAAGTTTCAGTTTCTCTACTTCTGTAATACATAGTAATACCCCCAAAAATTGTGATGACTTTACATTCCCCATATGTCTACTTCATGTTTGCAGCATTTTGGGAATGATATTTAATTTTTTGGGGATGTTACAAGGCTTAGAAGTTTAGAAGCAAATCTTGAAATTTTTCAGAAATTTACAAAAACCTAATTTTTAGGGACCACTACAGGTCTGAAGTCACTTTGCGAGGCTTACATAATAGAAACCGCCCAAAAATGACCCCATTCTATAAACTACACCCCTCAAGGTATTAAAAACTGATTTTACAAACTTCGTTAACCCTTTAGGTGTTGCACAAGAGTTATTGGCAAATGGGGATGAAATTTGAGAATTTCATTTTTTTGCCTAATTTTCCATTTTAACCAATTTTTTCCACTAACAAAGCAAGGGTTAACAGCCAAACAAGACTGTATCTTTATTGCCCTGACTCTGCCGTTTACAGAAACACCCCATATGTGAGCGTAAACTACTGTACGGGCACACGGCAGGGCGCAGAAGGAAAGGAATGCCATATGGATTTTGGAAGGCAGATTTTGCTGGACTGTTTTTTTTAAATTTGTGTAGATAAGACGCGGCACTCGTGTCTATTTAGACTATGGTGCTGGTTCTGCTGGCTTCCCAGCCAGAATCATACATTGAAAGAAAAAACAACCGCACTCAATCCAAGAACTATTGTTCCGGAACAATAGTTCTTGGATTGAGTGCGGTTGTTTTTTCTTTCACAGTTTTTTTTTACACCATGTCCCATTTGAAGCCCCCCTGATGCACCCCTAGAGTAGAAACTCCAAAATAGTGACCCCATTTTAGAAACTACGGGATAGGGTGGCAGTTTTGTTGGTACTAGTTTAGGGTACATATGATTTTTGGTTGCTCTATATAACACTTTTTTGTGCGGCAAGGTAACAAGAAATAGATTTTTTGGCACGTTTTTTTTTTTGGTTATTTACAACATTCATCTGACAGGTTATATAATGTGGTAATTTTATAGAGCAGGTTGTCACGGATGTGGCGATACCTAATATGTATACAATTTTTTTTATTTATGTAAGTTTTACACAATGATTTCATTTTTAAAACAAAACAAATGTTTTAGTGTCTCCATAGTCTAAGAGCCATAGTTTTTTCAGTTTTTGGGCGATTATCTTAAACAGGGTCTCATTTTTTGCGGGATGAGATGACGTTTTGATTGGCACTATTTTGGGGTGCATATGACTTTTTGATCGCTTGCTATTACACGTTGTTTTTTTTTTTACGGTGGTCACCTGAGGGGTTAGGTCATGTGATATTTTTATAGAGCTGGTCGATACGGACGCGTCGTTACCTAATATGTATACTTTTTTTTTATTTAAGTTTTACACAATGATTTCATTTTTGAAACAAAAAAATTCATGTTTTAGTGTTTCCATAGTCTAAGAGCCATAGTTTTTTCAGTTTTTGGGCGATTATCTTGGGTAGGGTATGATTTTTGCGGGATGAGATGACGGTTTGATTGGTACTATTTTGGAGTACATGCGACTTTTTTGATCACTTTTATTACCTTTTTTGGGAAGTAAGGTGGGCAAAATTTAAATTTTCTCATAGTTTTTATTTTTTTATTTTTATGGCGTTTTATGTGCTGACACCCTGGTATAACCACTGTCCACCAATGATTATTCAAGGGGAGGCCGGCGGGGGATCGCGATCCAGCCTGCCGCACCGCCCGCCTCTCGCACCACCCGCACTGCCTGCGACACTCCCCCTGCACCACCCGCCAACATAATATCATTCAGGGGTGCAGGGGGGGTTAATAAAACTTTATTTCGGGCATTTTAAAGTTTGATCAGAATCGGCTAAAAGCGCAGCAAACCGCAGGTCTGAATTGACCTGTGGTTTTCTGCGATCGCCGATACGGGGGGGTCACATGACCCCCCCCGGCGTTGTGACAGGATGCCGGCTGAATGATTTCAGCCGGCATCCCGTTCGGATTAACCCCCGGGGCGCCGCAATCTTATTTTAAACGCATGACGTACCGGTACGTCATGGGTCCTTAAGGACTCGGGAAACATGCCGTACCGGTACGGCATGCGTCCCTAAGGGGTTAAATACTGCAGTTATATTCTGGTTTAAAAAAAAATCCCATTTTGTCCTAGATACTACATTTGGGGCCTTTGCTGCTTTTGTGACAGTCCAATGCAAGCGTTAAATATCACTGTTATATACTGGTTTTTAAAAAAAACACCTATTTTGTTCAAGACACAACATTTGGGGCCATTGCTACATTTGTGACAGTCCAATACAAGCTTTAGATACTGCATTTATATTCTGGTTTTTAAAAAAACTCCAATTTCGTGCAAGACACTACATTTGGGGCCTTTGCTGCATTTTTTGAATTCAAGCGTTAAATATTGCTGTTATATTTTGGTTTTTAAAAAACACCCATTTTGTGCTAAATACAACATTTACGACCTTTGCTTCATTTGTTACAGTCCAATACAAGCTTTATATACTGCAGTTATATTCTGTTTTAAAAAAAACACCTTTTTTGTCCTAGATACTACAATTGGGTCCTTTGCTGCATTTGTGACAGTCCAATACAAGCGTTATACTGCTGTTATATTTTGGTTTTATTAAAACACCCATTTTGTGCAAGACAATCAATTTGGGGCCTTTGCTGCATTTCTGACAGTCCAATTGTCACGAGTTGGAGGTCCCAGGAGAGACCTCTGCGTCGTCAAGCAATAAACAAATGAAAATCAGTTACAGACACACAAGAGTTTATTGCACAAACAGAATCCAAGGAGGGAAACACAGGGAAATTCAGAGCTCTATGTACCGTCCGCACAGTGGAAGAAAAACCCCCACTGCGCCACTGTTTAGTAATACTCCAGAGGGGCGTGACTAAGCAACTCCTAGTATTCACTAGGGCCCCAGATGGTAGGGTTAGGCTTTGCCGCAGGGAGTTGCCAGGGTCCACTCTGGAGCGTGAACTAGACAGTGACAACAGGAGCAAACGGACAACAGGTACCAGAAGGTACCGACGGTACATAGGCAAACATAACAAACAGGCAACTAAAAATACAAGCAGGAGTTCACGCAAGGGAACAGGAGTGGCAATGAGCAGAGAAGGACTAGCTCCACCAGTGGTATACTGCGTGGCCCTACCCATAGCACTCTGCAGCAAGGCATGCTGCAGCAAGGGCTTTCTGAACAGAGACATATAGCAAACAGGCAAATACAAGCAGGCAACTAAAAACACAAGCAGGAGTTCACGCAAGGGAACAGGAGTGGCAATGAGCAGAGAAAGACTAGCTCCACCAGTGGTATACTGCGTGGCCTTGCCCATAGCACTCTGCAGCTAAGCGCGCTGCAGCAAGGGCTTGCTGAACAGAGACATATGAAAACACACAAGGTAACTAAAAAATAACTGGCAGAACAGATAACAGAAAGACAGGAAAAAGGACGGGAATCAACAAGTAGGAAACCCACAGAGCACAGACAGACACGGATCCCATGGGTCAGCAGCATGGGAGAGTGAGTACAAACAAGGAGCAGGACAAGACAACACACACCAGGAGAGCTGAAACAGAACTGAGGAAACCTCAGCCTTATATACAGGTTCCATGGGTGCAGCAGAGAGGCCACACCCATGGAGCAGATAGAGAGGATTAACTCCTAATAGGCACACATGGGAGTTAACCCATAAAGAACCACAAATAACACACAGGAACGGAGCTGCAGCGAGAGCATAGACAGAAGGTCACAGCCAGAGGAAACGACTGTGACACCAATACAAGCGTTAAATTCTGCTGTCATATTCTGGTTTGAAAAAAAAACCCTCATTTTCTGCAAGACATTACATTTGGGGCCTTTGCTGCATTTCAGACAAATCAATACAAGCATCAAATACTGCTGTTATATTATGGTTTGAATAAAACGCCCTTTTTGTGCAAGACATTACATTTGGGGCCTTTGCCGCATTTCTGACAGTCCAATACAAGCGTTAAATACTGCTGTTATATTCTAGTTTTTAAAAAAGCACCTATTTCGTGCAAGACACTACATTTGGGGCCTTTGCTTCATTTCTGACAGTTCAATTCAAGCGTTAAATATTGCTGTTATCTTTTGGTTTTAAAAAAACACCTATTTTGTGCTAAATACAACATTTCCGGCCTTTGCTTCATTTGTGACAGTCCACTAAAAGCTTTAATTCTGCTATTATATTCTGGTTTTAATAAAACACCCATTTTGTGCAAGACAATCTATTTGGGGCCTTTGCTGCATTTCTGACAGTCCAATACAAGCGTTAAATTCTGCTGTCATAATCTGGTTTGAAAAAAACACCCATTTTGTGCAAGACATTACATTTGGGGCCTTTGTTATATTTGTAGAAGAAATTTGGCCGGCACACGCTGTGATGCACGTGTAATTGAAAGAAGATTCCAGCAGACGTGACTTCAATGCTCATGGAGTTTTATTGTACATAACAATATGTCCCATAGAAAAGGACGCGTTTCGGCTCAATTGCCTTTTTCAACAGGTTGATTGAACCGAAACGCATCCATTCATTTGTTATATTTGTGACAGTCCAATACAAGCTTTAAATACTGCAGTTATATTCTGTTATTTTTCTTTTAAAACACCCATTTTGTGCAAGACACTACAATTGGGGCCTTTGCTGCATTTCTGACAGTCCAATTAGTTAAATACTGCTGTTATATTTAGTTTTTATAAAAACACCCATTTTGTGCTAAATACAACATTTCCGGCCTTTGCTTAATTTGTGACAGTCCAATACAAGCTTTAAATACTGCAGTTATATTCTGTTTTTAAAAAAAACACCTTTTTTGTCCTAGATACTACAATTGGGTCCTTTGCTGCATTTGTGACAGTCCAATACAAGCGTTAAAAACTGCTATTATATTTTGGTTTTAATAAAACACCCATTTTGTGCAAGACAATCAATTTGGGGCCTTTGCTGCATTTCTGACAGTCCAATAAAAGCTTTAAATACTGCAGTTATATTCTAGTTTTTAAAAAAAAATATTTCTGCAAGACCCTACATTTGGGACCTTTGCTGCATTTTAGACAGTTCAATACAAGCGTCAAATACTGCTGTTATATTCTGTTTTTAATAAAACGCCTTTTCGTGCAAGACACTACATTTGGGGCCTTTGCTGCATTTCAGGCAGTTCAATACAAATGTCAAATACTGCTGTTATATTCTGGATATTAATATAATGCCCTTTCGCGCAAGACACTACATTTATGGCTTTTGCTGCATTTCTGACAGTCCAATACAAGCGTTAAATACTGCTGTTATATTCTGGTTTTTAAAAAAACACCCATTTTGTGCAAGACACTACATTTGGGGCCTTTGCTACATTTCTGACAGTCCAATACAAGCGTTAAATACTGCTGTTATATTTTGATTTAAAAAAAACACCTATTTTGTGCTAGATACTACTTATGCAGCCTTTGCTGCTTTAGTGACAGTCCAATACAAGCGTTAGATACTGCAGTTATATTCTGGTTTTAAAAAAACACAGATTTTGTGCAAGACCCTACATTTGGAACATTTGCTGCATTTCAGACAGTCCAATACAAGCTTTAAATACTGCAGTTATATTCTGTTATTTTTCTTTTAAAACACCCATTTTGTGCAAGACACTACAATTGGGGCCTTTGCTGCATTTCTGACAGTCCAATTAGTTAAATACTGCTGTTATATTTAGTTTTTATAAAAACACCCATTTTGTGCTAAATACAACATTTCCGGCCTTTGCTTAATTTGTGACAGTCCAATACAAGCTTTAAATACTGCAGTTATATTCTGTTTTTAAAAAAAACACCTTTTTTGTCCTAGATACTACAATTGGGTCCTTTGCTGCATTTGTGACAGTCCAATACAAGCGTTAAAAACTGCTATTATATTTTGGTTTTAATAAAACACCCATTTTGTGCAAGACAATCAATTTGGGGCCTTTGCTGCATTTCTGACAGTCCAATAAAAGCTTTAAATACTGCAGTTATATTCTAGTTTTTAAAAAAAAATATTTCTGCAAGACCCTACATTTGGGACCTTTGCTGCATTTTAGACAGTTCAATACAAGCGTCAAATACTGCTGTTATATTCTGTTTTTAATAAAACGCCTTTTCGTGCAAGACACTACATTTGGGGCCTTTGCTGCATTTCAGGCAGTTCAATACAAATGTCAAATACTGCTGTTATATTCTGGATATTAATATAACGCCCTTTCGCGCAAGACACTACATTTATGGCTTTTGCTGCATTTCTGACAGTCCAATACAAGCGTTAAATACTGCTGTTATATTTTGATTTAAAAAAAACACCTATTTTGTGCTAGATACTACTTATGCAGCCTTTGCTGCTTTAGTGACAGTCCAATACAAGCGTTAGATACTGCAGTTATATTCTGGTTTTAAAAAAACACAGATTTTGTGCAAGACCCTACATTTGGAACATTTGCTGCATTTCAGACAGTCCAATACAAGCGTCAAATACTGCTGTAATATTTTGGTTTTACTAAAACACCCTTTTTGTGCAAGACACTACATTTGCGGCCTTTGCTGCATTTGTGACAGTCCAATACAAGCTTTAAATACTGCAGTTATATTCTGGTTTAAAAAAAAACACCTCCCATTTTGTCCTAGATACTACATTTGGGGCCTTTGCTGCTTTTGTGACAGTCCAATACAAGAGTTAAATATCACTGTTATATACTGGTTTTAAAAAAATAAATATATATTTTGTGCAAGACACTACATTTGGGGCCTTTGCTACATTTGTGACAGTCCAAAAAAAGCTTTAAATACTGCATTTATATTCTGTTTTTTTTTTTTAAAAACTCCCATTTTGTGCAAGACACTACATTTAGGGCCTTTGCTGAATTTATGACAGTTGAATTCAAGCGTTAAATACTGCTGTTATATTTTGGTTTTAAAAAAACACCCATTTTGTGCTAAATACAACATTTCCGGCCTTTGCTTCATTTGTGACAGTCCAATACAAGCTTTAAATACTGCAGTTATATTCTGTTTATTTTTTTAAAAAACACCTTTTTTGTCCTAGATACTACAATTGGGGCCTTTGCTGCATTTGTGACAGTCCAATACAAGTGTTAAAAACTGCTATTATATTCTGATTTAATTAAACACCCATTTTGTGCAAGACAATCCATTTGGGGCCTTTGCTGCATTTCTGACAGTCCAATACAAGCATTAAATTCTGCTGTCATATTCTGGTTTGAAAAAAACACTCATTTTAAGCAAGACATTACATTTGGGGCCTTTGTTATACTTGTGACAGTCCAATACAAGTGTTAAATACTGCTGTCATGTTATGGTTTGAAAAAAACACCCATTTTGTGCAAGACACTACATTTGGGGTCTTTGCTGCATTTCAGACAAATCAATACAAGCATCAAATACTGCTGTTTAGAGTTGAGCGAACACCTGGATGTTCGGGTTCGAGAAGTTTGGCCGAACTTCCCGGAAATGTTCGGGTTCAGGATCCGAACCCGACCCGATTTCGTCCCGAACCCGAACCCCATTGAAGTCAATAGGGACCCGAACTTTTCGGCACTAAAAAGGCTGTAAAACAGCCCATGAAAGGGCTAGAGGGCTGCAAAAGGCAGCAAAATGTAGTTAAATCCCCTGCAAACAAATGTGGATAGGGAAATGAATAAAAATAAAAATAAAATAAATAAAAATTAACCAATATCAATTGGAGAGAGGTCCCATAGCAGAGAATCAGGCTTCATGTCATAGCAGAGAATCAGTCTTCATGTCATAGCAGAGAATCAGGCTTCACGTCACCCACCACTGGAACAGTCCATTGTCACATATTTAGGCCCCGGCACCCAGACAGAGGAGAGAGGTCCCATAACAGAGATTCAGGCTTCATGTCAGCAGAGAATCAGTCTTCATGTCATAGCAGAGAATCAGGCTTCACGTCAGCCAAAACTGGAACAGTCCATTGTCATATATTTAGGCCCAGGCACCCAGACAGAGGAGAGAGGTCCCATAACAGAGATTCAGGCTTCATGTCAGCAGAGAATCAGTCTTCATGTCATAGCAGAGAATCATGCTTCACGTCAGCCAAAACTGGAACAGTCCATTGTCAGATATTTTGGCCCCGGCACCCAGAAAGCGTAGAGAGGTCCCATAACAGAGATTCCGGCTTCATGTCAGCAAAGAATCAGTCTTCATGTCATAGCAGAGAATCATGCTTCACGTCACCCAAAAATGGAACAGTCCATTGTCAGATATTTTGGCCCCGGCACCCAGACAGAGGAGAGAGGTCTCATAGCAGAGATTCAGGCTTCATGTCAACAGAGAATCAGTCTTCATTCACCCAAAACTGGAACAGTCCATTGTCAGATATTTAGGCTCTGGCACCCAGACAGAGGAGAGAGGTCCCATAGCAGAGATTCAGGCTTCATGTCATAGCAGAGAATCATGCTTCACGTCACCCAACACTCGAACAGGCCACTGTCAGACATTTTTAGGCCCCGGCACCCAGACAGAGGAGAGGTTCATTCAACTTTGGGTTGCCCCGCAATATAATGGTAAAATGAAAATAAAAATAGGATTGAATGAGGAAGTGCCCTGGAGTACAAGAAATATATGGTTAAGGGGAGGTAGTTAATGTCTAATTTGCACAAGGGATGGACAGGTCCTGTGGGATCCATGCCTGGTTCATTTTTATGAACGTCAGCTTGTCCACATTGGCTGTAGACAGGCGGCTGCGTTTGTCTGTAATGACGCCCCCTGCCGTGCTGAATACACGTTCAGACAAAACGCTGGCCGCCGGGCAGACCAGCACCTCCAAGGCATAAAAGGCTAGCTCTGGCCACGTGGACAATTTGGAGACCCAGAAGTTGAATGGGGCCGAACCATCAGTCAGTACGTGGAGAGGTGTGCACACGTACTGTTCCACAATGTTACTGAAATGTTTCCTCCTGCTAACACGTTCCGTATCAGGTGGTGGTGCAGTTAGCTGTGGCGTAGGGATGAGCGAACCCGAACTGTATAGTTCGGGTTCGTACCGAATTTTGGGGTGTCCGTGACACGGACCCAAACATTTTCGTAAAAGTCCGGGTTCGGGTTCGGTGTTCGGCGCTTTCTTGGCACTTTTTGAAAGGCTGCAAAGCAGCCAATCAACAAGCGTCATGCTACTTGCCCCAAGAGGCCATCACAGCCTTGCCTACTATTGGCATGGCTGTGATTGGCCAGTGCAGCATGTGACCCAGCCTCTATATAAGCTTGGGTCACATAGCGCTGCACGTCACTCTGCTGATACAAGCGTAGGGAGAGGTTGCTGCTGCGACGTTAGGGCGAGATTAGGCAGATTAACTCCTCCAAAAGACTTAATTCAGTGATCGATCTCCAGCTGTGGATCATTGAAGTGCTGATATTGAATTGCTCACTTTTTTTAGGCTGCCCAGAGCGTTTTTATATCACTTTTTTCTGGGGTGATCTGCGGCCATTTTGTGGCTTGTGGTGCGCCAGCACAAGCTACCACCAAGTGCATTTAACCATCAATAGTGTGGTTATTTTTTGATATATACTACATCAGGTGCAGGCTGAGCCTGTGTCACCGAAGTGCATTTAACCATCAATAGTGTGGTTATTTTTCGGCCATATACTACATCAGGTGCAGGCTGAGCCTGGGTCACCCAAGTGCATTTAACCATCAATAGTGTGGTTATTTTTTGCTATATCCTACATCAGGGTCAAGCTTTCATCAAGTGCATTTAACCATCAATAGTGTGGTTATTTTTTGGCCATATACTACATCAGGTGCAGGCTGAGCCTGTGTCACTCAAGTGCATTTAACCATCAATAGTGTGGTTATTTTTTGCTATATCCTACATCAGGGTCAAGCTTTCATCAAGTGCATTTAACCATCAATAGTGTGGTTATTTTTTGGCCATATACTACATTAGGTGCAGGCTGAGCCTGTGTCACCCAAGTGCATTTAACCATCAATAGTGTGGTTATTTTTTGGCCATATACTACATCAGGGGCAAGTTGAGCCTGTCACCCAGCGCCTAAAAAATAGGCCTGACATTTCTATTCCTCCAAATCAGTACAGTTTTAGCTGGTCAAGTTATATTTAGTGACCGTAAAAGCACAGTTTTTGTTCTGGGTTGAAAAACTATTCCCAAATTTGTCATTCTTAAAATTAGTAGTTTCTGCTATATCAGGCCTACTTTAAATCTATCCCAAAAAGGATATCTTAGATTGAAGGTGCTGATAGTGTCATTCTGAAAAACTTAACACACACTCTACCGTGCAGATACAAGTCTAATTCTGTGATTAAAGGTATATCTGTCACACAGCGCGTAAAAAATAGGCCTGACATTTCTATTCCTCCAAATCAGTATAGTTTTAGCTGGTCAAGTTATATTTAGTGATCGTAAAAGCACAGTTTTTGTTCTGGGTTGAAAAACTATTCCCAAATTTGCCATTCTCAAAATTAGTAGTTTCTGCTATATCAGGCCTACTTTAAATCTATCCCAAAAAGGATATCTTAGATTCAAGGTGCTGATAGTGTCATTCTGAAAAAATTAACACACACGGTACAGTGCAGATACAAGTCTAATTCTGTGATTAAAGGTATATCTGTCACACAGCGCGTAAAAAATAGGCCTGACATTTCTATTCCTCCAAATCAGTATAGTTTTAGCTGGTCAAGTTATATTTAGTGATCGTAAAAGCACAGTTTTTGTTCTGGGTTGAAAAACTATTCCCAAATTTGCCATTCTCAAAATTAGTAGTTTCTGCTATATCAGGCCTACTTTAAATCTATCCCAAAAAGGATATCTTAGATTCAAGGTGCTGATAGTGTCATTCTGAAAAAATTAACACACACGGTACAGTGCAGATACAAGTCTAATTCTGTGATTAAAGGTATATCTGTCACACAGCGCGTAAAAAATAGGCCTCACATTTCTATTCAACCAAATCTGTACTGTTTTAGCTGGTCAAATTATTTGTAGTGACCGTAAAAGCACAGTTTTTGTTCTGGGTTGAAAAACTATTCCCAAATTTGCCATTCTCAAAATTAGTTGTTTCTGCTATATCAAGCCTACTTTAAATCTATCCCAAAAAGGATATCTTAGATTCAAGGTGCTGATAGTGTCATTCTGAAAAACTTAACACATACTCTACAGTGCAGATACAAGTCTAATTCTGTGATTAAAGTTATATCTGTCACACAACGCGTAAAAAATAGGCCTGACATTTCTATTCAACCAAATCTGTACTGTTTTAGCTGGTCAAATTATTTGTAGTGACCGTAAAAGCACAGTTTTTGTTCTGGGTTGAAAAACTATTCCCAAATTTGCCATTCTCAAAATTAGTAGTTTCTGCTATATCAGGCCTACTTTAAATCTATCCCAAAAAGGATATCTTAGATTCAAGGTGCTGATAGTGTCATTCTGAAAAACTTAACACACACGCTACAGTGCAGATATAAGTCTAATTCTGTGATTAAAGGTATATCTGTCACACAGCGCGTAAAAAATAGGCCTCACATTTATATTCAACCAAATCTGTACTGTTTTAGCTGGTCAAATTATTTGTAGTGACCGTAAAAGCACAGTTTTTGTTCTGGGTTGAAAAACTATTCCCAAATTTGCCATTCTCAAAATTAGTAGTTTCTGCTATATCAGGCCTACTTTAAATCTATCCCAAAAAGGATATCTTAGATTCAAGGTGCTGATAGTGTCATTCAGAAAAACTTAACACACACGCTACAGTGCAGATACAAGTCTAATTCTGTGATTAAAGGTATATCTGTCACACAGCGCGTAAAAAATAGGCCTCACATTTATATTCAACCAAATCTGTACTGTTTTAGCTGGTCAAATTATTTGTAGTGACCGTAAAAGCACAGTTTTTGTTCTGGGTTGAAAAACTATTCCCAAATTTGCCATTCTCAAAATTAGTAGTTTCTGCTATATCAGGCCTACTTTAAATCTATCCCAAAAAGGATATCTTAGATTCAAGGTGCTGATAGTGTCATTCTGAAAAGCTTAACACACACGCTACAGTGCAGATACAAGTCTAATTCTGTGATTAAAGGTATATCTGTCACAAAGCGCATAAAAAATAGGCCTCACATTTCTATTCAACCAAATCTGTACTGTTTTAGCTGGTCAAATTATTTGTAGTGACCGTAAAAGCACAGTTTTTGTTCTGGGTTGAAAAACAATTCCCAAATTTGCCATTCTCAAAATTTGTTGTTTCTGCTATATCAGGCCTACTTTAAATCTATCCCAAAAAGGATATCTTAGATTCAAGGTGCTGATAGTGTCATTCTTAAAAACTTAACACACACGCTACAGTGCAGATACAAGTCTAATTCTGTGATTAAAGCTATATCTGTCACACAGCGCGTAAAAAAATAGGCCTCACATTTATATTCAACCAAATCTGTCATTACTTGTGTGCCTGTATTAGTGTAATACGGTACCTAAATATATAGCCAGACAGTGTTAGGTGTCTGTAAAAAATGGCCTGAATTTTAATTCAATACATTGGACCGAATAATATTTTTCTTATTGTGATGAACGGTAACAATGAGGAAAACAACTAGTGCATCCAGCACGTTCACATTATCTCCCACCCAGTCTTCTGCAGAAAGCGCACAGATGGCGCATGAAAACCAAGCCCATCAGTCTGTCACATCACCCCCATGCATATCAGGGAAACTGTCTGAACCTCAAGTTATGCAGCAGTCTCTTATGCTGTTTGAAGACTCTGCTGGCAGGGTTTCCCATGGGCATCCACCTAGCCCTTCCCCAGGGGTGGAAGAGATAGAATGCACTAACGCACAACCACTTATGTTTCCTGATGATGAGGACATGGGAATACCACCTCAGCACGTCTCTGATGATGACGAAACACAGGTGCCAACTGCTGCGTCTTTCTGCAGTGTGCAGACTGAACAGGAGGTCAGGGATCAAGACTGGGTGGAAGACAATGCAGGGGACAATGAGGTCCTAGACCCCACATGGAATGAAGGTCGTGCCACTGACTTTCACAGTTCGGAGGAAGAGGCAGTGGTGAGACCGAGCCAACAGCGTAGCAAAAGACAAAGAGGAAGCAGTGGGCAAAATCAGAACACCCGCCGCCAAGAGACTCCGCCTGTTACTGACCGCCGCCATCTGGGACCGAGCACCCCAAAGGCAGCTTCAAGGAGTTCCCTAGCATGGCACTTCTTTAAACAATGTGCTGACGACAAGACCCGAGTGGTTTGCACGCTGTGCCATCAGAGCCTGAAGCGAGGCATTAACGTTCTGAACCTTAGCACAACCTGCATGACCAGGCAACTGCATGCAAAGCATGAACTGCAGTGGAGTAAACACCTTAAAAACAAGGAAGTCACTCAGGCTCCCCCTGCTACCTCTTCTGCTGCTGCCGCCGCCTCGGCCTCTTCCTCCGCCTCTGGAGGAACGTTGGCACCTGCCGCCCAGCAAACATGGGATGTATCACCAACACCACCACCTGCATCACCAAGCATCTCAACCATGTCACACGGCAGCGTTCAGCTCTCCATCTCACAAACATTTGAGAGAAAGCGTAAATTCCCACCTAGCCACCCTCGATCCCTGGCCCTGAATGCCAGCATTTCTAAACTACTGGCCTATGAAATGCTGTCATTTAGGCTGGTGGACACACACAGCTTCAAACAGCTCATGTCGCTTGCTGTCCCACAGTATGTTGTTCCCAGCCGCACTACTTCTCCAAGAGAGCCGTGCCTTCCCTGCACAACCAAGTATCCGATAAAATCAAGTGTGCACTGCGCAACGCCATCTGTGGCAAGGTCCACCTAACCACAGATACGTGGACCAGTAAGCACGGCCAGGGACGCTATATCTCCCTAATTGCACACTGGGTAAATGTAGAGGTGGCTGGGCCCCAGGCGGAGAGCTGTTTGGCGCACGTCCTTCCGCCGCCAAGGATCGCAGGGCAACATTCTTTACCTCCTGTCTCCTCCTCCTCCTACTCAGCTTCCTCCTCCTCTTCTTCCACCTGCTCATCCAGTCAGCCACACACCTTCACCACCAACTTCAGCACAGCCCGGGGTAAACGTCAGCAGGCCGTTCTGAAACTCATATGTTTGGGGGACAGGCCCCACACCGCACAGGAGTTGTGGGGGGGTATAGAACAACAGACCGACGAGTGGTTGCTGCCGGTGAGCCTCAAGCCCGGCCTGGTGGTGTGCGATAATGGGCGAAATCTCGTTGCAGCTCTGGGACTAGCCGGTTTGACGCACATCCCTTGCCTGGCGCATGTGCTGAATTTGGTGGTGCAGAAGTTCATTCGCAACTACCCCGACATGTCAGAGCTGCTGCATAAAGTGCGGGCCGTCTGTTCGCGCTTCCGGCATTCACACCCTGCTGCTGCACGCCTGTCTGCGCTACAGCGTAACTTCGGCCTTCCCGCTCACCGCCTCATATGCGATGTGCCCACCAGGTGGAACTCCACCTTGCACATGCTGGACAGACTGTGCGAGCAGCAGCAGGCCATAGTGGAGTTTCAGCTGCAGCACACACGGGTCAGTCGCACTGCGGAACAGCACCACTTCACCACCAATGACTGGGCCTCCATGCGAGACCTGTGTGCCCTGTTGCGCTGTTTCGAGTACTCCACCAACATGGCCAGTGGTGATGACGCCGTTATCAGCGTTACAATACCACTTCTATGTCTCCTTGAGAAAACACTTAGGGCGATGATGGAAGAGGAGGTGGCCCAGGAGGAAGAGGAGGAAGAGGGGTCATTTTTAGCACTTTCAGGCCAGTCTCTTCGAAGTGACTCAGAGGGAGGTTTTTTGCAACACCAGAGGCCAGGTACAAATGTGGCCAGACAGGGCCCACTACTGGAGGACGAGGAGGACGAGGATGAGGAGGAGGTGGAGGAGGATGAGGATAAAGCATGTTCACAGCGGGGTGTCACCCAAAGCAGCTCGGGCCCATCACTGGTGCGTGGCTGGGGGGAAACACAGGACGATGACGATACGCCTCCCACAGAGGACAGCTTGTCCTTACCTCTGGGCAGCCTGGCACACATGAGCGACTACATGCTGCAGTGCCTGCGCAACGACAGCAGAGTTGCCCACATTTTAACGTGTGCGGACTACTGGGTTGCCACCCTGCTGGATCCCCGGTACAAAGACAATGTGCCCACCTTACTTCCTGCACTGGAGCGTGATAGTAAGATGCGCGAGTACAAGCGCACGTTGGTAGACGCTCTACTGAGAGCATTCCCAAATGTCACAGGGGAACCAGTGGAAGCTTAAGGCGAAGGCAGAAGGGGAGCAAGAGGTCGCCAACGCAGCTGTGTCACGGCCAGCTCCTCTGAGGGCAGGGTTAGCATGGCAGAGATGTGGAAAAGTTTTGTCACCACGACACAGCTAACTGCACCACCACCTGATACGGAACGTGTTAGCAGGAGGCAACATTTCACTAACATGGTGGAACAGTACCTGTGCACACCCCTCCACGTACTGACTGATGGTTCGGCCCCATTCAACTTCTGGGTCTCCAAATTGTCCACGTGGCCAGAGCTAGCCTTTTATGCCTTGGAGGTGCTGGCCTGCCTGGCGGCCAGCGTTTTGTCTGAACGTGTATTCAGCACGGCAGGGGGCGTCATTACAGACAAACGCAGCCGCCTGTCTACAGCCAATGTGGACAAGCTGACGTTCATAAAAATGAACCAGGCATGGATCCCACAGGACCTGTCCATCCCTTGTGCAGATTAGACATTAACTACCTCCCCTTAACAATATATTATTGTACTCCAGGGCACTTCCTCATTCAATCCTATTTTTATTTTCATTTTATTGCGGGGCAACCCAAAGTTGAATGAACCTCTCCTCTGTCTGGGTGCCAGGGCCTAAATGTGTGACAGTGGCCTGTTCCAGTGGTGGGTGACGATAAGCCTGATTCTCTGCTATGACATGAAGACTGATTCTCTGCTGACATGAAGCCTGAATCTCTGTTATGGGACCTCTCTCCTCTGCCTGGGTGCCTGGGCCTAAATATGTGACAGTGGCTTGTTCCAGTGGTGGGTGACGTGAAGCCTGATTCCCTGCTATGACATGAAGACTGATTCTGTGCTGACATGAAGCCAGATTCTCTGTTACGGGACCTCTCTCCTCTGTCTGGGTGCCTGGGCCTAAATATGTGACAGTGGCTTGTTCCAGTGGTGGGTGACGTGAAGCCTGATTCTCTGCTATGACATGAAGACTGATTCTGTGCTGACATGAAGCCAGATTCTCTGTTACGGGACCTCTCTCCTCTGTCTGGGTGCCTGGGCCTAAATATGTGACAGTGGCCTGTTCCAGTGGTGGGTGACGTGAAGCCTGATTCTCTGCTATGACATGAAGACTGATTCTCTGCTGACATGAAGCCTGAATCTCTGTTATGGGACCTCTCTCCTCTGCCTGGGTGCCTGGGCCTAAATATGTGACAGTGGCCTGTACCAGTGGTGGGTGACGTGAAGCCTGATTCTCTGCTATGACATGAAGACTGATTCTCTGCTGACATGAAGCCTGAATCTCTGTTATTGGACCTCTCTCCTCTGCCTGGGTGCCTGGGCCTAAATATGTGACAGTGGCCTGTTCCAGTGGTGGGGGACGTGAAGCCTGATTCTCTGCTATGACATGAAGACTGATTCTCTGCTGACATGAAGCCTGAATCTCTGTTATGGGACCTCTCTCCTCTGCCTGGGTGCCTGGGCCTAAATATGTGACAGTGGCCTGTTCCAGTGGTGGGTGACGTGAATCCTGATTCTCTGCTATGACATGCAGACTGATTCTCTGCTGACATGAAGCCAGATTCTCTGTTACGGGACCTCTCTCCTCTGCCTGGGTGCCGTGGCCTAAATATATGACAATGGACTGTTACAGTGGTGGGTGACGTGAAGCCAGATTCTCTGCTATGGCATGAAGACTGATTCTCTGCTGACGTGAAGCCAGATTCTCTGCTGTGGGACCTCTCTCCAATTTATATTGGTTTATTTTTATATATTTTATTTTTATTTTAATTCATTTCCCTATACACATTTGTTTGCAGGGGATTTACCTACATGTTGCTGCCTTTTGCAGCCCTCTAGCTCTTTCCTGGGCTGTTTTACAGCCTTTTTAGTGACGAAAAGTTCGGGTCCCCATTGACTTCAATGGGGTTCGGGTTCGGGACGAAGTTCGGGTCGGGTTCGGATCCCGAACCCGAACATTTCCGGGAAGTTCGGCCGAACTTCTCGAACCCGAACATCCAGGTGTTCGCTCAACTCTACTGTGGCGTGTTGACAAAACTTTTCCACATCTCTGCCATGCTAACCCTGCCCTCAGAGGAGCTGGCAGTGACACAGCTGCGTTGGCGACCTCTTGCTCCTCCTCTGCCTTCGCCTTGGGCTTCTACTTGTTCCCCTGGGACATTTGGGAATGCTCTCAGTAGCGCGTCTACCAATGTGCGCTTGTACTCGCGCATCTTCCTATCACGCTCCATTGCAGGAAGTATGGTGGGCACATTGTCTTTGTACTTGGGATCCAGCAGGGTGGCAACCCAGTAGTCCGCACACGTTAAAATGTGGGCAACTCTGCTGTCGATGCGCAGGCACTGCAGCATGTAGTCGCTCATGTGTGCCAGGCTGCCCAGAGGTAAGGACAAGCTGTCCTCTGTGGGAGGCGTATCGTCATCGTCCTGCGTTTCCCCCAAGCCACGCACCAGTGATGGGCCCGAGCTGCGTTGGGTGCCACCCCGCTGTGAACATGCTTCATCCTCATCCTCCTCCACCTCCTCCTCATCCTCTTCGTCCTCCAGAAGTGGGCCCTGGCTTGCCACATTTGTACCTGGCCTCTGCTGTTGCAAAAAACCTCCCTCTTAATCACTTCGAAGAGACTGGCCTGAAAGTGCTAAAAATGACCTCTCTTCCTTCTCCTCTTCCTCCTGGGCCACCTCCTCTTCCATCATCGCCCTAAGTGTTTTCTCAAGGTGACATAGAAGTGGTATTGTAATGCTGATAACTGCATCATCGCCACTGGCCATGTTGGTGGAGTACTCGAAACAGCGCAACAGGGCACACAGGTCTTGCATGGAGGCCCAGTCATTGGTGGTGAAGTGGTGCTGTTCCGCAGTGCGACTGACCCGTGCGTGCTGCAGCTGAAACTCCACTATGGCCTGCTGCTGCTCGCACAGTCTGTCCAGCATGTGCAAGGTTGAGTTCCACCTGGTGGGCACGTCGCATATGATGCGGTGAGCGGGAAGGCCGAAGTTACGCTGTAGCGCAGACAGGCGAGCAGCGGCAGGATGTGAACGCCGGAAGCGCGCACAGACGGCCCGCACTTTATGCAGCAGCTCTGACATGTCGGGGGAAGTTGTGAATGAACTTCTGCACCACCAAATTCAGCACATGCGCCAGGCAAAGGATGTGTGTCAAACCGGCTAGTCCCAGAGCTGCAACGAGATTTCGCCCATTATCGCACACCACCAGGCCAGGCTTGAGGCTCACCGGCAGCAACCACTCGTCGGTCTGTTGTTCTATACCCCGCCACAACTCCTGTGCGGTGTGGGGCCTGTCCCCCAAACATATGAGTTTCAGAATGGTCTGCTGACGTTTACCCCGGGCTGTGCTGAAGTTGGTGGTGAAGGTGTGTGGCTGACTGGATGAGCAGGTGGAAGAAGAGGAGGAGGAAGCAGAGTAGGAGAAGGAGGCAAAGAATGTTGCCCTGCGATCCTTGGCGGCGGAAGGACGTGCGCCAAACAGCTCTTCGCCTGGGGCCCAGCCGCCACTACATTTACCCAATGTGCAGCTAGGGAGATATAGCGTCCCTGGCCGTGCTTACTGGTCCACGTATCTGTGGTTAGGTGGACATTGCCACAGATGGCGTTGCGCAGTACACACTTGATTTTATCGGATACTTGGTTGTGCAGGGAAGACACGGCTCTCTTGGAGAAGTAGTGGCGGCTGGGAACAACATACTGTGGGACAGCAAGCGACATGAGCTGTTTGAAGCTGTCTGTGTCCACCAGCCTGAATGACAGCATTTCATAGGCCAGTAGTTTAGAAATGCCGGCATTCAGGGCCAGGGATCGAGGGTGGCTAGGTGGGAATTTACGCTTTCTCTCAAATGTTTGTGAGATGGAGAGCTGAACGCTGCCGTGTGACATGGTTGAGATGCTTGGTGACGTAGGTGGTGGTGGTGTTGGTGGTACATCCTCTGTTTGCTGGGCGGCAGGTGCCAACGTCCCTCCAGAGGCGGAGGAAGAGGCCGAGGCGGCAGCAGCAGAAGAGGTAGCAGGGGGAGCCTGAGTGAGTTCCTTGTTTTTAAGGTGTTTACTCCACTGCAGTTCATGCTTTGCATGCAGGTGCCTGGTCATGCAGGTTGTGCTAAGGTTCAGAACGTTAATGCCTCGCTTCAGGCTCTGATGGCACAGCGTGCAAACCACTCGGGTCTTGTCGTCAGCACATTGTTTGAAGAACTGCCACGCCAGGGAACTCCTTGAAGCTGCCTTTGGGGTGCTCGGTCCCAGATGGCGGTGGACAATAGCAGACGGACTCTCTTGGCGGCGGGTGTTCTGCTTTTGCCCACTGCTCCCTCTTTTGCTACGCTGTTGGCTCGGTCTCACCACTGCCTCTTCCTCCGAATTCTGAAAGTCAGTGGCACGACCTTCATTGGGATGGGGTCTAGGACCTCATCGTCCCCTGCATCATCTTCCACCCAGTCTTCCTCCCTGACCTCCTGTTCAGTCTGCACACTGCAGAAAGACGCAGCAGTTGGCACCTGTGTTTCATCATCATCAGAGACGTGCTGAGGTGGTATTCCCATGTCCTCATCATTAGGAAACATAAGTGGTTGTGCGTTAGTGCATTCTATCTCTTCCACCGCTGGGGAAGGGCTAGGTGGATGCCCTTGGTAAACCCTGCCAGCAGAGTCTTCAAACAGCATAAGAGACTGCTGCATAACTTGAGGTTCAGACAGTTTCCCTGATATGCATGGGGGTGATGTGACAGACTGATGGGGTTGGTTTTCATGCGCCATCTGTGCGCTTTCTGCAGAAGACTGGGTGGGAGATAATGTGAACGTGCTGGATCCACTGTCGGCCACCCAATTTACTAATGCCTGTACCTGCTCAGGCCTTACCATCCTTAGAACGGCATTGGGCCCCACCAAATATCGCTGTAAATTCTGCTGGCTAATGGGACCTGAGGTAGTTGGTTCACTAGGACGTGTGGCTGTGGCAGAACGGCCACGTCCTCTCCCAGCACCAGAGGGTCCACTAACACCACCACGACCATGTCCGCGTCCGCGTCCCTTACTAGATGTTTTCCTCATTGTTACCGTTTACCACAATAAGAAAAAAATTATTTGGCCCAATGTATTGAATTCAAATTCAGGCCTTTTTTTACAGGCACCTAACAGTATCTGGCTATCTATATAGGTACCGTATTACACTAATACAGGTACAACAGTAACGACAGATTTAGCTGAATATAAATTGTAGGCCTATTATTTAGGCGCTGGGTGACAGGTATACGTTTACAGACAGAATTAAACTTGGAAATGCACGGTAGCGTGTGAAGTTATTGAGGATGACACTATCCGCACCTTAAATCTAATATACCCTTTTATGGATCGATTTAAACTTGGCCTGATACAGCAGAAAAAAATTATTTAGGGAATTGCTAAGTTGGGAATTGTATTCAACCCAGAACAAAAACTGTGCTTTGGCGGACACTAAATGAATTGACCAGCCTCAGCAATAAACACAGATTTAGCTGAATATCAATTTTAGTCCTATTATTTAGGCGCTGGGTGACAGGTATACATTTACGGACAGAATTAAACTTGGAAATGCACGGTAGCGTGTGAAGTTTCTGAGGATGACACTATCCGCACCTTCAATCTAATATACCCTTTTATGGATAGATTTAACCTTGGCCTGATAGTAATTCCCTAAATTTGTGGTTTCTGCTCTAAGTTGGGAATTGTATTTCAACCCAGAACAAAAACTGTGCTTTGGCAGACACTAAATAGATTGACCAGCCACAGCAGTATCAACAGATTTAGCTGAATATAAATTTTAGGCCTATTATTTAGGCGCTGGGTGACAGGTATACTTTTACGGACAGAATTAGACTTGGAAATGCACGGTAGCATGTGAAGTTATTGAGAATGACCCTATCCGCACCTTCAATCTAATATACCCTTTTATGGATAGATTTAAAGTAGGCCTGATACAGCAGAAACCACTGATTTAGAGAATTGCTAAGTTGGGAATTGAATTTCAACCCAGAAGAAAAACTGTGCTTTGGCAGACACTAAATGAATTGACCAGCCTCAGAAATAAACACAGATTTAGCTGAATATAAATTTTAGGCCTATTATTTAAGCGCTGGGTGACAGGTATACGTTTACAGACAGAATTAAACTTGGAAATGCACGGTAGCATGTGAAGTTATTGAGGATGACACTATCCGCACCTTAAATCTAATACACCCTTTTATAGATCGATTTAAACTTGGCCTGATACAGCAGAAAAAAATTATTTAGGGAATTGCTAAGTTGGGAATTGTATTCAACCCAGAACAAAAACTGTGCTTTGGCGGACACTAAATGAATTGACCAGCCTCAGCAATAAACACAGATTTAGCTGAATATAAATTTTAGGCCTATTATTTAGGCGCTGGGTGACAGGTATACGTTTAAGGACAGAATTAAACTTGGAAATGCACGGTAGCGTGTGAAGTTATTGAGGATGACACTATCCGCACCTTAAATCTAATACACCCTTTTATAGATCGATTTAAACTTGGCCTGATACAGCAGAAAAAAATTATTTAGGGAATTGCTAAGTTGGGAATTGTATTCAACCCAGAACAAAAACTGTGCTTCGGCAGACAGCAGACAGTATTACAATTGGCTAGCCACAGCTGAAACACCAGATTTAGGGTACTGCTATTTTGGCAATTGTATTTTACCCCTCAATAAAATAGCAAGCACAGCCAAGCCCCTGATGTAGGATATAGCAAAAAAATAACCACACTATTGATGGTTAAATGGACTTGGTGGCAGCTTGTGCTGGCGCACCACAAGACACTAAATGGCCGCCGATCACCCAAGAAAAAAGTGACATAAAAACGCTCTGGGCAGCCTAAAAACAGTGAGCAATTAAATAGCAGCAGTTCAATGATCCACAGCTGTAGATCGATCACTGAATTAAGTGTTTTTGCAGAGTTAATCACTGTCTAATCTGGCCATAACAGCAGCTACAACCTCTCCCTACACTGATCAGAGCAGAGTGATGTGCGGTGCTACGTGACTCAAGCTTAAATAGAGGCTGGGTCACATGCTGCACTTGCCAATCACAGCCATGCCAATAGTAGGCATGGCTGTGATGGCCTCTTGGGGCAAATAGTATGACGCTTGTTGATTGGCTGCTTTGCAGCATTTCAAAAAGCGCCAAGAAAGCGCCGAACACCGAACCCGAACCCGGACTTTTACGAAAATGTATACAGTTCGGGTTCGCTCATCCCTACTGCTGTTATATTATGGTTTGAATAAAACGCCCTTTTTGTGCAAGACACTACATTTGGGGCCTTTGCTGCATTTCTGACAGTTCAATACAATCGTTAAATACTGCTGTTATATTCTAGTTTTTTTTAAAAACACCTATTTTGTGCAAGACACTACATTTGGCGCCTTTGCTGCAGTTCTGACAGTTCAATTCAAGCATTAAATACTGCCGTTATATTTTGGTTTAAAAAAAACACCCATTTTGTGCTAAATACAACATTTCTGGCCTTTGCTTCATTTGTGACAGTCCACTACAAGCTTTAATTACTGCTATTATATTCTGGTTTTAATAAAACACCCATTTTGTGCAAGACAATCCATTTGGGGCCTTTGCTGCATTTCTGACAGTCCAATACAAGCATTAAATTCTGCTGTCATATTCTGGTTTGAAAAAAACACCCATTTTGTGCAAGACATTACATTTGGGGACTTTGTTATATTTGTGACAGTCCAATACAAGCTTTAAATACTACAGTTATATTCTGTTTTTTTTTTTAAAAACACCCATTTTGTGCAAGACACTAAAATTGGGGCCTTTGCTGCATTTCTGACAGTCCAATTAGTTAAATACTGCAGTTATATTTAGTTTTTATAAAAACACTCATTTTGTGCTAAATCCAACATTTCCGGCCTTTGCTTCATTTGTGACAGTCCAATACAAGCTTTAAATACTGCAGTTATTTTCTGTTTTAAAAAAAAACACCTTTTTTGTCCTAGATACTACAATTGGGGCCTTTGCTGCATTTGTGACAGTCTAATACAATTGTTAAATACTGCTATATATTTTAATAAAACACCCATTTTGTGCAAGACAATCCATTTGGGGCCTTTGCTGCATTTCTGACAGTCCAATACAAGCATTAAATTCTGCTGTCATATTCTGGTTTGAAAAAAACACCCATTTTGTGCAAGACATTACATTTGGGGCCTTTGTTATATTTGTGACAGTCCAATACAAGCTTTAAATACTACAGTTATATTCTGTTTTTTTTTTTAAAAACACCCATTTTGTGCAAGACACTAAAATTGGGGCCTTTGCTGCATTTCTGACAGTCCAATTAGTTAAATACTGCAGTTATATTTAGTTTTTATAAAAACACTCATTTTGTGCTAAATCCAACATTTCCGGCCTTTGCTTCATTTGTGACAGTCCAATACAAGCTTTAAATACTGCAGTTATTTTCTGTTTTAAAAAAAAACACCTTTTTTGTCCTAGATACTACAATTGGGGCCTTTGCTGCATTTGTGACAGTCTAATACAATTGTTAAATACTGCTATATATTTTAATAAAACACCCATTTTGTGCAAGACAATCCATTTGGGGCCTTTGCTGCATTTCTGACAGTCCAATACAAGCTTTAAATTCTGCTGTCATATTCTGATTTGAGAAAAACACCCATTTTGTGCAAGACATTACATTTGGGGCCTTTGTTATATTTGTGATAGTCCAATACAAGCGTTAAATGACGCTGTTATTTTCTGGTTTTAAAAAACACCCATTTTGTGCTAGACACTACATTTGGGGCCTTTCCTGCATTTGTGACAGTCCAATACAAGCTTTAAATACTGCAGTCATATTCTGGTTTTAAAAAAAACACCAATTTGGTGCAAGACACTAGATTTGGGGCCTTTGCTGCATTTCTGACAGTCCAATATACGCTTTAAATACTGCAGTTATATACTGAATTAAAAAAAACACCCATTTTGTGCAAGACACTACATTTGGGGCCTTTGCTGCATTTCAGACAAATCAATACAAGCATCAAATACTGCTGTTATATTCTGGTTTGAATAAAATGCCCTTTTTGTGCAAGACACTACATTTGGGGCCTTTGCTGCATTTCAGACAGTTCAATACAAATGTCATATACTGCTGTTATATTCTGGATATTAAAGAGGACCTTTCACTAGTTTAAAAACTAAAAACTAACTATATCAGTGGGCAGAGCGGCGCCCAGGGGTCCCCCTGCACTTACTAGTATGTCTGGGCGCCGCTCCGTTCGCCCAGTTTAGGCTCCGGTGTCTGCAGCTCCCTCTGTTGTACTGGGCGGAGTTTTTGTATTAGGGTTGTCCCTTGCTGCAGCGCTGGCCAATCGTAGCGCACAGCTCATAGCCTGGGAGTCCCATACATACAGACATACTAGTAAGTGCAGGGGGACCCCTGGGCGCCGCTCTGCCCACTGATATAGTTAGTTTTTAGTTTTTAAACTAGTCAAAGGTCCTCTTTAATATAACGCCCTTTCGCGCAAGACACTACATTTATGGCCTTTGCTGCATTTCTGACAGTCCAATACAAGCGTTAAATACGGCTGTTATTTATATCCTGGTTTTCAAAAAACACCCATTTTGTGCAAAACACTACATTTACGGCCTTTGATGCATTTGTGACAGTCCAATACAAGCTTTAACTTCTGCAGATATATTCTGATTTAAAAAAACACCAATTTTGTGGAAGACACTGCATTTGGGGCCTTTGCTGCATTTCTGATAGACCAATACAAGCTTTAAATACTGCTGTTATTTCATGGTTTTCAAAAAACACCCATTTTGTCCTAGATACTACATTTAGGGCCTTTGCGGCATTTGTGACATTCCAATACAAGCATTAACTTCTGCAGTTATATTCTGATTTGAAAAAAATACAAATTTTGTGGAAGACACTGCATTTGGGGCCTTTGCTGCATTTCTGACAGTCCAATACAAGCGTTAAATACCGCTGTTATATTCTGGTTTTCTAAAAAACACCCATTTTGTGCAAGACACTACATTTGGGGCCTTTGCGGCATTTTAAACAGTTCAATAAAAGCGTCAAATACTGCTGTTATATTCTGGTTTCAATAAAATGCCCTTTTTGTGCAAGACACTACATTTGGTGCCTTTGCTGCATTTCTGACAGTCCAATATAAGCGTTTAATACTGCTGTTATATTCAGGTTTAAAAAAAAAACATTTTGTGCAAGACAATACATTTGGGGCCTTTGGTACATTTGTGACAGTCCAATACAAGCTTTAAATACTGCAGTGATATTCTAGCTTGAAAAAAAAACACCCATTTTGTGCTAGATACTACTTTTGTGGCATTTGCTGCATTTGTGACAGTCCAATACAAGCTTTAAATACTACAGTTATATCCTGGTTTTAAAAAAAACATTTTGTGCAAAATTCTACATTTGGGGCATTTGCTGTATTTCTAACAGTCCAATACAAGCTTTAAATACTGCAGTTATATTCTGGTATGAAAAAAACACCCATTTTGTGCAAGATAATACATTTGGAGCCTTTGCTGCATTTGTGGCAGTCCAACACAAGCTTTAAATAAAGCTGTTATATTCTAGTTAAAAAAAAAACACCCATTTTGTGCAAGACCCTACATTTGGGGGCTTTGCTGCATTTCTGACAGTCCAATACAAGCGTTAAATACACCTGTTATATTCTGGTTTTAAAAAAACACAAATTTTTTGCTAGATACAACATTTGCGGCCTTTGCTGCATTTGTGACAGTCCAATACAAGCTTTAAATACTACACTTATATTCTTGCTTTAAAAAAACACCCATTTTGTGCAAGACATTAAATTTTGGGCCCTTGCACATTCGTGACAGTCCAATACAAGCTTTAAATACTGCAGTTATATTCTTTCTTTTCAAAAAACACCCATTTTGTCCAAGACCCTACATTTGGGGCCTTTTCTGCATTTCTGACAGTCCAATACTAGCGTTAAATACCGCTGTTATATTCTGGTTTTTAAAAAACACTTATTTTGTGCAAGACATTACATTTGGGGCCTTTGCACATTTGTGACAATCCAATACAAGCTTTAAATACTGCAGTTATATTCTGGTTTTAAAAATCACCTATTTTGTTATACAATTGCAAGAAAAAGTATGTGAACCCTTTGGAATGATATGGATTTCTGCACAAATTGGTCATAAAATGTGATCTGATCTTCATCTAAGTCACAACAATAGACAATCACAGTCGGCTTAAACTAATAACAAACAAAGATTTAAATGTTACCATGTTTTTATTGAACATACCATGTAAACATTCACAGTGCAGGTGGAAAAATTATGTGAACCCCTTGACTAATGACATCTCCAAGAGATAATTGGAGTGAGGTGTCAGCCATCTGGAGCCCAATCAATGAGATGAGATTGGAGATGTTGGTTACAGCTGCCCTGCCCTATAAAAAACACACACCAGTTCTGGGTTTGCTTTTCACAAGAAGCATTGCCTGATGTGAATGATGCCTCACACAAAAGAGCTCTCAGAAGACCTGCGATTAAGAATTGTTGACTTGCATGATGCAGGAAAGGGTTATAAAAATATCTCCAAAGCCTTGCTGTTCATCAGCCCACGGTAAGACAAATTGTCTATAAATGGAGAAAGTTCAGCACTGCTGCTACTCTCCCTATGAGTGGCCGTCCTGTAAAGATGACTGCAAGAGCACAGTGCAGACTGCTCAATGAGGTGAAGAAGAATCCTAGAGTGTCGGCTAAAGACTTACAAAAGTCTCCGGCATATGCTAACATCCCTGTTAGCGAATCTACGATACTTAAAACACTAAACAAGAATGGATTTCATGGGAGGATACCACAGAGGAAGCCACTGCTGTCCAAAAAAACATTGCTGCACGTTTACAGTTTGCACAAGAGCACCTGGATGTTCCACAGCAGTGCTGGCAAAATATTCTGTGGACAGATGAAAGCAAAGTTGAGTTGTTTGGAAGAAACAACAACGCTATGTCTGGAGAAAAAGAGGCACAGCGCACTAACATCAAAACCTCATCCCAACTGTGAAGTATGGTGGTGGGGGCATCATGGTTTGGGGCTGCTTTGCTGCATCAGGGCCTGGACGGATTGCTATCATCGAAGGAAAAAATGAATTCCCAAGTTTATCAAGACATTTTGCAGGAGAACTTATGGCCATCTGTCCACCAGCTGAAGGTCAACAGAAGATGGGTGTTGCAACAGGACAACGACCCAAAGCATAGAAGTAAATCAACAACAGAATGGCTTAAACAGAAGAAAATACGCATTCTGGAGTGGCCCAGTCAGAGTCATAGTAACATAGTAACATAGTACATAAGGCCGAAAAAAGACATTTGTCCATCCAGTTCGGCTTGTCATCCTGCAAGTTGATCCAGAGGAAGGCAAAAAAAACCTGTGAGGTAGAAGCCAATTTTCCTCACTTTAGAGGAATAAAAAATTCCTTCCCGACTCCAATCAGGCAATCAGAAAAACTCCCTGGATCAACGACCCCTCTCTAGTAGCTATAGCCTGTAATATTATTACGCTCCAGAAATACATCCAGGCCCCTCTTGAATTCCTTTATTGTACTCACCATCACCACCTCCTCAGGCAGAGAGTTCCATAGTCTCACTGCTCTTTCCGTAAAGAACCCTTTTCTATGTTTGTGTACAAACCTTCTTTCGTCCAAACGCAGAGGGTGTCCCCTCGTCACAGTCCTGGGGATAAATAGATGATGGGATAGATCTCTGTACTGCCCCGTGATATATTTATACATAGTAATAAGTAGGGTTGTCCCGATACCACTTTTTTAGGACCGAGTACAAGTACCGATACTTTTTTTCAAGTAGTCACCGATACCGAATACCGATACTTTTTTTAAATGTCATGTGACCGTTTTGGGGGATCTGTGGATCTGTGGATGACGCACTGTCATGTGGGGGATCTGTGGATGGCACTGTTATGGGGGACCTGTGGATGGCACTGTTATGGGGGACCTGTGGATGGCACTGTTATGGGGGATCTGTGGATGGCACTGTTATGGGGGATCTGTGGATGGCACTGTTATGGGGATCTGTGGATGGCACTGTTATGGGGGATCTGTGGATGGCACTGTTATGGGGGATCTGTGGATGGCACTGTTATGGGGGATCTGTGGATGGCACTGTTATGGGGGATCTGTGGATGGCACTGTTATGGGGGATCTGTGGATGGCGCTGTTATGGGGATCTGTGGATGGTGCTGTTATGGGGGATCTGTGGATGGCACTGTTATGGGGATCTGTGGATGGCACTGTTATGGGGATCTGTGGATGGCACTGTTATGGGGATCTGTGGATGGCACTGTTATGGGGGATCTGTGGATGGCACTGTTATGGGGGATCTGTGGATGGCACTGTTATGGGGGATCTGTGGATGGCACTGTTATGGGGGATCTGTGGATGGCACTGTTATGGGGATCTGTGGATGGTACTGCTATGGGGTGGGATATCTGTGGATTGCATTGTTATGGGGTGGGGGGATCTGAGGATGGCATTGTTATTTGGTGGGGGATCTGTGGATGGTGCTGTTATAGGGGATCTGTGGATGGAACTGTTATGGGGAGGATCTGTGGATGACACTGCTATATGTCATCCACAGATCCCCCTCATAACAGTGTCCCCCAATACACCGGGCCCCGCCGCTCACCGAAGTATTTATAAACGTGAATCCTTATCCTGTTATTAAGTTGAACTAACGCTGCCCTCTCCCATGTTCCCCCTGTATCCCCACAGCACTTACTTAAGCTTCCATAGCAGGCAGAGCGGACGGCACCAGTAACGTCACTCACTGACGTCGCGCGTCTGCTCCGCCTGCTTCACTCATAAAGTGGGCGGAGCAGGCGCTCTACGTCAGTGAGTGACGTTACTGCTGCCGTCTGCTCTGCCTGCTATGGAAGCTTAAGTAAGTGCTGTGGGGATACAGGGGGGACATGGGAACATGGGAGAGGGCAGCGTTAGTTCAACTTAATAACAGGATAAGGATTCACGTTTATAAATACTTTGGTGAGCGGCGGGGCCTGGTGTAAGAGTACAGTGACTGCACCGGGCCCCGCCCATAGTTACGCCCATAGTATTCTATTTATGTATCGGGGCGGGGTATCGGCGGCTGAGTACCGCCGAGAAAACTCGGAATCGGTCCCGATACCGATACTAGTATCGGTATCGGGACAACCCTAGTAATAAGATCTCCCCTCAGTCGTCTTTTTTCTAACGTGAATAACCCTAATTTTGATAATCTTTCAGGGTACTGTAGTTGCCCCATTCCAATTATTACTTTAGTTGCCCTCCTCTGGACCCTCTCCAGCTCTACTATGTCTGCCTTGTTCACTGGAGCCCAGAACTGTACACAGTACTCCATGTGTGGTCTGACTAATGATTTGTAAAGTAAGAGTCCTGACCTCGACCTGATTGAGATGCTGTGGCATGACCTCAAGAAAGTGATTCACACCAGACATCCCAAGAATATTGCTGAACTGAAACAGTTCTGTAAAGAGAAATGGTCAAGAATTACTCCTGACCGTTGTGCACGTCTGATCTGCAACTACAGGAAACATTTGGTTGAAGTTATTGCTGCCAAAGGAGGTTCAACCAGTTATTAAATCCAAGGGTTCACATAATTTTTCCACCTGCACTGTGAATGTTTACATGGTGTGTTCAATAAAAACATGGTAACATTTAATTCTTTGTGTGTTATTAGTTTAAGCAGACTGTGATTGTCTATTGTTGTGACTTAGATGAAGATTAGATCACAATTTATGACCAATTTGTGCAGAAATCCATATCATTCCAAAGGGTTCACATACATTTTTTTGCAACTGTATATACTACATTTGCGGACATTGCTGCATTTGTGACATTCCAATACAAGCTTTAAATAACGCTGTTTTATTTTTATTTAAAAAAACACCCATTTTGTGCAAGACCCTACATTTGGGGCCTTTGCTGCATTTCTGACAGTCTAATATCAGTGTTAAATACTGCTGAAATAATACTGTTTTTTGAAAACACCCATTTTGTGCAATACACTACATTTGGTGCCTTTGCTGCATTTCTGACAGTCAAATACAAGCTTTAAATACAGCTGTTATATTCTGGTTTAAAAACAAAAAAAATATTTTATGCAAGACATTACATTTGGAGCCTTTGCTTCAATTCTGACAGCCCAATACAAGCGTTTAATACTGCTGTTATATTCAGGTTTGAAAAAACACCCATTTTGTGCAAGACATTATATTTTTGGGCCTTTGCTACATTTGTGACAGTCCAATACAAGCGTTAAATACTGCAGTTATATTCTAATTTGAAAAAAAACACCCATTTTGTGCAAGACATTACATTTGGAGCCTTTGCTGCATTTCTTACAGTCCAATACAAGCGTTTAATACTGCTGTTATATTCAGGTTTGAAAAAAACCCCATTTTGTGCAAGACATTACACTCACCTAAAGAATTATTAGGAACACCATACTAATATGGTGTTGGACCCCCTTTTGCCTTCAGAACTGCCTTAATTCTACGTGGCATTGATTCAACAAGGTGCTGATAGCATTCTTTAGAAATGTTGGCCCATATTTATAGGATAGCATCTTGCAGTTGATGGAGATTTGAGGGATGCACATCCAGGGCACGAAGCTCCCGTTCCACCACATCCCAAAGATGATCTATTGGGTTGAGATCTGGTGACTGTGGCGGCCATTTTATTACAGTGAACTCATTGTCATGTTCAAGAAACCAATTTGAAATGATTCGAGCTTTGTGACATGGTGCATCATCCTGCTGGAAGTAGCCATCAGAGGATGGATACATGTTCTCATTCTGTTTACGCCAAATTCGGACTCTACCATTTGAATGTCTCAACAGAAATCGAGACTCATCAGACCAGGCAACATTTTTCCAGTCTTCAACAGTCCAATTTTGGTGAGCTCGTGCAAATTGTAGCCTCTTTTTCCTATTTGTAATGGAGATGAGTGGTACCCGGTCGGGGTCTTCTGCTGTTGTAGCCCATCCGCCTCAAGGTTGTGCGTGTTGTGGCTTCACAAATGCTTTGCTGCATACAGTAGGTGAACCCGATTTTGTGTCAATCTCGCTCTCTTTCTCGGCGAGATTGAGCACCTACGAGCCCCATCGCGGGAGCCAGCGCCGAGCTGGCTTGCCGCGATGGAGACAGAGCCGTCATAGAAGCGACGGGAGATCCGACTTGGATTCCCGCCAATTCTACACGTGTGCGGCGTTTGTTATGAATCCTGAGGGGGAAGTCCCCGCCGGATTTTAAATAAAAATCCGGCATGGGTCCCCCCCTCAGGAGCATACCGGGCCCTTAGGTCTGTTATGGGTTGTAAGGAGAGCCCCCCCTACGCCGAAAAAAACGGCGTAGGGGGTCCCCCTACAATCCATACCAGACCCGTATCCAAAGCACGCTACCCGGCCAGCCAGGAAGGGAGTGGGGACGAGCGAGCGCCCCCCCCCCCCCCCTCCTGAGCCGTACCAGGCTGCATGCCCTCAACATGGGGGGGTTGGGTGCTCTGGGGCAGGGGGCGCACTGCGGCCCCCCCACCTCAGAGCACCCTGTCCCCATGTTGATGAGGACAGGGCCCCTTCCCGACAACCCTGGCCGTTGGTTGTCGGGGTATGCGGGCGGGAGGCTTATCGGAATCTGAGAGCCCCCTTTAATAAGGGGGCCCCCAGATACCGGCCCCCCACCCTAAGTGAATGAGTATGGGGTACATCGTACCCCTACCCATTCACCTGCAAGAAAAGTGGTAAAAACACAAATAAACCACACAGTGTATTAAAATATTTTATTTTTCTGCTCCGGAGGCCGCCCCCTGTCTTCTTTATTAGCTCTTTTACCAGGGGGGGCTCTTCTTCTTCCGCTATCCCGACGGGTCTTCTCCGCTATCCGGGGGGTCTTCTCAACTCTCCGGGGTTCTCCTTCTGTCTTCTCCGCTATCCGGGGGGTCTTCTCAACTCTCCGGGGTTCTCCTTCTGTCTTCTCCGCTATCCGGGGGGTCTTCTCAACTCTCCGGGGTTCTCCTTCTGTCTTCGCCGCTCTCCGTTGTTGACTCGGCGCACCCCGGTTCTTCGTCTCGCGAGACTCGGCGCACCCCGGTTCTTCGTCTCGCGAGACGTCTCGCGAGACGAAGAACCGGGGTGCGCCGAGTCAACAACGGAGAGCGGCGAAGACAGAAGGAGAACCCCGGAGAGTTGAGAAGACCCCCCGGATAGCGGAGAAGACAGAAGGAGAACCCCGGAGAGTTGAGAAGACCCCCCGGATAGCGGAGAAGACAGAAGGAGAACCCCGGAGAGTTGAGAAGACCCCCCGGATAGCGGAGAAGACCCGTCGGGATAGCGGAAGAAGAAGAGCCCCCCCTGGTAAAAGAGCTAATAAAGAAGACAGGGGGCGGCCTCCGGAGCAGAAAAATAAAATATTTTAATACACTGTGTGGTTTATTTGTGTTTTTACCACTTTTCTTGCAGGTGAATGGGTAGGGGTACGATGTACCCCATACTCATTCACTTAGGGTGGGGGGCCGGTATCTGGGGGCCCCCTTATTAAAGGGGGCTCCCAGATTCCGATAAGCCTCCCGCCCGCATACCCCGACAACCAACGGCCAGGGTTGTCGGGAAGGGGCCCTGTCCTCATCAACATGGGGACAGGGTGCTCTGAGGTGGGGGGGCCGCAGTGCGCCCCCTGCCCCAGAGCACCCAACCCCCCCATGTTGAGGGCATGCAGCCTGGTACGGCTCAGGAGGGGGGGGGGGCGCTCGCTCGTCCCCACTCCCTTCCTGGCTGGCCGGGTAGCGTGCTTTGGATACGGGTCTGGTATGGATTGTAGGGGGGGGCTCTCCTTACAACCCATAACAGACCTAAGGGCCCGGTATGCTCCTGAGGGGGGGACCCATGCCGGATTTTTATTTAAAATCCGGCGGGGACTTCCCCCTCAGGATTCATAACAAACGCCGCACACGTGTAGAATTGGCGGGAATCCAAGTCGGATCTCCGGTCGCTTCTATGACGCGCTTGCTGGGATGTGCTGTCACTATTCCAGTGAGTGCGAGATCTCGGCACCATGTCGCCGAGTATCAGCGCGACGCTGTCGTGCTAACAGCACAATATCACAAACACCTACTGTACCTCGGTTGTAACGAGTGGTTATTTCAGTCAACGTTGCTCTTCTATCAGCTTGAATCAGTCGGCCCATTCTACTCTGACCTCTAGCATCCACAAGGCATTTTTGCCCACAGGACTGCCGCATACTGGATGTTTTTCCCTTTTCACACCATTCTTTGTAAACCCTAGAAATGGTTGTGCGTGAAAATCCCAGTAACTGAGCAGATTGTGAAATACTCAGACCGGCCCGTCTGGCACCAACAACCATGCCACGCTCAAAATTGCTTAAATCACCTTTCTTTCCCATTCTGACATTCAGTCTGGAGTTCAGGAGATTGTCTTGACCAAGACCACACCCATAAACGCATTGAAGCAACTGCCATGTGATTGGTTAACTAGATAATTGCATTAATGAGAAATAGAACAGGTGTTCCTAATAATTCTTTAGGTGAGTGTATATTTGGGGCCTTTGCTACATTTGGGACAGTCCAATTCAAGCTTTAAATACTGCAGTTATATTCTTGCTTTTAAAAAACACCCACTTTGTGCAAGACATTACATTTTGGGCCTTTGCACATTTGTGACAGTCCAATACAAGCTTTAAATACTGCAGTTATATTCTTTCTTTTCAAAAAAACACCCATTTTGTGCAAGACCCTACATTTGGGGCCTTTCCTGCATTTCTGACAGTCCAATACTAGCATTAAATACCGCTGTGATATTCTGGTTTTAAAAAAAAACACCCATTTTGTGCAAGACATTACATTTGGGGCCTTTGCACATTTGTGACAGTCCAATACAAGCTTTAAATACTGCAGTTATATTCTGGTTTTAAAAATCACCCATTTTGTTATAGATACTACATTTGCAGACTTTGCTGCATTTGTGACAGTCCAATACAAGCTTTAAATAACGCTGTTACATTTTGGTTTAAAAAACACCCATTTTGTGCAAGACCCTACATTTGCTGCATTTCCGACAGTCCAATATACACGTTAAATACTGCTGTTATATTCTTGTTTTAAAATAAACACCTATTTTATAGAAGACATTACATTTGGAGCCTTTGCTGCATTTCTGACAGTCCAATACAAGCGTTTAATAGTTCTGTTATTTTCAGGTTTGAAAAAACACCCATTTTGTGAAAGACATTATATTTGGGGCCTTTGCTACATTTGTGACATTCCAATACAAGCTTTAAATACTGCAGTTATATTCTAGTTTGAAAAAAAACCACCTATTTTGTGCTAGATACTACATTTGAGGCCTTATCTGCATTTGTGACAGTCCAAAACAAGCTATAAATACTGCAGTTATATTCTGGTTTGAAAAAAAAAAACATTTTGTGCAAGATAATACATTTGGGGCCTTTGCTGCATTTCTGACAGTCCAATACAAGCGTTTAATACTGCTGTTATATTCAGGTTTAAAAAAACACACATTTTGTGCAAGACAATCCATTTGGGGCCTTTGCTGCATTTCTGACAGTCCAATACAAGCGTTAAATACTGCTGTTATATCCTGGTTTTCCAAAAACACCCATTTTGTGCAAAACACTACATTTACGGCCTTTGCTGCATTTGTGACAGTCCAATACAAGCTTTAACTTCTGCAGTTATATTCTGATTTGAAAAAAACACAAATTTTGTGCATTTGGGGCCTTTGCTGCATTTCAAACAGTTCAATTCAAGCGTCAAATACTGCTGTTATATTCTGGTTCTAATAAAACGCCCTTTTTGTGGAACACACTACATTTGGGGCCTTTGCTGCATTTCTGACAGTCCAATACAAGCGTTTAATACTACTGTTATATTCAGGTTTAAAAAAAAAACATTTTGTGCAAGACATTACATTTGGGGCTTTTGCTACATTTGTGACAGTCCAATATAAGCTTTAAATACTGCAGTAATATTCTGCAGTAATATTCTAGCTTGAAAAAAAACACCTATTTTGAGCTAGATACTACTTTTGTGGCATTTGCTGCATTTGTGACAGTCCAATACAAGCTTTAAATACTACAGTTATATCCTGGTTTAAAAAAAAAAAAATTTGTGCAAAATTCTACATTTGGGGCCTTTGCTGCATTTCTGACAGTCCAATACAATCTTGAAATACTGCAGTTATATTCTGGTATAAAAAAACCCATTTTGTGCAAGATTATACATTTGGAGCCTTTGCTGCATTTGTGACAGTCCAAAACAAGTTTTAAATAAAGCTGTTATATTCTAGTTAAAAAAAACACCCATTTTGTGCAAGACCCTACATTTGGGGGCTTTGCTGCATTTCTGACAGTCCAATACTGCTGTTATATTCTGGTTTTAAAAAAACACCCATTTTGTGCAAGACATTACATTTTGGGCCTTTGCACATTCATGACAGTCCAATACAAGCTTTAAATACTGCAGTTATATTCTTTCTTTTCAAAAAACACCCATTTTGTGCAAGACCCTACATTTGGGGTCTTTTCTGCATTTTTGACAGTCCAATACTAGAGTTAAATACCGCTGTTATATTCTGGTTTAAAAAAAAACACCCATTTTGTGCAAGACATTACATTTGGGACCTTTGCACATTTGTGACAGTCCAATATAAGCTTTAAATACTGCAGTTATATTCTGGTTTTAAAAATCACCCATTTTGTGATAGATACTACATTTGCGGACTTTGTTGCATTTGTGACAGTCCAATACAAGATTTAAATAACGCTGTTATATTTTGGTTTAAAAAAGACCCATTTTGTGCAAGATCCTACATTTGGTACCTTTGCTGCATTTCTGACAGTCCAATATACGCGTTAAATACTGCATTTATATTCTTGTTTTTTGAAAACACCCATTTTGTGCAATACACTACATTAAATACTGCAGTTGTATTCTAGTTTAAAAAAAAACACCTATTTTGTGCTAGATACTACACTTGAGGCCTTATCTGCATTTTTGACAGTCCAAAACAAGCTTTAAATACTGCAGTTATATTCTGGTTTGAAAAAAAAAACATTTTGTACAAGATAATACATTTGGGGCCTTTGCTGCATTTGTGACAGTCCAATACAAGCGTTAAATACTGCTGTCATATTCTGGTTTGAAAAAAACACCCATTTTATGCAAGACATTACATTTGGGTCCTTTGCTACATTTGTGACAGTCCAATACAAGCGTTAAATACTGCAGTTATATTTTGGTTTTCAAAAAAACACCCATTTTGTGCTAGATACTACATTTGCGGCCTTTGCTGCATTTGTGACAGAACAATATAAAGCTTTAAATACTGCTGTTATATTCTGCTTAAAAAAAAACACCCATTTTGTGCAAGACATTACATTTTGGGCCTTTGCTACATTTGTGACAATTCAATAAAAGCGTTAAATACTGCAGATATTAATAAAACGCCTTTTTTGTGCAAGACACTACATTTGTGGCCTTTGCTGCATTTGTGACAGTCTCATACAAGCTTTAGATACTGCAGTAATATTTCTGGTTTTAAAAAAAACACCCATTTCGTGCAAGACACTACATTTGGGGCCTTTGCTGCATTTCTGACAGTTCAATTCAAGTGATACTGCTGTTATATTTTGGTTTTAAAAAAACACCCATTTTGTGCTAAATACTACATTTCTGGCCTTTGCTGCATTTGTATAGATTTATAGTGGCTCACCCTTCTGATTGCCAGGGCAGGTGCTCTAACTAAGGTGTGGTTCACCCTGACCACAATAGGGAATTTAGAAATATATATATGTGTTATAGTGGGCACTCAATATCTGTTGCTATACATCAGGTCTGGTTTATTGTAACTCATTTATTAAACAGTCATTAATTCATAACAATATACCATACCTACAATAAAATAGAAATAGACAGTATATAAAATGTAAAATACAAAATATCTCGGTCTGTTGTGGAATATCGCGGTTTGTTAAAATTGATGATTTCAGATATATATCAAAAAATATCTCTAAAACATATCGAAAAATGTATCTAAAAATTCTCATGTATCCATATAAACGCTGAAACTTTGTTCCTAGCGCTTCAGAGTCTCAATCGTATATTATACTATTGGGGAGGACAGTTCACAGTCTCATACGGTATATCCGTGAGTATAAGTGTTCAATAGTACTCACTATTTGAAGTCCGGCTTGTACGTATCAGCCTGTGGTGGCGTCCCACCACAGGTCAGTACACTCACCCGGCTTCCTTGTGACAGTATGGAATATCTTCCGATGCTTGGTGTCCGCAGTATCGTTAGGGTAGTTGAAAACCTGCTCACAACTTACTGCTGTGCGCCCCACGTGTAGCTGGCGTCCTGCGTCTTACTAGCGTTCCATGTGGTCAGGGCGTCAGAGGAATCTTTACTTGTTAGTTAGTTCAAGGTTCCTGTGAGGAGTCAGGGGTGATATCAATTACCGTCTATGCGGTTATTTCCGTAACTGTGCGTGTTGATCAGCTGATATTTCCGATATGATGAGGTGTCTTTTTCAATATAAGGATCTCATCCGCTATACGCGTTTCAATGTCTCTGATCTCTTCCTTAGTAGCTGGTTATGAGATCCTCCATTGCTTCCTTATATACCCAGACGAGTTACACCTCTTTTACTTAATTAAGGCTCATTTCAAAATCTGGTTTGGAATGAGGTAATTTTAGAATCATTCCTTGTACTCTTAAACTGGGGTATTCAGCATTTTTTCTCCTTAACTTTAAATATACTACTTATTCCTTTTACATCCTAATATCGACATTAAACAGACCTGATTGGGATGCATTGTATATTTCTAGAATAAAAAAATATTTTAGAATCTAAAGATTTTCAATACATTTTTCGTAAGATTATTCTACATCAATAAACATTTCTATAAAATTATTGTAAGATTATTAAAAATCGATAAGAATTCTATACAATTGTTATAAGATCAATAAGAATTCTATACAATTGTTATAAGATCATTAATTTACGTCTCTCTTCTGTATATAGTACTAAAATCTACTAAAATAATAATTTAGTTGAAATTGGTCTGAATTCATCTGTAATTCATATTCATAGTGATGTATTCATAGTGATGTATAGGAGGTGGGGGCCTCCTATACATCACCCCCCTCCTATACATCACTATGAATACATCACTATGAATATGAATTACAGATGAATTCAGACCAATTTCAACTAAATTATTATTTTAGTAGATTTTTAGTACTATATACAGAAGAGAGACGTAAATTAATGATCTTATAACAATTGTATAGAATTCTTATTGATCTTATAACAATTGTATAGAATTCTTATTGATTTTTAATAATCTTACAATAATTTTATAGAAATGTTTATTGGTGTAGAATAATCTTACGAAAAATGTATTGAAAATCTTTAGATTATAAAATATTTTTTTATTATAGAAATATACAATGCATCCCAATCAGGTCTGTTTAATGTCTATATTAGGATGTAAAAGGAATAAGTAGTATATTTAAAGTTAAGGAGAAAAAATGCTGAATACCCCAGTTTAAGAGTACAAGGAATGATTCTAAAATTACCTCATTCCAAACCAGATTTTTAATAAGGCTAAATTAAGTAAAAGAGGTGTAACCCATCAGGGTATATAAGGAAGCAATGGAGGATCTCATAACCAGCTACTGAGGAAGAGATCAGAGACCTTGAAACACGTATAGCGGATGGGATCCTTATATTGAAAAAGACACCTCATCATATCGGAAATATCAGCTGATCAACACGCACAGTTACGGACATAACCGCATAGACGGTAATTGATATCACCCCTGACTCCTCACAGGAACCTTGAACTAACTAACAAGTAAAGATTCCTCTGACGCCCTGACCACATGGAACGCTAGTAAGACGCAGGACGCCAGCTACACGTGGGGCGCACAGCAGTAAGTTGTGAGCAGGTTTTCAACTACCGTAACGATACTGCGGACACCAAGCATCGGAAGATATTCCATACTGTCACAAGGAAGCCGGGTGAGTGTACTGACCTGTGGTGAGACGCCACCACAGGCTGATACGTACAAACCGGACTTCAAATAGTGAGTACTATTGAACACTTACACTCACGGATATACCGCATGAGACTGTGAACTGTCCTCCCCAATAGTATAATATACGATTGAGACTCTGAAGTGCTAGGAACAAAGTTTCAGCGTTTATATGGATACATGAGAATTTTTAGATACATTTTTCGATATGTTTTAGAGATATTTTTTGATATATATCTGAAATCATCAATTTTAACAAACCGCGATATTCCACAACAGACCGAGATATTTTGTATTTTACATTTTATATACTGTCTATTTCTATTTTATTGTAGGTATGGTATATTGTTATGAATTAATGACTGTTTAATAAATGAGTTACAATAAACCAGACCTGATGTATAGCGACAGATATTGAGTGCCCACTATAACACATATATATATTTCTAAATTCCCTATTGTGGTCAGGGTGAACCACACCTTAGTTAGAGCACCTGCCCTGGCAATCAGAAAGGTGAGCCACTATAAATCTATACTATTTATCTAACACTATCACCTGATAGTTGAGCCCCCCTTCTGAAAACTATGGATATCTGGAGCTATATTGAGGGTCAAAAACTACGGATGGATAATTATTCATTCGAGGAGTTAAATATAAGAGAGAATACCGCAGATAGACCCATAACGGAGACCTTTAGAGAGCTTGAGTTCTTACTTATTAAACAATTGAAACAAAGATGGGAAATCAAAGCCCTGAGCCATCATCTGGAGCAGGGCATTGTACCAAGGGGACTCAGACTCTCTAAAGTACCAGCGCAAGATCTCTGCAGCATTAGCTTTGACAAAGAATGGGAAGATATGCTTAAGTCACAATTTATACTACTTGTGCAACTCATTGTTAAAAGGAGAACAATAATACTAGAGGAAGTGTCTGGTAAAATAGAAGTATTAAAAGAAATTGTAGACAAATTCCCAAAGAATGAAGTATTTAAGAATTGGCATGACAGAATATGCAAACAGTTAGGCACAGTAGAACAAGAAATTATTTTTAAAAAAAGCAGAAAAATTCAGAATCTGGTAAAAAATGATAGACAGATTGACAGACATAATACAACAGAAGACCTTCTAAATATCATCAAAGCACCATGCCAGAGAGAAAGAGATACAAATGAAGAAAGACCGATACAATATAATATCCCAACTACCAACAGATACGAGACACTTAATAATCCCCTTTTTTTAAATCGTACACCCCCACACCACAGGATTCGCACAAGATCATCCCGACAATCACCACAGGATCACCATCACATAACACCAGTCACAGGACACAATTACAATTTGAGACACAGGGAGGAAACACAGAAGAACAATCAGAACCAATATCCCCAGAGAGCACATCAAACGAGGAATCAATATGCATCTCACAACAGCAGGGAGACTTATGTAGGGAATCACCACAAACACCAGCACAATCAAAATTTAGAAATCAGAAGACACGAAGAGGTAAGAGAAGGAAGGGAAAGGACAAATTACAGGAGACACTAGTAGAGGAGGATAACTCCATAATAAACTTAAGTTCAGTCACTTTAACTAAGGCACAACACGCACTGTTAAATAAAGGATTGAAATTCGCACCCACGGCACCATTAAGTAAATTTGACACTTATATAGGGATAGAAAAGTTTGTACGTAAATTATGTTTAAAAAATATTTTTTGAAGAACCCTATAATTACAACAGGGGCAACACAAGGGATATATGTACATACGGATCTCAAAGCAAAAAGTAAAGCATACCCAAGATATGAAATGGGACAGGATATCATCACATTTAAGAAAAATGTGGAAGCGGATATAAGGAAAATTAAAAAGGAACCAAGAAGATTCAATCATTTAAAACCACACGAAATTCATGCAATTAAACAATTGCAACAAAATGATAATATAACTATACGCCCAGCTGATAAAGGGGGGGGGGGCAATTGTGATTTTAGACACATGCAAATATGATACGGAATGTAGAAGACAACTAGAAGATAAAGAAACATATTTAAAATTACAAAAAGATCCAATGATAGGATTTGTGGAATCTTTGGAAGTATATGTAGAACAAGGCCTAGTGAAAGGATTCTTAAATGTACAAGAATCTACAGGGAGTGCAGAATTATTAGGTAAATTGTATTTTTGAGGATTAATTTTATTATTGAACAACAACCATGTTCTCAATGAACCCAAAAAACTCATTAATATCAAAGCTGAATATTTTTGGAAGTAGTTTTTAGTTTGTTTTTAGTTTTAGCTATTTTAGGGGGATATCTGTGTGTGCAGGTGACTATTACTGTGCATAATTATTAGGCAACTTAACAAAAAACAAATATATACCCATTTCAATTATTTATTTTTACCAGTGAAACCAATATAACATCTCAACATTCACAAATATACATTTCTGACATTCAAAAACAAAACAAAAACAAATCAGTGACCAATATAGCCACCTTTCTTTGCAAGGACACTCAAAAGCCTGCCATCCATGGATTCTGTCAGTGTTTTGATCTGTTCACCATCAACATTGCGTGCAGCAGCAACCACAGCCTCCCAGACACTGTTCAGAGAGGTGTACTGTTTTCCCTCCTTGTAAATCTCACATTTGATGATGGACCACAGGTTCTCAATGGGGTTCAGATCAGGTGAACAAGGAGGCCATGTCATTAGATTTTCTTCTTTTATACCCTTTCTTGCCAGCCACGCTGTGGAGTACTTGGACGCGTGTGATGGAGCATTGTCCTGCATGAAAATCATGTTTTTCTTGAAGGATGCAGACTTCTTCCTGTACCACTTGAAGAAGGTGTCTTCCAGAAACTGGCAGTAGGACTGGGAGTTGAGCTTGACTCCATCCTCAACCCGAAAAGGCCCCACAAGCTCATCTTTGATGATACCAGCCCAAACCAGTACTCCACCTCCACCTGGCTGGCGTCTGAGTCGGACTGGAGCTCTCTGCCCTTTACCAATCCAGCCACGGGCCCATCCATCTGGCCCATCAAGACTCACTCTCATTTCATCAGTCCATAAAACCTTAGAAAAATCAGTCTTGAGATATTTCTTGGCCCAGTCTTGACGTTTCAGCTTGTGTGTCTTGTTCAGTGGTGGTCGTCTTTCAGCCTTTCTTACCTTGGCCATGTCTCTGAGTATTGCACACCTTGTGCTTTTGGGCACTCCAGTGATGTTGCAGCTCTGAAATATGGCCAAACTGGTGGCAAGTGGCATCTTGGCAGCTGCACGTTTGACTTTTCTCAGTTCATTGGCAGTTATTTTGCGCCTTGGTTTTTCCACACGCTTCTTGCGACCCTGTTGACTGTTTTGAATGAAACGCTTGATTGTTCGATGATCACGCTTCAGAAGCTTTGCAATTTTAAGAGTGCTGCATCCCTCTGCAAGATATCTCACTATTTTTGACTTTTCTGAGCCTGTCAAGTCCTTCTTTTGACCCATTTTGCCAAAGGAAAGGAAGTTGCCTAATAATTATGCACACCTAATATAGGGTGTTGATGTCATTAGACCACACCCCTTCTCATTACAGAGATGCACATCACCTAATATGCTTAATTGGTAGTAGGCTTTCGAGCCTATACAGCTTGGAGTAAGACAATATGCATAAAGAGGATGATGTGGTCAAAATACTCATTTGCCTAATAATTCTGCACGCAGTGTAAATTTATTATGGGCACGCCCAAACGTACACCTGTTTTCTTCACTATACCAAAGGTTCACAAAAACCCACTGGACCCTCCGGGGAGACCCATCATCTCCGGTATAGGATCATATACATCAAATTTGTCCCAGTACCTAGATAGATTATTGCAACAAGTAGTAAGGAAGACATTTGCCTACATTAGGGATACTACACAGATAGTTCAGATTATTGAAAATCTTAAATATGAACCAAATTGGATTCTTGGAACCCTTGATGTCAATTCCCTATACACCATAATAAAACATGATCAGGGATTAGAGGCTTTAACACAACAATTGACGTCATATGGGGAATATCTACTGGACCAAGTAGAATACATAGTGAAAGGGGTACAACACATTCTTAACCATAATTATTTTGTATATGATTCTGATTTCTTTCTCCAGATGATGGGCACCGCCATGGGCACCAGGTTCGCCCCCAGTTATGCCAATTTGTTTATGGCACAATGGGAGGAACAATATACAGCACCCCCACTGGGGACGGACCTGGTGCTCTGGCGAAGGTTCATTGATGATGTGATCTTCATCTGGCAGGGAACAGAGGAACATCTAGTGTCATTTTTGGACCATATAAATCAGAATGAAAATAATATAAAATTCAGTTCAAAGGTTCAAAAAAAACAAATAGAATTTTTGGATCTGACTATTATAGTGGAAGATGAAAAATTAATTTGTCAAACATATCAAAAAGAGATAGCTAAAAATAGCTATATTCTCTATACAAGCTGCCATCGACCAAGATGGCTGCTGAATATCCCTAAGGGACAATTTAGAGGGTTACGGCATAATTGTACAAAGGAAGAGGACTACATTAAAGAAGCTATATCCATGAAGGAACAGTTCTTGACAAAAAAATATCCCTTACAACAGGTCGAGAAAGCCTTAGTGGAAGTGAAAAACATGGATAGAAAAATATTCTTTGAAGAAAAGACAGGGACCAGAATAGAAACTGACCCCAAAATAGGGGATCCAATTAGGATTGTCTTACCCTATAGTGTGCAATATACTTATCTTATATATCTTATGAAAAATGTATTGAAAATCTTTAGATTATAAAATATTTTTTTATTCTAGAAATATACAATGCATCCCAATCAGGTCTGTTTAATGTCGATATTAGGATGTAAAAGGAATAAGTAGTATATTTAAAGTTAAGGAGAAAAAATGCTGAATACCCCAGTTTAAGAATACAAGGAATGATTCTAAAATTACCTCATTCCAAACCATATTTTGAAATGAGCCTTAATTAAGTAAAAGATGTGTAACCCGTCAGGGTATATAAGGAAGCAATGGAGGATTTCATAACCAGCTACTGAGGAAGAGGTCAGAGACCTTGAAACGCGTATAGCGGATGGGATCCTTATATTGAAAAAGACACCTCATCATATCGGAAATATCAGCTGATCAACACACACAGTTACGGACATAACCGCATAGACGGTAATTGATATCACCCCTGACTCCTCACAGGAACCTTGAACTAACTAACAAGTAAAGATTCCTCTGACGCCCTGACCACATGGAACGCTAGTAAGACGCAGGACGCCAGCTACACGTGGGGCGCACAGCAGTAAGTTGTGAGCAGGTTTTCAACTACCGTAACGATACTGCGGACACCAAGCATCGGAAGATATTCCATACTGTCACAAGGAAGCCGGGTGAGTGTACTGACCTGTGGTGGGACGCCACCACAGGCTGATACGTACAAGCCGGACTTCAAATAGTGAGTACTATTGAACACTTATACTCACGGATATACCGTATGAGACTGTGAACTGTCCTCCCCAATAGTATAATATACGATTGAGACTCTGAAGCGCTAGGAACAAAGTTTCAGCGTTTATATGGATACATGAGAATTTTTAGATACATTTTTCGATATGTTTTAGAGGTATTTTTTGATATATATCTGAAATCATCAATTTTAACAAACCGCGATATTCCACAACAGACCGAGATATTTTGTATTTTACATTTTATATACTGTCTATTTCTATTTTATTGTAGGTATGGTATATTGTTATGAATTAATGACTGTTTAATAAATGAGTTACAATAAACCAGACCTGATGTATAGCGACAGATATTGAGTGCCCACTATAACACATATATATATTTGCTGCATTTGTGACAGTCCAATACACGCTTTAAATACTGCAGTTATATTCTGAATTGAAAAAAAAACACCCATTTTGTGAAAGATAATACATTTGGTGCCTTTGCTACATTTGTAACAGTCCAATAAAAGCATTAAATACTGCTGTTATGTTCTGATTTGAAAAAAACACCCATTTGTCATGGCGGACAGGATACAAGATACACAGAATAAATACAAACAAGTGTCTAGGCAAGAAGCTGGGGATAAAGGTCACCTCCTAACAATCCCTTCCAGCTCTCCCTAGACTTATATGCCCACGTTCAGACCCTGAAGGTGGGAAAAAATGTGTCCCCGTGCCTAGGCTGAAAATTCCCTAAAATCCCTAAGATGGTGAAAGGGGGAAAGAGGCAGCCTGCTTCCTCAGGACCTGGAGGGAGCCGGCGTCTCTCTAACAGCCTAGACGGACAACCACAAGATAACAAAACCAACATATCTTTACTGAGCAGGAACAGCAAATCCTTCCTTCCTCTGAGCCAGACAGAAGCTATAACCCACACAGGACACTGGGAGTGGGTGTAATTTAAACTCAAACCAATGACCCCACCTAGTGCACCTGAAGGGAGGCGGTTAGCTCAACTCCAAAACAAAAAACAAAAGGCTACACACGTGCTGCTAACCTGTCAGACCTCCACACATAGCCAGAGCAGGGCATGACACCATTTTGTGCAAGACATTACATTTGGGGACTTTGATAAATTTGTGACAGTCCAATACAAGCTTTAAATACTGAAGTTATATTCTGGTTTTAAAAAAAACACCCATTTTGTGCAAGACCCTATATTTGGGGTCTTTGCTGCATTTCTTACAGTCCAATACAAGCGTTGTTAAATACCGCTGTTATATTCTGGTTTTAATAAAACACCCATTTTGTGCAAGACACTACATTTGGGGCCTTTGCTCCATTTTTGACAGTCAAATACAAGCATTAACTAACGCTGTTATATTCTGGTTTTGAAAAAATCACCAATTTTGTGCAATATACTACATCTGGGGCCTTTGCTGCATTTGTGACAGTTCATTACACGCTTTAAATACTGCAGTTATATTCTGGTTTCAAAAAAACACCCATTTTATCCTAGATACTACATTTGGGGCCTTTGCTGTATTTGTGACAGTCCAATACAAGCGTTAAATACTGCTGTTATATTCTGGTTTTAATAAAACACCCATTTTGTGCATGATAATCCATTTGGGGCCTTTGCTGCATTTCAAACAGTTCAATACAAGCGTCAAATACTGCTGTTATATTCTGGTTTTAATAAAACACAATTTTTGTGCAAGACACTACATTTGGGGCAATTGCTGCATTTCTGACAGTCCAATACAAGCGTTAAATACTGCTGTTAAATTCTGGTTTTAAAAAAACACCTATTTTGTGCAGGACACTACATTTGGGGCCTTTGCTGCATTTGTGACAGTCCAATACAAGCTTTAGATACTGCAGTTATATTCTGGTTTAAAAAAAATACCCATTTTGTGCAAGACACTACATTTGGGGCCTTTGCTGCATTTGTGACAGTCCAATACAAGCTTTAGATACTGCAGTTATATTCTGGTTTTAAAAAAAACACCCATTTTGTGCAAGACACTACATTTAGGGCCTTTGCTCCATTTTTGACAGTCAAATACAAGCATTAAATAACGCTGTTATATTCTGGTTTTTAAAAAATAACCAATTTTGTGCAATACACTACATCTGGGGCCTTTGCTGCATTTGTGACAGTCCATTACATGCTTTAATTACTGCAGTTATATTCTGGTTTAAAAAAAACATCCATTTTATCCTAGATACAAAATTTGGGGCCTTTGCTGCATTTGTGACAGTCCAATACAAGCGTTAAATACTGCTGTTATATTCTGGTTTTAATAAAACACCTATTTTGTGCAAGACAATCCATTTGAGGCGTTTGCTGCATTTCTGACAGTCCAATACAAGCGTTAAATACTGCTGTTATATTCTGGTTTTCAAAAAACACCCATTTTGTGCAAGACACTACATTTGCGGCCTTTGCTGCATTTGTGACAGTCCAATACAAGCTTTAACTACTGCAGTTATATTCTGGTTTGAAAAAACACCCATTTTGTGGAAGACACTGCATTTGGGGCCTTTCCTGCATATCTGACAGTCCAATACAAGCTTTAAATACTGCAGTTATATTCTGGTTTGAAAAAAAATACCCATTTTGTGCAAGACTCTACATTTGGGGCCTTTGCTGCATTTGTGACAGTCCAATACAAGCTTTAGATACTGCAGTTATATTCTGGTTTAAAAAAAACACCCATTTTGTGCTAAATACTACATTTCTGACATTTGCTGCATTTGTGACAGTCCAATACACGTTTTAAATACTGCAGTTATATTCTGAATTGAAAAAAACACCCTTTTTGTGCAAGATAATACATTTTGGGGCATTTCTGCATTTGTGACAGTCCAATACAATTTACTGACGTAAACAAAGGGGGTTTTAGCTAAACGGCTGGCTTTAATCAATCATTACATGTACTTAAAATGGTGTATTAAAAACTATAACTTGTCCTGCAAAAAATAAGACCTCCTACAAGTACATTTATGAAAAAACTAAAAAGTTCTAGTTCTTGGAATGCAATTTTTAAAAAATGTGCTTGGTCACTAAGGGGTTAAATACTGCTGTTATATTCTGGTTTTCAAAAATCACCCATTTTGTGCAAGACATTACATTTGGGGACTTTGATACATTTGTGACAGTCCAATACAAGCTTTAAATACTACAGTTATATTCTGGTTTTAAAAATACACCCATTTTGTGCAAGACACTACATTTGGGGCCTTTGCTTCATTTCAAACAGTTCAATACAAGCGTCAAAAACTGCTGTTATATTCTGGTTTTAATAAAACGCCCTTTTTGTGCAAGACACTACATTTGGGGCCTTTGCTGCATTTCTGACAGTCCAATACAAGCGTTAAATACTGTTGTTATATTCTGGTTTTAAAAAAACACCCATTTTGTGCTAGATACTACTTTTGCAGCCTTTGATGCTTTAGTGACAGTCCAATACAAGCTTTAAATACTGCAGTTATATTCTGGTTTTAAAAAACACCCATTTTGTGCAAGACACTACATTTGGGGCCTTTGCTGCATTTCTGACAGTCCAAAACAAGCGTACTATAATGCTGTTATATTCTTGTAATGTAAAAACACCCATTTTGTGCAATGCACTACATTTGGGGCCTTTGCTACATTTCTGACAGTTCAATACAAGCTTTAAATAATGCAGATATATTCTGGTTTAAAAAAGAAACACCCATTTTGTGCTAGATACTACATTTGCGGCCTTTACTGCATTTGTGGCAGTCCAATAGAAGTGTTATATACGGCTGCTATATTTTGGTTTTAAAAATGCACCCATTTTGTCCTAAATACTACATTTGGTGCCTTTGCTGCATTTGTAACAGTCGAATTCAAGTGTTAAATACCACTGTTATATTCAGGTTTTAAAAAAAACAAATTTTGTGCTAGATACTACATTTGAGGCCTTAGCTGCATTTGTAACAGTCCAATAGAAGCTTTAAATACTGCAGTTAAATTCTGGTTTAAAAAAAACCCACCCATTTTGTGCAAGACAATACATTTGGGTCCTTTGCTACATTTCTGACAGTCCAATACAAGCGTTAAATACCGTTGTTATGGTCTGGTTTTCAAAAAACACCCAATTTGTGCAAGACACTACATTTGGGGCCTTTGCTGCATTTCTGACAGTAAAATACAAGCGTTTAATACTGCTGTTATATTCAGGTTTAAGAAAAACAAACATTTTGTGCAAGACATTACATTTGGGGCCTTTGCTACATTTGTGACAGTACAATACAAGCTTTAAATAATGCAGTTATATTCTGGTATGAAAAAAACACTCATTTTGTAATAGATACTACATTTGTGTATTTTGCTGCATTTGTGACAGTCCAATACAAGCTTTAACTTTTTAAGGACACAGCCTTATTTCACCTTAAGGACTAGGCCATTTTTTTAAAATCTGACCAGTGTCTCTTTAAGTGGTGATAACTTTAAAATGCTTTGACTTATCCAGGCCATTCTGAGATTGTTTTTTCGTCACATATTGTACTTCATGACACTGGTAAAATGAAGTAAAAAAAAATAAAAAATTTAGCAAAAATTTGTAAAAAATTGCAAATTTCCAAGTTTCAATTTCTCTACTTCTATAATACATAGTAATACCTCCAAAAATAGTTATTACTTTACATTACCCATATGTCTACTTCATGTTTGGATCATTTTAGGAATGATATTTTATTTTTTGGGGATGTTACAATGCTTAGAAGTTTAGAAGCAAATCTTGAAATTTTTACGAAATTTTCAAAAACCCAATTTTTAGGGACCAGTTCAGGTCTGAAGTCACTTTGCGAGGCTTACATAATAGAAACCACCCAAAAATGACCCCATTCTAGAAACTACACCCCTCAAGGTATTCAAAACTGATTTTACAAACTTTTTTAACCCTTTAGGTGTTCCACAAGAATTAATGGAAAATAGAGATACAATTTCAAAATTTCACTTTTTTGGCAGATTTTCCATTTTAATAATCTTTTTTCAGTTACAGAGCAAGGGTTAACAGCCAAACCAAAAAGATTTATGGCTCTTATTCTGTAGTTTACAGAAACACCCCATATGTGGTCGTAAACTACTGTACGGGCACACGGCAGGGCGCAGAAGGAAATGAATGCCATACAGTTTTTGGAAGGCAGATTTTGCTGGACAGTTTTTTTTGACACCATGTCCCATTTGATTCCCCCCTGATGCACCCCTAGAGTTGAAACTACATAAAAGTGACCCCATCTAATGAATTACACCCCTCAAGGTATTCAAAAAGGATTTTACAAACATTGTTAACTCTTTAGGTGTCCCACAAGAGTTATTGGCAAATGGAGATGAAATTTCAGAATTTCAATTTTTGGGCAAATTTTCCATTTTAATCAATTTTTTCCAGTAACAAAGCAAGGATTAACAGCCAAACAAAACTCAATATTTATGACCCTGTTTCTGTAGTTTACAGAAACACCCCATATGTGGTCGTAAACTGTTGTACGGGCACACGGCAGGGCGCAGAAGGAAAGGAATGCCATACGGTTTTTGGAAGGCAGATTTTGCTGGACTGTTTTTTTTTACACCATGTCCCATTTGAAGCCCCCCTGATGCACCCCTAGAGTAGAAACTCCAAAAAAGTGACCCCATTTTAGAAACTACGAGATAGGGTGGAAGTTTTGTTGGTACTAGTTTAGGGTACATATGATTTTTGGTTGCTCTATATTACACTTTTTGTGAGGCAAGATAACAATTAGAGTTGAGCGAACACCTGGATGTTCGGGTTCGAGAAGTTCGGCCGAACTTCCCGGAAATGTTCGGGTTCGGGATCCGAACCCGATCCGAACTTCGTCCCGAACCCGAACCCCATTGAAGTCAATGGGGACACGAATTTTTGGGCACTAAAAAGGCTGTAAAACAGCCCAGGAAAGAGCTAGAGGGCTGCAAAAGGCAGCAACATGTAGGTAAATCCCCTGCAAACAAATGTGTATAGGGAAATGAATTAAAATTAAAATAAAAAAAATAAAAATGAACCAATATCAATTGGACAGAGGTCCCATAGCAGAGAATCTGGCTTCACGTCAGCAGAGAATCAGTCTCTTCATGCCATAGCAAAGAATCTGGCTTCATGTCAGCAGAGAATCAGTCTCTTCATGCCATAGCAGAGAATCTGGCTTCATGTCAGCGCAGAATCAGTCTTCATGTCATAGCAGAGAATCAGGCTTCACGTCACCCACCACTGGAACAGGCCACTGTCACACATTTAGGCCCAGGCACCCAGACAGAGGAGAGCGGTCCCGTAACAGAGAATCTGGCCTTATGTCAGCGCAGAATCTGTCTTCATGTCATAGCAGAGAATCAGGCTTCACGTCACCCACCACTGGAACAGGCCACTGTCACTCATTTAGGCCCCGGCACCCAGACAGAGGAGAGCGGTCCCGTAACAGAGAATCTGGCCTTATGTCAGCGCAGAATCTGTCTTCATGTCATAGCAGAGAATCAGGCATCACGTCACCCACCACTGGAACAGGCCACTGTCACACATTTAGGCCCAGGCACCCAGGCAGAGGAGAGAGGTCCCGTAACAGAGAATCTGGCCTTATGTCAGCGCAGAATCTGTATTCTTGTCATAGCAGAGAATCAGGCTTCACGTCACCCACCACTGGAACAGGCCACTGTCACACATTTAGGCCCCGGCACCCAGACAGAGGAGAGCGGTCCCGTAACAGAGAATCTGGCCTTATGTCAGCGCAGAATCTGTCTTCATGTCATAGCAGAGAATCAGGCTTCACGTCAGCCACCACTGGAACAGGCCACTGTCACACATTTAGGCCCCGGCACTCAGACAGAGGAGAGCGGTCCCGTAACAGAGAATCTGGCCTTATGTCAGCGCAGAATCTGTCTTCATGTCATAGCAGAGAATCAGGCATCACGTCACACACCACTGGAACAGGCCACTGTCACACATTTAGGCCCAGGCACCCAGGCAGAGGAGAGAGGTCCCGTAACAGAGAATCTGGCCTTATGTCAGCGCAGAATCTGTCTTCATGTCATAGCAGAGAATCAGGCTTCACGTCACCCACCACTGGAACAGGCCACTGTCACACATTTAGGCCCAGGCACCCAGGCAGAGGAGAGCGGTCCCGTAACAGAGAATCTGGCCTTATGTCAGCGCAGAATCTGTCTTCATGTCATAGCAGAGAATCAGGCTTCACGTCACCCACCACTGGAACAGGCCACTGTCACACATTTAGGCCCAGGCACCCAGGCAGAGGAGAGAGGTCCCGTAACAGAGAATCTGGCCTTATGTCAGCGCAGAATCTGTCTTCATGTCATAGCAGAGAATCAGGCTTCACGTCACCCACCACTGGAACAGGCCACTGTCACACATTTAGGCCCCGGCACCCAGACAGAGGAGAGCGGTCCCGTAACAGAGAATCTGGCCTTATGTCAGTGCAGAATCTGTATTCATGTCATAGCAGAGAATCAGGCTTCACGTCACCCACCACTGGAACAGGCCACTGTAACACATTTAGGCCCCGGCACCCAGACAGAGGAGAGCGGTCCCGTAACAGAGAATCTGGCCTTATGTCAGCGCAGAATCTGTATTCATGTCATAGCAGAGAATCAGGCTTCACGTCACCCACCACTGGAACAGGCCACTGTCACACATTTAGGCCCCGGCACCCAGACAGAGGAGAGCGGTCCCGTAACAGAGAATCTGGCCTTATGTCAGCGCAGAATCTGTCTTCATGTCATAGCAGAGAATCAGGCTTCACGTCAGCCACCACTGGAACAGGCCACTGTCACACATTTAGGCCCAGGCACCCAGACAGAGGAGAGCGGTCCCGTAACAGAGAATCTGGCCTTATGTCAGCGCAGAATCTGTATTCATGTCATAGCAGAGAATCAGGCTTCACGTCACCCACCACTGGAACAGGCCACTGTCACATATTTAGGCCCAGGCACCAAGTCAGTGGTGTAGTACAGTCGATATGAACCACATGAAGTTTCACCAAATATCCAGTCTGCAGATTTGCAATAGGGTCATACCAATATACAGGAGCTGCAGCAATGATCACTTGTTAAATATAGTTCCATATATTCATAAGCTGTTAGCATAGAGTCTGGACATGCTAAATAAACCTCTTCAAATGTGCTATTAGATAACTGAGGAAAGTTTTAACAGACAGAGTCTTTACAGTGGACTCTTCCAGAAAGCCCCCTGTGTATTCTGCTGCTTAGTTTGGTCTCCTCAGTAGAGACATTTACTGTGAAGGAGGTAGGATCTCTGTCTAAGTTCTCTAAAGCTAAAGTTCATTTATCTATTGTAAAAAGTTATAATATATACCCATAATAGTTCTGTAGAATGTAAAGAGGTGACTGTATGTTTTTTATCAGCCTTTAAACCCTGCAGCACATGCTAGTCTGAGTAGATGATGTACAGTTAGAGAGCCATATGTTCTTTCTAAAATGGCTGCAAGACATGCTGTATTCCAGGCAGTGGCGTCGCTACAGGGGGGCAAGGGGGGGCAATTGCCCCCACCCAGGTCATTCCTTGCCCCCCCGGGTGCCCCCCCCACCGCTGAATCGCTAACGCTAATCGTTGCTGCGCTGCTGCTGCACCGGCCGCCCGCACTACTGACTCAGTGTCGGTGATTAAAGATAAAGTACACACTGACAGAGAACACACAGATACATACAGTCAGTCACATGACAGATGAGGTGGTGGGGGCGGCGTTCGGACCCAGCGGACTCGCGGAGGCAGAGCGTGCAGGGCGGGCGCAGGCTGGGAGTGTGGCAGCCGCAGAGACGAGTTGACGTCACGGTCGTCAACACATACAGCTGCGCTGCTGCGTGCCTGCCCGCGCAAATGGACTTTTCAAATTGCTGCCACCTGCCAGTGAGTGCCTTCATGTTCTGAGTTCTTCTCTCTGCTCCTGCTGCGTGCTGCGTCACTCTGACTGCTAGCTCTAGTGACACTGTTCTAAGTTCTTACACTAGTGTGAGCCAGCGGCTGTCACTGAGCCTGACCTGTTTACAGGTGCCCACTGCCCACACTGAGTGTCTAGGGCTAGACCCCAGCTTGGACTGTCAGGAGTCCTATTGATCCTAGAGTCGCCACTGCACCTGACCCTGCCCATGCTGTCAGTAGGAGGACTGGGTCACGGATCCTCTGCCCATACAACATGGTGGAGGCTTCCTGGTGGGAGCAGCTCCCTCCACCCTCCTGCAGCGATCAATGAGAGCTCCACAGGCTTCAGGCTCAGTCACCATCCAGGCAGGGAGCAGCACCCTTCCAGCTCCTCATCACCTCTGCACCTCCAGCTTCATCCTAGTGGCTGCTCCCCACCCTGGGCTGGTCGGATGTGGCCCCCAATCTCTTCTCTCATCAAGAATGGGCACACCTGTCTCCAAGAAGAAGGCACTGAGGAATGACACCATCTCTCATGTAGCAGCCAAAGTTATGTAAGTGCATGGCAGCAAACATAAGTGGCTTTAATGCTTGTGGTGCATTAGATTGTAAACTCTGTGTTTTAGGAATGAGCAGATTAGTGCATGCAGCTGGAGGGTATAGATTGCAAGCTCATGGGTCTATTCTCTTGCTACATGCTATCACTTGCACATCCACCTGACTGGCCCTGGTGATATTACATAATTCGGTGGGTTCAGGATGGCAGCTGCAGAGACCTCCTTACTCCTGAATATGCCCCCCTATGGTATTAACCATCTGCATTCCAGCTCCAGTAGATCCTCAGATGATCCCAGCTCCCTATGCACAGTACAGAGAGGGAAGCTTAATAGACTCTTGCTTTACAAGTGTTATCATAGGAGTAGTGAAAGCAGGGGATCACAGGCTCTATGGTGACACCAGCAACACGCTAGGACACTGCACAGAACAGGAGGCTGCGGAGGAAAAAGGTATATACAATGTATCAAAATGTATCACCAAACACAGTTTACTATAAAAAAAATAAAAAAAATAAAAATAAAATATATATATATATATATATATATATTCATAGAAAATCAACGCAGCACTCTTCTTGTAAAAAAAACGCAGTGTCTTTATTTAACACATGTGACACAAAATAGGCAACGTTTCAATCCTCTTCCAGGATCCTTCTCAAGCCAAGTGGCACTTGGCTTGAGAAGGATCCCGGAAGGGGATTGAAACGTTGCCTATTTTGTGTCACATGTGTTAAATAAAGACACTGCGTTTTTTTTACAAGAAGAGTGCTGCGTTGATTTTCTATGAATATACAAGCCTGTTGTCAAAGGCGAGACGCTTGCACCGGATAATTTCTAAAGTGAGTGCTGCCAGAATTCACATTATATATATATATATATTCTGTATGCCACTGCTGGCAATCATCAGATTAACACATTTGTCACCATTGGATGGTAGTCTGCCCCCAACTTTTAGAAGGAAGTCCACCCCCCAATATCATGGAGAATTGCCGGATACATCTTCCATCATGTTCCCCTTTTCCACTTGGTCACATTTAACACTTTGTAGCTAAGGTAATCGATGAAGGGCTCTGTCATCAGGAGCTGGCGATGAGGACACATCTCCTGGATTTACCATAGTGGAGATTAATGTGGGAACCAGTAGAACCAGTGAAGGGAGCTGGTGGAAGTCCTCCTCTTTGGGTTATTGATGGAAAAGAGCAGAGGCCGGGCAGCTGCCATGGGCCGGGATAATGGGGGGGGATATTAGGTGTCACCACAGACCGGAGACATCTCTGGGAAGGATGTCTTAGTAATTGCCTTGTGGTATTTTCTGGTGGTGAAGTTGAGCTGGGTGTAGTGTTAAAGCAGACACAAAGGGATGGGCGCTGGAGATTTTATGGAAGTCTTATGTTCTCTGCACTTCTTGGAGTAAATTTTGCAAATAGTCTATTAAAGTATTCTGCACAAATCCATGGGTGTGTTACATAGTAAAGATGTAGCAGAGCTGGGTTTGCCATTGGCCGAACTCGCCATTCTTTATTTCTGGGTTTACATTTATAATGTACCCTGATACCCCTCAGTTATATTACCCCTGTGTAATGTACCCCGATATCCCTTAGTTATATAATATAACTAAGGGGTATCAGGGTGCATTATACAGGGGTAACATAACTAAGGGGTTCTATCCTATCAGGGACGTAATACAGGGGTAATGTAAGCTATATTACCCCTTTATAATGTCTGATAGCCCTCCTCAGTTATATTACAACCAATGTACCCTGATACCCCTTAATTATATTACCCCGGCGACAGGGTTGAAGCGGCTGCTTTAGTATTTTTCAGTAGTATGATTAGCTGGTGAAATTTATTAGTGCCCCCCCATTTTTGACTGTGTATCTTCTGTGCCCCCCCTATATATTGATCCTAGAGTCACCACTGATTCCAGGTCACCCTGCTGCAATATCTTTGTAAATGATTTTCTCTTGTTCATTTTTCTGTATGCTTTGTTATATCCTGTAACATGTATGTGGGAATGTAATATAATGACTGCCTGTTATGATATAGGTGGGCTGGTGACCTGGCTGTATACCACATAGTGGCAGTGTTTCCCTGTTGTATTACAGGCTCCAGCCAAGTGCACTCCACCTCAATAAAGCTTTAAACCACAGAAGACCTGAGTGTCGTCCCTTAGAGTCCACTTAGAGTTTATGCCTGGAGGAGCTGGTGACCGAGTGAGTGTGAAAGCTGGAGGTGTCGCAGATGGTGCAAGGAAAAGAGGGTTACATTTGGTGCCGTGACTCGGATGTCATCATTCTGCTCAAAGTGACCAGTGAAGATACCTAAAGTCACCAGTGTGCGAGTTCTGAGGTGATTGTGCCACGGCGGAGCTGCTAGGCGGCAGATTGACCTTATTAGCGGTTTATATCCTCTCAGGAATAGAAGATGAGTGGACGAGCCAGAGCCCGCGGAAGAGCACGTGCCAGGGGGCAGCCCAGCCAAGGACAGCCTGGACAGGAGCAAGAGGCTCAAGAACCTAGACGCATTGAAAGACCCCAGCAGCCACCAGCCGAGCCTTTGCTTGTGGGAAGAGGGCGCCAGAGAGGCCCGCCAGTAGTGGAGAGACCTCCGACTGATGTTCTGCAGCTTTCAGCTGGATTTCAGGACATATCCCTCGGAGAACGGGGTGGCCGCAGGCGTGACTTCCATGACCTTGGAGTGAACACCCGGCAGACCATTGAAAAGAAATGTGAGACCTGTTTTTTTTTTTGCACTGTGTGACAGGTTAAGGTTTAATCACAGAATCAGACTTCTATCTGCACGGTAGCGTGTGTCTTAGGTTTTTCTGAATGACACTATCAGTACCTTCAATGTAAGATATCCTTTTTGGGATAGATTTCAAGTAGGCCTCCAATACCAGAAACTAGTTATTTTGAGAATGGCAAATTTGGGAATAGTTTTTCAACCCAGAAAAAAAAGTCTGTTTTTACGGTCACTACAAATAACTTGACCAGCTAATGAGACCTGGTTTTTTTTGCGCTGTGTGACAGTTATAGGTTTAATCACAGAATGACACTTCTATCAGCACGCTAGCGTGTGTCTTAGGTTTTTCTGAATGACACTATCAATACCTTCAATGTAAGATTTTCTTTTTGGGATAGATTTCAAGTAGGCCTCAAATACCACAAACTAGTTATTTTCAGAATGGCAAATTTGGGAATGCTTTTTCAACCCAGAACAAAAAGTCTGCTTTTACGGTCACTACAAATAACTTGACCAGCTAAAACTGTGCAGATTTGGTTGAATAGAGATGTGAGACCTGTTTTTTTTTGCGCTGTGTGACAGTTATAGGTTTAATCACAGAATGACACTTCTATCAGCACGCTAGCGTGTGTCTTAGGTTTTTCTGAATGACACTATCAATACCTTCAATGTAAGATTTTCTTTTTGGGATAGATTTCAAGTAGGCCTCAAATACCACAAACTAGTTATTTTCAGAATGGCAAATTTGGGAATGCTTTTTCAACCCAGAACAAAAAGTCTGCTTTTACGGTCACTACAAATAACTTGACCAGCTAAAACTGTGCAGATTTGGTTGAATAGAGATGTGAGACCTGTTTTTTTTGGCGCTGTGTGACAGTTATAGGTTTAATCACAGAATGACACTTCTATCAGCACGCTAGCGTGTGTCTTAGGTTTTTCTGAATGACACTATCAATACCTTCAATGTAAGATTTTCTTTTTGGGATAGATTTCAAGTAGGCCTGAAATACCACAAACTAGTTATTTTCAGAATGGCAAATTTGGGAATGCTTTTTCAACCCAGAACAAAAAGTCTGCTTTTACGGTCACTACAAATAACTTGACCAGCTAAAACTGTGCAGATTTGGTTGAATAGAGATGTGAGACCTGTTTTTTTTTTGCGCTGTGTGACAGTTATAGGTTTAATCACAGAATGACACTTCTATCAGCATGCTAGCGTGTGTCTTAGGTTTTTCTGAATGACACTATCAATACCTTCAATGTAAGATTTTCTTTTTGGGATAGATTTCAAGTAGGCCTCAAATACCACAAACTAGTTATTTTCAGAATGGCAAATTTGGGAATGCTTTTTCAACCCAGAACAAAAAGTCTGCTTTTACGGTCACTACAAATAACTTGACCAGCTAAAACTGTGCAGATTTGGTTGAATAGAGATGTGAGACCTGTTTTTTTTGGCGCTGTGTGACAGTTATAGGTTTAATCACAGAATGACACTTCTATCAGCATGCTAGCGTGTGTCTTAGGTTTTTCTGAATGACACTATCAATACCTTCAATGTAAGATTTTCTTTTTGGGATAGATTTCAAGTAGGCCTCAAATACCACAAACTAGTTATTTTCAGAATGGCAAATTTGGGAATGCTTTTTCAACCCAGAACAAAAAGTCTGCTTTTACGGTCACTACAAATAACTTGACCAGCTAAAACTGTGCAGATTTGGTTGAATAGAAATGTCAGGTCTATTTTTTAGGCGCTGGGTGACAGGCTCAACTTTCCCCTGATGTAATATATGGCCAATAAATAACCACACTGTTGATGGTTAAATGCACTTGGGTGACACAGGATCAGCCTGCGCCAGATGTAGTATACGGCCAAAAAATAACCAGACTGTTGATGGTTAAATGCACTTCTTTGACACAGGCTCAGCCTGCAGCTAATGTAGTATATGGCCAAAAAATAACCAGACTGTTGATGGTTAAATGCACTTCAGTGACACAGGCTCAGCCTGCAGCTGATGTAGGATATAGCACAAAATAACCACACTATCGATGGTTAAATACACTTGGTGATAGCTCGTGCTGGCGCACCACAAGTCACAAAATGGCTGCCGATCACCCCAGAAAAAAAGTGATCTAAAAACGCTCTGGGCAGCGTCAAAAAAGTGAGCAAGTCAATAATAGCACTTCAATGATCCACAGCTGCAGATCGATCACAGAATGAAGTCTTTTGGAGGAGTTAATCTGCCTAATCTCGCCCTAACGTCGCAGCTGCAACCTCTCCCTATACTGATCATAGCAGAGTGACGTGCGGCGCTACGTGACTCCAGCTTAAATAGAGGCTGGGTCACATGGTGCACTGGCCAATCACAGCCATGCCAATAGTAGGCATGGCTGTGATGGCCTCTTGGGCCAAGTAGTATGACGCTTGTTGATTGGCTGCTTTGCAGCCTTTCAAAAAGCGCCAAGAAAGCGCCGAACACCGAACCCGAACCCGGACTATTACGAAAATGTTCGGGTTCGGGTCCGTGAACTATACAGTTCGGGTTCGCTCATCCCTAATAACAATAAATAGCTGTTTTGGCACCGTTTTTATTTTTTGTTATTTACAGCTTTCATCTGACAGGTTAGATCATGTGGTATTTTTATAGACCAGGTTGTCACGGACGCAACGATACCCAATATGTATACTTTTTTTTTATTTATGTAAGTTTTACAAGTTTTTTTAGCACAGTTTTTATAAAAAAAAAATTACGGTGTTCATCTGAGGGATTAGGTCATGTGATATTTTTATAGAGCCGGTCGATACGGATGCGGCGATACCTAATATGTATACTTTTTTTTATTTATGTAAGTTTTACACAATGATTTTATTTTTGAAGCAAAAAAAATCATGTTTTAGTGTTTCCATAGTCTGAGAGCTATAATTTTTTCAGTTTTGGGGCGATTACCTTGGGTAGGGTATGATTTTTGCGGGATGAGATGACGGTTTTATTGGCACTATTTTGGGTTACGTGTGACTTTTTGATCGTTTGCTATTACACTTTTTGTGATGTACGGTGACAAAAAAATTGTTTATTTAGCACAGTTTTTATTTTTTACGGTGTTCATCTGAGGGGTTAGGTAATATGATATTTTTATAGAGCCGGTCGATACGGACGCGGCGATACCTAATATGTATACTTTTTTTTATTTATGTAAGTTTTACACAATAATATCATTTTTGAAACAAAACAAATAATCATGTTTTAGTGTCTCCATAGTCTGAGAGCCATAGTTTTTTCAGTTTTTGGGAGATTATCTTAGGTAAGGTCTCATTTT